>NC_091821.1:121455781-121810781 GCF_038994185.2 Dermacentor albipictus
AACAGTTGAGGAGAGCCTGCCAGTTGACCAGCTCAATGAGAGCGTAGCACTAGAGTGTCAGAGTTCTAGCCTGCAGGAAGAGCATGCAGACGCGCTCCCAAGCGAGACAGGGTCGTTATTATCACCGGCCTCAAAGAACTTTGATCAACTCTTACGCGTGGATAGAGAGTCACTGGCAGCTGAGCAAAAGAATGATGAGAGCTTAGCTAAATTACGGGACACAGCTAAAGAAGGCATTGCTAGGCGCAACGTAACGATACATGAGAAAGGAGGATTGTTGTATCGGCATTACAGAGATCGAAAGGGTAGGATTTTAGATCAGTTAGTCATACCTACTAAGTATAGGGAGGACCTTTTGAGTCTTTGTCATGGAAATGGGTGGTCCGGCCACCTAGGCATAAACAAATCAAAGGAAAGATTGCTTATGGAATACTACTGGCCTGGCTGTTTCAAAGATGTAGAAAACTTTGTAAGATCATGCGACGCCTGCCAGCGTTCTGGTAAACCAGGAGAGACTTGGAAAGCTCCACTGAAGGTAGTGCCCTTAATAACAGAGCCTTTCAGACGGCTTGTAATAGACACGGTAGGGCCTCTTCCAAAAACAAAATCAGGCTACAGGTACTTGTTTACCATGCTGTGTCCGGCTACCAAGTTTCCAGAAGCAATCCCTTTGAAAGAGCTCAGCTCCACTGAAGTAGTAGACGCGCTTTTGACAGTGTTTGCACGAGTTGGGTTTCCAGCCGAAATTCAGGCAGATCAAGGGTCAGTATTCACGAGCGCACTGACTTCCACATTCTTGCAAAAGTGCGGGGTAAAGTTAATACACAGTTCTGTCTATCACCCTCAGTCAAACAGTGTAGAGAGGTGGCATTCGGTGCTTAAGCGAGTTTTGCGTGCGCTCTGTTACGAGCACAAGGAGGACTGGGAGAACTGTCTGCCGGCAACTTTGTTTGCTTTGCGAACGGTTCCACATGAAGCGACAGGGTTCTCACCAGCAGAACTAGTGTATGGGAGGACACTCCGTTCTCCACTGAGAATGTTAAGAGAGATGTGGGAGGAAAGAGGGGAGAGTCCAACCGTGGTTGAATACGTGCTAAATTTACTGGAACGGCTGAGCGCAAACCAAGAACTAGTCGGAAAGAACATGGCAATAGCTCAAATGAACGCCAAAGTCTATTACGAGAAGAATGCGAGGCTTCGTACGTTTAAAGTTGACTTAACGATGAAAGCGGAAAAGTGTAGGTTTGGTTGTTCGCAGGTTACTTATCTGGGCCATGTTGTCGGTCAGGACATGAGACGGCCGGCTGAGCTGAAAATAGCTACGATTGGAGAATTTTCTCAGCCGCGCCCGAAAACGGACCTTCGTTCATTTTTGGGACTTGTGGGGTACTATCAACGGTACATTCCGAATTACTCGCAATTGGCAAGTCCATTAACAGACGCCCTCCGAAAGGGAGCACCGAGTAACGTACACTGGGATAAGGACAAAGAGAACGCTTTTCAAAGTTTGAAAACGCTATTGGTTTCTCGCCCTGTGCTTCGCGCGCCAGACTACACAAAGGAATTCATAGTTCAATGCGACGCAAGCGACAGAGGTATGGGCGTGGTACTTAGTCAAGTCGGCGACGATAACGAGGAGCATCCTATCCTCTACGCCAGCCGTAAACTAAATGTAAGAGAGGAAGCCTACAGCGCTTCAGAGAAGGAATGCGCTTGTTTGGTTTGGGCCGCCCAGAAGTTGTCGTGTTATTTGTACGGAGCGAAGTTCATCTTCGAGACCGACCACTGTCCTCTGACGTGGCTCAATCAAATGTCACACAAAAACGGCCGCTTGCTCCGATGGAGCCTCACTCTCCAAGAGTACAACTTCTCCGTTAGATATAAGAAGGGAAAGTTGCATAGCAATGCGGATGGTTTGAGCAGGCTAATTTGAATTCTGCGTTTGAGGGTCCCGCCTAAATTTTAGGGTTACTAGTGTTAAATTTATTAAGCGAAGAAGATCCCCTCTCATTTAGCAGGATTCCCTCCATGATTGCTGAATTTGTCAGCAGGAATTTGCTTCAGAAATTGGCATAGTGAAATGCAGCATTTTTTTTGTTTCTGCACTTATGTTGTTGTTGTTTTTTTTTGAAGCCTAGCGAGTCTAAAGTGAGAGCCAATGCACGTCATCTCGGCGCAGAGCCGTGTTGTGGGGTTCATTTTGCAGTTGCCTGTCCTTGTTGGATGTTTTGGGGCGGTGACATCAATGCACAAGTGGTCGCTGCGAGCCAAGACATCAATCCCCCCCTGACCAGCAGCCGTTCTCTTCCTGCCTAGCGGTTGTCAGCGCTAGACAGTCGAGACTTTTGGGGCCATGGAGGCGCTGTAAAGAACGGCGGGTTGCACAACAAGATTGTCACCTTGCCACCCGATTACGACAAGGGGTGCAAGACGCGCACCTCCCGCTCTCCGCCGCTGCAGCTGCGAGGCGTTCAAAGAAGCGACCTTTGCGCTGGAATCCGCCGCCTTCCTCCAGCCCGCTTCGACATTGTGACAAGACGAGTTTGGTGTGTGGACAATGATTCCAGAGTTCCTCAACGCGGCGCTGATCTGACACGCCTGAAGAAGCTACCGCGGGAACGTCTTATTTTTGCGCTCTCACGGTTCAGCATGTTGCAAAACAACGAGCGTCCCTCGAGCGGCGTCGATTTTCCGGAACGGCACCACCTTCAACGCCGTCGCTTGGGCTTCGGAATGTGTGTGCCTTTGTGTCTGAAAACTGGTCTTCAGAGCAGCTGCGAGTTGGTGGTGTGTAAACGAACAGCCGCCGCGTCGTAGGACCAGCGGATCGAGTGTATAAAAACTGTGGTTGTGCGATTGTTGGACACACTTCTCTTGAGCAGTCATGTTAGACTGGTTCACTTCTCTCATGCAGTCCTGTTGGACTAATACTATTTTTCTCAAACAGTCATGTTAGACTGAGTTAATTTTCTGTAAATAAACCCCTTTTTCCTCGTTCTCGATGAGAAGCAGTTCTTCACTTCATCAACGATCTCAGCGTAAATAAGTTGGACGACGGCATGGGCCAGCTACCTTCGAATTCATGCCGTACTCCAATCTTGGCAAAGGACCACGGACGAAGGGATTGAGCCCCCAATCCTGACAGTATGCAAATGATACCGTTATTTTAACAGAACATGTACGTTACTGAAAAGCAGTTGCGTTACTTCAATGGCTTGTGTACGATGAAATAACCTGGTTTGCTAACAACTGTTTGTCAAAAACAAGAAAAAAAATGTTGTGTTCTAGAAATCCACTTAAAACAACTGTTTCAAATTTAGCACTCTTTCTTCAATGTCCTAATTGCCAATCGAGTCGGTCTGTCGCCGTAGAATATGTAAACTCTATTAAATACATTGGTGTTTTCTTTGACAGTGACCTCTCATGGAATGATCACGTGACATATATTTGTGGCAGGCTCAGAAGTCTTTCATCGCTACTTTTTAACATTAGATTAATTGTTCGGATGCCTTTAAAGACCACTATCATGCACGCCTTAGCATGCAGTGTCTTACGTTGTGGCATTACATTGTTCGCTTTTTGCTCTTCTCGATGGAAGAATCGCATTGACAGAATTCTGAAAAAGATATTTTGAAATGCATTGCGTATAACTCATCCTCGGCTGACAATGTGAACTTGTTTATACGTCTGCGTCTTGTGTTATTTAAAACATTGTTAGCTCAAACGGTTGTTGTAAGGCATTTTTCGAACCCCGATTTCAAACAGGATTGCTCCGCGTGCCCTGCGGAAAACATTGTGTTTTATAGTATCCTGCTGCAACACCAGAATTGGTTAAGGTAGTAGATATGCTTATTTCCCAATAATATTCAATGACCTACATGATAATATGTTTACTGCAACTACGAAACAAAACTTGAGAAAATTGTTGAAGACACTATAAGTTATGTATAACAGTAAATACTGTCTTCTTTCTCGCTATATTGTTTCTTGTTTCTCTGTTGTCACTGATTTCAGCTGGGTTTCTGTGTTATTTAAACTCCATTTTGTTGTTGTGAGGAGCTTCACCAGCTTGTCATTGCTGTAAATGTTGCCATGTTGATCTTATTTGCCGACATGCCGGGCCAAGTCACGCAATCCACTTCCTTGGCTTTGACGGGCCTGCCTTCTGATGTACGAAGGTTGCAAGGTGGCAACATTTATTATTATTATTATTATTATTATTATTATTATTATTATTATTATTATTATTATTATTATTTGAATGAAATATTGTTGACGTTAGTTTTACGGGAAGACCTTACTTTACAGCCTCTCGGGCATAGTAGTAAAAATTCGGAGGCTGTTCTCGACCATCGTTTGTTCCTGACAAAACTGGAACCGGAACTATAGCCCGTGTGTCCAGTAACTGAATGCAAAGCTTTCGTGCCCACAAGATGAAGACGTTCCTCAAGTTTCCCACGGCACCGCGCTTGTAATAATCGAAATGTACTGATTATATCAAGAAACACAATCGTTCTTTCAATGCCATTGGTGCCGACCCTCAAACTCCGCATAGTGTTTTCCTCCTCTTCTTCTTTTTTTTTCTCTCGTATTTATAGAACTGGGCTCATTTTTTGGTACCTTTTCGGCAGGGGCTAATATGAGCAAAATCCTCCGAAAGAGCAGCAGCCGCGCCGTGACGTGTACGGAACGCCTGTCGGTTTGTCTTTCCTGCTCATTCGTGGCAGTTGTCTGTGCCCTCCTTTTCGCCCTCGAGGGGGCAGGACACAATTTGGCCGAATGGCGTCGTCGGTCCCGGTCGCCTCGTTTCGAAGCGGCCGCCGACGTCTCTCGGCGACGAAGGGGAAGCGGCGCCGCGGCTGGAACGTGCCGCTGGCGATCTGCTTCGTCCGTCCGACGGCGCCACTTGGCCGTGATTCAGGCCGACGCTCTGCCGGACCTCTCCGAATGATTTGTGGCGCATTAAAAGGGGGCCTCATCTGGAAAGCCCCGCGCGGCTCTTTGCACTTGCTGGTGTCGCTTGCGAACTGTTATTGTGTCTTCTGGCCGAATCTTTGTGCCGCTCGTTTTATTTCGATTTTGTTCCCTTTTGGCGGAAGGGATGCGATGTTTCAGCGCTTTGTTTTATTCGCTCTTTGGCTGAAATTCAGGGAGGGTAGAAACGGCGCCTCTGCATCCCTTCTGCGGGAGAACAGCCTTCCAAAAATTCGTTCTGTTTACTTTCCTTCTTCGAAGCTCTCTTGTGGGCTTTATTGGAGAGGCTTATTTTGTTACGGTGTTGTTTGTGCCCATACAAGTTGCTTTTCTCATTCGCTCCAAGACGAGAAAGTGAAGTTCGAGAGCTCGCTTCCTCACTCCAGCGAAGTGCTTTATTGTACAGCGTCTGTAGCGGAGTCGGCCTGGTCGCGAAACGGCAAAAATTGACCGACGCTATTGTAATATGTTTTTGCAATACAAGTTAAGCCAAAACACATCTTCAGAAGTTGTGCTTTTGAATCAGTATCCTTAAGTGTCGGTTGCTGTCTTAGCGCTGTAACGTAATATTTAGAATGTTTTCTTCTTTTTTAAGAAGGTGGGGGGGAGCGGGAAGCGAAAGCGCCTTATTGGAGTATATTTCCCTGCGTTCATTTGAGGATCGTTGGTTCTCTTGTTCCTCTGTGTTGTTGATATGTATGTACTGTAGCAGGAGCCTTGGAGGGGTGCTTAATTCCGATGGCGTTGCTTTATCATTCGAGTTATCAACTCATTAGCGTTGTTCTCTTCGAATGCCACAGGAAAGAACTTATAGCAAAGCTTATGGGCAGGTGAAGCAGTTATCGTGATGTTCATAGCCAGATATTAATTAAATTATGCGGTTTTGCGTGTCAAAAGTACGATCTTATTATGAGGCCCGCCGTAGTGCGGCACTCCGGAATAATTTCGACCACCTGAGGTTCTTTAACGAGCACCTAAATCTAAGTGCACGGGTGTTCTCGCATTTCGCCTCCATAGCAATGCGACCGCCGTGGCCGGGATTTGATCCCGCGACCTCGTGCTTAGCAGTCTAACACCATAGCCACTAAGCAACCACGACGGGTATAGCCAGATACTGTGCTGACAAACCTGCTAGTATCAATATTCAGGTAATCATCATGCAATTGCGGGGAATATATAGCTCGGGATCAGTATTACTTTACTTATCCAAATACACGTGAATCGCAGGAGGGCCCGTTATATAGGCGCTTCACCGATTCGGTTAACCTGTTACATTTAGAAATGATAAACTCTAACGACAGTTGAATGAATATTGATCTAAGACAGCCATTTCTTTACAGAAGTAACATGTGTGTGTGTGTGTGTGTGTGTGTGTGTGTGTGTGTGTGTGTGTGTGTGTGTGTGTGTGTGTGTGTGTGTGTGTGTGTGTGTGTGTGTGTGTGTGTGTGTGTGCGCGCGTGTGTGTGCGTGTGTGTGTGTGTGTGTGTGTGTGTGAGAGAGAGAGAGAGAGAGAGAGAGAGGGGGGAGAAAGAGAGAGGGGGGAGAGAGAAGGGCAAACGGTGTTTGGTCTTAAATTTAAGCTCTTTCGACAGCGCATAGGGATGTCATACTCTGCATACACGATCGTTAGCGCACATGGTATGGTCTGCGCTTGTCAGCTCAATATAGCCAGACCTGGTGAGGCGCCCTTTGAACAAAATGAAAAAAATAATGTCCTGAACCAAATTTCCGTTCCCATGAGTTGGTAGAATTTTATTTCTTAATCTAAATGCAACAAACCGCATCAAGGTTGGTTAACTAGACTCATAACAAACCGTGGCCCAACTACATCGACCAGTTCCTGCAACGTTGCAGTTATACCGACAAAAGGAATAACTGAACGGTTCAAGACTTCGCATGTCATTGTGTCTACCGCTGCAGAGCTCGCGGCTCTCCGCAGTGCACTTCAGAGGAGCGATACAAAGAGGCCTGGAAAATGGGCAGTCTTCTGCGACTTAAAGCCGGCTTTGCAATGCATGCAGGCGTTTCTCCGACGTGGAACTCACGACCAACTCACTTGGGATATCGTGCAACTGAACCGCCACCTTAGAGAAGAAGGCCACGAGAAGTTATTTATTTATGTATTTATTTATTTATTTAGTTATCTGTTTATTTTAACACCTTCAGGGCCCATAGGGCGTTACTGAAGGGAGTGGGAACAATAAATAGGAAATAAAAAACACAAAGCAAATGTTAGGTAACATATTCAAGCGCATTATTAAAGTCACTGAGGCCCGTAATAGATACAATGGAGGTGGGCAAGTGGTTGAAATCATTACAAGTTTGAGGGATGAAAGAATGAAAGTGTTGCTTAGTGCGACAACGAGGAACAAGCATTTATAACAATGGTTAATACGAGGTGATATAAATGAAGGGTGGAAAAGTAATTCTTGCTTAACACGAGGGTTACGGTACTAAATTTTATGAAATAAGGAGAGACCTGCTATTTTCCTGCGTGAGGAAAGGGATGGAAGCTGTAACGCTGTTTTCATAGATTAAACACTGGAAAGACGGGAGTAGTTGCAAAAAATGAAGCATGCGCTACGATTCTGCACAGCTTCAAGGTGACTAATAAGACTTTCAGTAAATGGATCCCACACAGCTGATGCATATTCTAGTTTGGAACGAACATAAGCTTTATAAAGAAGGAGTTTAAGAGAAGAAGGGGTCATTGAAAATTTGAAAGGTACCCAAGCATGCGGTTAGCATTACTGACAATACAATTAATGTGTGGTTGCCAAGACAGGTTACAATTAATGTCGACCCCTAAGTATTTGTAAGTAGTCACTTCTTCGAGAGGGGAACCATGTATGTTATACTCACGAGCGTTAGTGGAAAGTTTACGATAAATTTTCATTAGTTTGCACTCCGTTGCGTTGAGTTTCATTTTCTATGTGTTACACCAATAAGAAATATTGTTAAGGTCGGTCTGTAGTAGCGATGTGTCGTTATCAGAGGAATTAATGCGATATACAACACAGTCGTCTGCAAAAAGCGTAATAGAGGAATTAACACAATCAGATAAATCGTTTATATCAATTAGAAAAAGAAGGGGCCCAAGGACAGAACCTTAGGGCACCCTTGAAAGGGCAGGACAGAGAGCAGGTACAAATTTCTGTCGGTTTAACAAAAACAAAAAATTTTTTATCCAAGCAAGAATTTTAGAGCCAAGATTTAGTTTACTGAGCTTGAGATAAAGTAGTTCATTGCAGACAAGGTCAAAAGCCTTAGAGAAATCTAACATTACACAATGAAGATAACATCTAAAGTCTAGAGCTACTAATCGGTTATTAGTAAATGAAATTAATTGCGTTTCACATGAGTATGGCTTCCTGAAACCGTGCTGATGAGATGTGAAAAAAGAATTAGCTTCAAGAAAGTTAACCAGGTAAGAATAAATGACATGTTCAAAAATCTTACAAAGGACACTGGTCAATGATATTGGCCTATATTTTAGCGCAGAATGAGTGTCACCTGATTTAAACAATTCAATGGATGCCCGGCCATTGCGGTATCACAGGAAACAACGACGCAATCAAGGCTGCTGGGACGTCACGCGGAGAAGACCACTGCTTCCCGATTCCACTCTCTATAGGAGAGACGCTGCGATGCAGCTTCGCAATCTGCATCGCTCGCACACGCTCGTTAGTTGAGGGGAATACCGCACATACAAGGCGTCCCCAGACTTCACGTATTAAACCCTTCGCTACTTGGGCTTCCTCCCAGACTGCACCGACACCAAGCATGTCTTCTGGGTCGGTTGTGATTGGGATCTTCGCGAACGCCTATTCAGCGCTAATTGGAATCGCTGGCAGTTCGGTGACAGATTTTATGAATCGTTTGTCCGTTCCGCTGCGGTGATCGAAACGCACTGGGAAATAGTTTGCGAGCAGATATAACCGCTGCGCGAGGCAACGTAACTGTGTTTTACGCATTTTTAAACAAATTTTACATGTTTGCCGACAGACAATCCAGAGAATCATTTTACACAAAGACGCGCTGGCTACCGTCCTGGCTTAACTCGGCGCCGCTTACTGTTTCGAGCCGCGTGTCTATTTCGAAAATCACCGGTACGCGCTGACAGAAAATTGACAGCAATGAGCTCTCGCTCCCATACTGGCTCCTCTCGGCGGCACCTTCTTGCGCTTAGAATCCGCCGCGGTATATCTTAGTGGCTATAGGCATTGCGCCGCTGCGCTCCTGGTCGCAGATTTTATCGCGGCCGCGGCGATCACATTTAAATGGAGGTGCAATAAAAAACGCGCGTGTACTTAGATTTAAGTGCACGTTAGAGAAACCCAGGTTTTCGAAGTTAGTCCAGATTCCCCCACTAAGGCGTGCCTCATAATCAGGGCCGGTATTTTTTTATTATTATTATTATTATAATGGGGCTTTACGTGCCAAAACCACGATCCCATAATGGGGCTCCGTGTCCCGTATTCTAGCCTAACTATATTTTTGTGAATAATGGATCGGGTATTTGGCTTTAGCACGCCAGCATCCTGTGCACGTATAAAAGGGGCGTCTGCGAATGGCCGCTTGTAGTAACGTCATTGGGAAAGTAAAAAACGAGAGTGAAATTGGCCCGGATTTCAGTTGATACTTTTAATATTTTGGAATCTCTGGGCCGAATGCCTTTTTTTTTCGCTGTTCTAGTTTTACGAATACCTTAGCTGATTACACCTGTGATAGGGAGGCAATACATGTGATTTCGAGAGGGCAAGAGCTGGAGTTTTTTAAATATTGTGGGAAAACTGCTTTCACAGGTGAGGTGCTGCCCCTGGTTGCGTAAATGCTATAATTTAGTGCTTTTTTTCGTGCGCCAAACAGAAAAGCGTTGTTTCGGTGACTCGGGCTGTGCCATGAGTTGCACAATCTGTCGCGACACCGACCTTATTTCCTTTATTTTATCCACCTTCAATCTCAACGCTGATGAGGCACTGTGCCGGGAGCTTACGGCATACATTATGCAAGTGAAAGCCTAAGGGAATAAGTTCGTAGCTATAGATACAGCAGACATGGCGGAGCAATTAGCTGCACGATCGTGCTTGCTTGCCGCGCCGTCTAATTAGGATTGCTGTGCGACAAAGGTCTTTCCCGTTCCTGCAGTCTTATTCGAGTTCAGTTTAATATATCACAGCGGTGGCTGCACGACCCAGCACACAAACACACACTCTATCTCGACCGTAACGCGCAGATCCCGTACTCTCTGTATTGCTTATAGTACCTTCCTCTCGCAACCGCGCTCTTTTGCTTTTCGGTGGTCGCCGCTGTGTGTGCGTGCATCCTTGCGAAATCTTGGACTCCTTGTGCCTGCAGTATATCGCTCTCTTTGTGCCTGTAGTATATCGCGCTTCTCGCTGCTTCGCACGGTGGCGCGTCTATGAGCCGCGCGGTCGAGATCTCTTCCGCTTCGTTTCACGACTCCTGAAATTTTTTGTTATCTTTTTTTCAATCTGTGCACTATACACACATGCCTGCGGTTTCGCCTCGTCACGAACGGGCTCGGCTCGGTGACGCAGCAGTCGGCTCCGCGGCGGTTCTGTTTTCACGTGTGGCTGGCCATGCCTGAAAACCGTTGGGTCTACTGCGCATTACCCGTCTGCAGTACGCCCCCCTCTCTCTCTCTCTCCCTCTCTCTCTCTCTCTCTCTCGGATTTATTCTCGCGCTCCCTCGCGCTTACGGCTCTGGTTTGAAGCCGCTCGAGTGAGTGGAATTATCGCCGACCACCAGAAATCGGTCTTCCGAAAGCACTCCTCGCGGTTGCTGCTGCTCATGGCCTCAGTCGCTTCCTCCCATCCCGCACTGCCGCTTGCGTGGGTGCTCTTCCTTAGCTTGTGCCTCTGGCTTTTGTCCTTACAGCGTTTTTGTCCATTGCACTTTGATGGCTTAAACGCTGTCTTTTGATTAGCTGACTGTAGCTGCCTCCATTGATTTTATTCTATAATAAGCAGTCACACTTTTACTTCAAAAGCTTCTATAAACACCCCTGCGTATTACGTTTCTCTTGAGTACAGTACCCCATGGACAATAACGGTTCTTGAGTTTCTTCAGGCGCTTCTTATCCTGTGCTTCGTTGCAACTTTCTTTTTTTTGCATGCGTTTTTTTTCTATTCCTTTCTTTTTATCCCTAAGCTGCAAGACTGGAGCGGGGCACTTGAACCGGAGTAAAAAATAAAATAAATAAATAATAAAAACGAACACTGAGGAATAGGCTGCTGCACGAGGCTGGTTGTAGGTCCCGTGGGCTTTGGTACTCGTGTAGGCTTCTTAGCTCGGGAGCACCGCTCCGTCCCGAAGCCGGGGCTGTCGGTTGTTCGCTTTATATTTGCACTCCTTTATTGTACTTGATGCAGTAGGTTACAGCACGGTGCTCGCAGTGGTTTGTCAGGCCTCTTGTATGTCATATGTATCTACGAGGTGTGTAATCACGCGATACTTTATTTGCCACAGCAAGTTTGCGCAGCTTCGTGTCATGTTATCTGAAGCCTTGGGGCCAGCACCACAAGTGAATATGGTTCGCGGAGCCTTGTTCGGAAATCGCCAGTAAATTTATAATTCCTCACAACCAATTGTTTATTTTTAATTTAGTTGCTAACATTTTAATTGTGTCTCTTATTGTCACGGTGTCAATTACGAAGTTATAGAGAACCGTAAGCGACGTCAAATTGGGATGGGTGCAGCAAGGAACACGTCGAGCGATTATTTTAAGCCGTCAAATTATTTAATTATTTATTTTAAGCCGTCAAGAACAGCATGCCGTACGCGCCCGCGGGCACGGGATAGCAGCACTACCACACAGTCTTGGTGGAACAGCAAGCCGTTCCCAGAATCACCGCTCGGGCAGCTCAGGGCAGCGTGTTCCTTTGGCGCTAATACGCAATAATCGCCGGTAGCCGTTGGCGCCTCGCAGAACGAACACGTGTGCTGGTATTGTCGCCGCTTGGCCCAATGAGCAGCTTGCTCTCCCACTGAGACATGGCGCTGCCACACTGTGTGCATGCATGTACGCAGGTATCATCATCATCTTGCACAGATCTGCTGCGGACACTGTAGGCTGCAGTGATTGCTTTCATTGACGCATAAGCTATGAAGTTTGTTCAGTTAACGTAATATTTCTGCATTATTTTCCATTTCTTTTCTTCCTCACGTGCTAGCGCAAAGAGGTCTAGCTGCAGCTTGCCGTAGTAATGGACAATCTTGATGTCATAAACTACTATGCACTTGAGCGTTTGGAATAAATTATATTTTCTAGTGGAAATACAACACGCTTAATCGGTATTAATAGCGCACAATGGTAATTCGTAAGTGCGACATGTTGGCAGATTCACATAGACTAGACAGTGTGAACACCATACTATATATATACCAGGTGATCATATTAAACCTTTACGGAGTTTTAAAATATCGCCTCTGGCAGATATAATAATTCTTGTTCTTATATTACAAGAGGCGGAAATTACTAGCACAAGAAGTCTATGCACATATTCAACGAGTTAACAAAATTCACTCATTAGCTTCTTAATTAATTTCCTTACGGTTCATATTATAAATTACTAATTGTAGCAGATGAGCTTGCAAGACGTATCCACTTGAAATGAATTTCCAGGATGACACTAGTTTCGGAATAGTATTTCCCAAAGTATGGTACGAAATGCATGGGTATTCTAGCTACTGTTGTGCTTCAATGCATAAAAGAGTGTTTTGTTAAGAAAGTAAGTGCAACAACAGTGCATTTTTATGGCGAGTTTAGCGGTGCATATCTCCAAACTGGTGTCATTCCGGAAATTCATCCCGAGTGGATACGCCTTGCAAACTCACGGGCTACAATTCGTAATTATCAATGTGTACCCTGAGATAATTAATGAGAAAGTCAAGCATTGAATGGTTGTTAATTAGTTGACCATGTGTTTTGATTTCTCGTGCAAGTAAGTGGACGCTGCTTGAACACGGCAGGCGAAGCCGAAACACCGAAGCTCCATGTTACTAGGGGAGCAGTGAGTATTACCTCGCACGCGCTTATGCCGGAAAACACTCGCCATATGTTTCTGTCAAACCTGCCTTCGTGATCGCCCTTTCTGCTGCAGTTTACTTGTCTAGCACAAGTCGGGCCGTCGCCTGTTCTTTCTCGAATATTTTTATCGCAGTGTAATTTTACTAGGCAGTAACTGCTGTTCGGAGAAGCTTTCAGCCCTCCTTGCGCACTTTTTTTTTTTTTTTTTTTTTTTTACCGGCCGCCCGTTCAAGCGCGCCGAATCTTTCCGAGCTGTCGCCACGGCCGTTCTGTGCGGTCGTGCAGCTATTCCGTCAGGGTAGCACGCGTCGACGCCGACGCCATATGGCGAGCGACTCGCCCAGGCCACTCTGCCGAAGCCATCGTCTTTCCTCGCATTTTGCTTTCAATGTTTCGCAAGTCTTTGTTTGTTTGTTCTTATTCCTTTGTTGTTTTTTTTTTTTTTGATCGGTGACGCCTCTGGCGATGATGTTTGAAAGCGTTGTGCGATGGGACGCTCCGCTTCCCCTGTGCTCCCTGCCTGTCAGTTGCTCACCTTCGGGCCCCTCGATGGCGCGGGCACGCATCGCTGTCCTGGCGGGAAATGTCGAGGTATCGACTTTTCGGAGCGTGTTTTAAGCAGCGCTCCGGTGTCGGAAACAGCGGTGTGTGTCGTACGTCTCTCCTACGTTTTCTTAAAGATAGGTGTTCCTATCTTTACCGACCCTCGCTAAGCATGTACCCGTATCTGATTGAATTTCCTGGTGCGAGTGCCGTGTTTGTAAGCTGCCGAAGATGGACTTGTGGATTGGCTTTTCTGAATTCTTGCCGGGGAAGAGACTCGATTGCCAAGCAGTAACATTTTCATGGCGAGTTTGATTAAATTTGTTGTCTGCCTTTTGACTTAAAAGATACCGATGGGCTAGTTGGTGAGCCATGATATTGAAGCAGTGCACTTACGTCTGACACGTACACGCACACATAGAAAAGCCATACACACGCGCTGGTGTATGTCCTTTCTATGTGTGCGTGTACTTGTCAGATGTAAGTGCGCTGCTTCAACATCATGCTTTTTGACTCCCTTGCAGAAGCACATATAAGTTTGGGGCTATTATGTTGGCGTATACCACGTGTTTTATTATAGCTTTCTCTTTGTTCAGACAAAAAAAATAAAAAATCCTGTGACAGATCACACTGTTTCGCCTGATCTGGTGTATTTCTGGAAGAGGTTGGAAATTACCGGCATGAAAAATTGCGGTGATCTGGTAGCTAGTTATATAGAAAGATTCACAGATTATTATTTTTTTAATTATTAGTTCTATGGAACAATATTACATTTGCAGCCGCCGTGGTTGCTCCGTGGCTATGGTGTTGGGCTGTTGAGCACAAGGTCGCGGGATCGAATCCCGGCCAGGGCGGCCGCATTTCGATGGGGGCGAAATGCAAAAACACCCACGTGCTTAGATTTAGGTGCACGTTAAAGAACCCCAGGTGGTCGAAATTTCCGGAGTCCTCCACTACGGCCTGCCTCATAATCAGAAAACCCCATAATTTTTTTTAAAATTACATTTGCGAAATTCAAGCCCAACAGTAGCGAAGTCATGTCCGCTTAATAGAAATTTGTGTTTCGGCGATGTGCTTATCGCTCACCTCACAACTAACATCATCGTAAAGCTCGAAAGTGTCGCTCAGACAGCTATCCCTGTACAATCTCATGGCGGTTTTCTTTTTTTTTTTTTGCTTGTGACTCTGCTGTGCTGCCTTGATGCCTGCTGAATTCGAGCTGCTGAGTACGAGGTCGCAGGTTCGATTCCTCGCCGTGGTAGCTGTACTCTGACGGCGGCGGAATAGAAGAAAGCTCGTGTACCGTGCTTTGCAGGCACGTTATTGAACCTCAATTGGTCAGAACTGATCCGACAACTTCCACTATGGCGTTCATTATGACCTACTGTCCAATTTCGGCACATTAATCCTTTGTTGCATGTTGCAAAATGGCTTATGCAAACTGTGTATACCTTTGCTTTTCAGACATTGTGCATTCAAAAACAACAAAAGTTTACGTTTTTCAAAAGATTATGTCACAAAACAAAATGTCCACTACAATGAACAACATGCAGTCCATCTCCGGAGTCTTCAGTGTACCTTTAAGGGATTATATTGTTAAAAAAAAAGATATTGCGTTCATTTCTCCATGCAGATTTTTTATTTAGAAATCGGCGCTGCTTTGTGATGCCTTTTAGCACACAGTGCTTTGAGTGCTTCCGTCTTGGTCAGTCTCATCACTGCATCTGTTTTGATCATCACCTTCATTCCCTATAGGCCATCATCATCACTTTCACACGGTACGCCTTCTTGAAGAGGAACATCCAACATAGTATTGATTTTCGCACGATTTGAGGTTTTCTTACTCGTGGAAATCCACAGTATTTTTATGTTCCGAAGGTGATGAAAATGGGGGAAATATCGTATGTGAAAGTCATGGAAGCAGAGTCTACCACATTACACACACGATAAGGTTTGAAGAATGACGCAGCGGAGTTAGCAGAGCCTCCCAAGTGCACATCCCACGAATTGGAGTCATGCTCCGGGCAGGGGAGACACTTGTACCCGTTTTGGCGGTGAGTCTCCGCCGGTGGTGGGATTGGAAGCAGCCACCTCCTGAAGCCAAGGCCGGCGCCCTAACCACTGCGCCACGACTTCAGTCACACGATAAGGCACTTTCACGCAAGGACTGCTGTTCCTGCCGTACATGGTGCCCACTACAGTGGACAAATTACGATAAACATTTTAAACAAAGAAGATAGCTTTACTTAGTGGAAATAACTGCAGCTATTACTTTTGTAGTCTTCTACCCCTTTCAACCAAACTACGCTGTCGTGCAAGTGAAAGAGTGGGCACTAAGCTGACTTACTTGCTGGGAAAGGAGGCTGCCGTCTTCGAAGCGTAGTTGCGTAAAACGGTGGGTTGTTGGCACTACGAGAGTACCTAAATCAAACATTTTTTTCTTTGATTCTTTCCTTTCTTTCTCTTCTCGCGCTGCGTTGTGCTTTAATAGTCGTTATGACCGGCTCAGGGTGAGGGAACAGGTCGCTACTGTGTAGAAAAAATGAAAGGAAGCACAGTCGTGGGAGCGAAGCGTATGTATGGCACGCACTTCGGGTGCGCGCGGTGAATGCGATCGGAGGCACTGTTGTATGAAAAAAAAGGGGGGGAAAATGGCGCTATCCCCTGGCTCAATTGCCGAGCTTGTGCCGTGATCACGCGCAGTAGCGCAGTGAATTGGGCTGCTTGGATTTTGTTCAAGATGAATACAAGAAAGCGCAAAAATGACAAGGAGCGCAAAAAAGCGCTCCTTGTCATTGGCCGGGCGCCTTCTTTAATCGTATGTTCAGCATGAGTATTGCTTGGAATTTTCTTTTTGCGCACAATTCTATCGGAATATGTTTTTGTGAATATGAGTATTCGTTTTCGTGTCTTCATATATGACAGTGTTATTATTTCAGTGCTTTACGATCAGATTTTATTTGCGCTGCTGTCGAATCGTCACATCGAAGATATCGAAATGGCTCTTATACGTAATATTGTACGATTTAACGCGCCAAAGCAGCACGTGGGCAATGAGAGGCGCCGCATATAGTCGCGAGAGTACAGAACAATTTGGGCCCCCTGCGTTTCGTTAACGTGCATCCAAAACATGGTACATGAGCATTTCTACTCAAGTACCCGCGATCGTCGGGGCTTGGATGATACCGCGACCTCGTGCTCAACAGCAGGCGTTTAGTCACTCAGTCACCAGGGCGCTACTCTTTTGCTTTCCCTATATACGTTTGAAGAAAGCGTAGGACGAGTTATCGCTCATAAATATGTCGCGATTTTCCCTGGCCGTGTGCGGAAGAACTCAGTACATAATAAAACATAAGTACTGGAAAAAGTACTGGAAAAAAAACTAAAATAAAGAAAAGAAGAAAGAACTGACTTTGCTGTAGCCAACCGCAAGCGCGGCCTGTTTTTCCATTCTTTTAATTATTGTGATAAACCAAGCCGGCAGCAGGGATTGACTCGGCCTCTGGTGAGTAATTGCGGGTAGCCGAAGCACGCGGCTAACGACACGCCGCCGAGTGGCGCCGCAGAATGTGAGTGGCAGAGGGGGGGTGCAAGCCAGTCTCCTCTCTGCGCGGCCGCCTTTTGTTTGGGGGAAGCCCGGCGAAAAGACAATGGGCACCGGGGTGTAGCTGGCCAAGACAATACGGCCCCCGGCTCTCTTGGCCGGGTTTTCTTTTGGATCCCGTGAGGGGCCCGCCATGCCGGCGCCGCCTCGTCCCGACGACGAGGGCACTGGTCGCGGGAAGACGGGCGAGGGGGAGTCTCGCGCGTGGGAGTTCATGCGCGTATAGTTGGGCATAAAGAGATAGATACATGGCGGGAAGAATGGCCTGGCGGAAGCGTAGGGACCCTAATGTCGATGGCGCGAAGGCGGCAGAGCAAGGCTCGCTCAAGAATCGGCCCAGAGATGGGCCGCCCTAACAAAAGGCGCTCCGGGGCAAAAAAGCACGTTCGCGGCCAAGGCGCAGTGGCACGGCGAGTCGGCTTCGCGCAGTGGGGGATCGGGGGAGAGGTTTCTTTTATCGGGATGGGGGCTTCTTCGCCCGTCCGGCTAGATCGCTTCAAAGGCCCGGCTCTGGGCTTTTTGTCCGTGTTTTCCTGCGTTTTCATAATCGAAGGAAAAGCTCCAGCCCTGTGCTGCCCTCTGTTCTCCCCCCTCTCCCCCCTCTTGTTTCCATTGCGAGGTATATGTCTATGCTGCTCTTCTTTTTATTATTTCCTTTGCGTTCAGGGTGAGTTACCAAATGGGAATCGTGCAAAAATATGCAATAAATAAACTCCAGGCATCCAAAGTGCGTCTCGAGTCCCGTTGTTGAGTGGAGATTCTAAAAAAGCGAGCCGCTGCGCAATGACAAGGCAGCAATCCCGATAGAAAACTGCATCATTTGCGAGCTCGCGCCTTGGTAAAACGCTGACGAGGCAACATAGTCCATCCAGTGAAGCTGTGCCAAAGATGTAGCGAAGAAAAGCAGAAGGGGGACCACAACGTAGCCAACTGTTGAGCCGATCAAAAGGTGCGGCGATAGTGGAATTTTCGAATGTATTCTATGCCGGCACTTGCCTTAGTGATTTGAGTTTTAAAACCGCCGCGCCGTGCGGCGTCTCTTGTGTTTTATCTTTGTCATGCACACTCGGGAACTTATGATCCGCGCGCTGTATTATAAACTTTCCATCAACGGTACGCTTTTATGCTGGCCTTATCTTGTTGACTCGCGTGCAAGCCGTATTACCATAACGTTTTGTGAGGAAAATGCAGATAAGGGCGCGTGTTGCGGAATGCATGCAGTCTTTGCGGAAGCGGGAATCGCGAGGCGAAAGCAAAAGCGTCGCCTGCCGTGCGCAGCGCATGGGTCGACGGCTTCCAGAGGGGACATTATGCCGCCATTCGCTGCGCTATATCTGCTCGCAGTTCCCGAGGGTAACACCCACGAGGAATTTATTGTTTTTTCCCCGAACCAGTGTTTCAGCGGGAAGCTCACCTGCGGTTTCTTTCTGGAGCGCGCTCTCATCTGGTATTCAATCGAAAGCGTGTGCACCATCGACAGAGAAACTGTGAACGTCATTTAGCCGATTTGCCGCGCACAAGTATATATCCTCAAAACATATATGTCGTACCGTGCTTTCGGCATGCTGGTGTTGATAAGATGCGTATAATACATGATGCGTCGCAACAACGGTTCAAAATCTGCTACCTATATAGCTGCAGTTGTGTTCTTGCGTTGCGTTGGTTACCGTCTGTTGAATCACAAACGCCATCGGACGATGGTATGCATTAATGCTTAGGCGATTCGGTTGGGCCTATGCCTATTCTTCTTGCGGGCCTGTTCAGTCTTGGCGATCTTTCTAGTGGTCGCATAGAAAAAAAAAACAGGTGACAGGCTCTTTTGTACTGTCGCCCGCAGATGGCATCGCAACTCGTACTCCCACCTATTCAAGTTTGCATGCGCGCGTTCGCTGTGTACGGCAGGAACTCTCCTTACGGTAATGCGCGCCAGGGTAAGAAGAGATGATAATGATGAAACTCGAGATGTTAATCAGCCCGTAGATCTGACGTGCTATATACTCAGTAAAATAAATCAGTAAAATATCAAGTCCGATATGACATACAGTTATCTCAAATGGTAACGTGCAGAAACTGAATGTGACTTCTGCAGCTACTGAAGACATAAATCACGTGATATATGTTTTCTGGAATTCGACATTATACAATAATTGGCGAGTCTGACAGTTTTGAAGACTAAGCTGTACATTCAAAATTAAATAAATTATAGGGTTTAACGCACCCGAACCAGGATATGATTAAGCGGCATGTCGTAGAGGGGGGCTTCGGATTAATTTTTACCACTTGGAGTTCTTTAACGTGCGTCCAATGCACGGTATACGGTCGCTCTTGCATTCTTCCCCATCGAAATGCAGATGGTGGAGAGGAGGTCGAGATTAAATTTCGCGCCTTCGGGCACCTATACGAGTCTGATTCAGGAAATGAAATATTGGTCCCAGTTTCAGGACCGCGAGGCACCAACAAATTGTATGGATATTTACAGTCTGCATCACACAAGCCAGACCGCTTAAAATGCTACGGCAGTGCATACTGTAGGGGTTGTAGGACGGGACTTCGGGATGGAAACCAAAACTTGGGAGTGATTTATTCTACATTATGTACAGGGAGGTGAGCGACAAGTATCAGACGTACTGTCATTACGGGCCGGCAGCAACTCGGACGCTGCGGCCCGCGGCAAGAAGTTCGAGAGAGGTGAAGCAGGGAATCAGGGCCTGTCCCAGAATTCCAGGTCTCTCTGGAAGGCTTCTTATAAGCCCTTCGAGCACTGCAAGTCACGTCATGTTTGACCAATGGGAGAGTCCACTCCGATGACGCCACTTGCAGCCAATGGTAGGCGCCCGTGTCGTGGTGTCACACCTGGCGGGGCTCTCTGCTGTCTTGCCTCGCAGACTGGCAATCCACTTGTAGGCTGGAGAAGGAGCGGGGGGGCGCCCGTGCACCTGCTTCATTGTCGGATGCCCACCTGCTCCCGGTGACTCGGCTCCGCAGTGGTGGCAAATGCCTTCTTCAAAGACGAAGGGGGTCGATTGCGCTCCATTGTCCCAGGCCCCCTTCTAATCCCGGCGACGCACGAACTTGTTGCCTTAAACTTGTTTGCTCGGCCGCTTCTCTGGAATGCGCTTTCCTGCTTCCGCATTCCTCAATTAGCTGTGCTGCCACTCGAAGCGGTTTGGGGAACTCGAAGTAGCCTCAGGAACCAGCTCCATATCTAACAGCTCGTCCTCGCCCCGGTTGTTCTGAATGGCCGGTGAACTCAATTCGCTGGCCAGGAGGAACGCTGAAAGAAGCTGCAGGGTACTGGGGTCGAGCCTCGTTTGACGAACTTCGGGATCCTTGGCCCTGGAGAACAGACGTCAAACAAACAAAACAGCACAGCGCTGCACCACGCGTAAGCGCAGGCTCTTCACCCCTGACTCGCCAGACTATTACTGAGTCAAAATCAACCCTGATCTTTTATTTCCCCAATTTCGACAACAGTTCCAACCACCCTTCCAAACAGCTATGCATTTCTCCTCGATTGCCGACAAGACCAGACTACTATTGTTGTTGCAAAACAAAAAGGGTCGTTGACGATGCAAACAACAAATGAAAACAGCCGAACATAACATAAGTGGCCTAACTACACGAACAGCATGTTTCCAATCTATCGCAGTGGCGTACTTATCGCACGTATTGGTGCCACTGAACAATCTGGTCAACCTCACAAGTACGTAATCACAAGCGCACTAGCCTTGTGGTCATTAAACAGAACGCGTACTTGCGTTGTAGGCAAACTTTTCACTTACGTTTACTCACGTTTCTTCCCTGAAAGTCCTACAGGACACGTGACGTAAACGAACAATTAAACTTGCGGGACTTACACACTCCGCAGAACTCTTAAAATGGTGCGTCTCTTAATAACTCGTTCCACGCACGTTCACTAAAGAAGTCAGAATACACGGCTGCCCTCACACACACACTAGCAACCCAGTCATAAAGTCTGCTTCCTTCCGTCCACACAGGACACGCGCTAATGGAACTAAGAACGCTTCTCCGTGCAAATCAGGCACTCACTGAAAATCTACGCGCTTAACCTTAGAAAATTCAAAAACGCTTAACAAGAAAGAAGGTTAAATAACACACGCGCGCGTTACGAAAGGCCTCTCAACAATAACCTTGACCCTCAGGTTACTCACACACACACAAAAAAGCCTATCTACTTATTAATGAGCATTTCGCGAGACTACAGGTTTACTTAAAACACACCTTTCAAATCTCGAGCTTCTCGAACGAAAACATAAACAAAGCTCATACGTTTACATATTGAAAGAAATCTCAGTCTCAAATCGCGAAATTTTCCGATGCTCAAAAATAAAAAACAAAATAACACGTTTTACTTCTACGGAAGCTCTCTTGGCCTCCCTTTTCAAACGTTTATGTCTGACTCATACTCTGAGCCGAACGCGGGGTGGACGTGGTCTGAAAGCTACTCTGGCTGCCGAGAGACAACAAAAGGGCTGATTCACTATCAGCTCCCCCAAGACGTTACGGTCTACTGCCAATTTGCGTCCCCGCGCCCCGCTTTCAACACGAACTCGATTGACCGCGTCGCTACTCCCCACCTGGTCTCGTCCTGCCACCTTGCGTTTCTTCGAACTGCACGCTGAGCTGTGAAAAGAACTACGGAACGACGAGGAGATTAACAGCCTCGTGCCCTTTGTCCGCGTCCGTGCAGAACATTCTTCGCGGTCCCCCTTTGACCGGTGGCTCGAACTTTTTGGATGCGTCAACATCGTCCTGGACGACCGCACCTTCTTCCTCGCGCCCTGCCCTTTTGGGTTTCTCGCCATCTTTGGCGGCGCTACATTAATTACCGACTTTCGGTCTTTACCGCGCTTCTTTTTACGGCGCTTTCTCTTTGCACTCGCTTTCATGTCGCCTCGTGCCTCGTGCTGGCCGGTACACATTTCGTCGGCCCGGATCGGTCTCTTACCCGCACAGTCTGAGTGATTCTCACTTAAATCTACTCTCTCTCTGCCTCGACTGGCGGACAGCCCAACCGACTCTGGCACAATGCAGCAGGCTTTACTCGAGTAAGACAACTCGCACTCTTGCGAACTGCCCTCTACTACATTGCCCAGCGCACGCTGTGCATCGGCACACAGCCCGTCGGTATCGATCGCTGTCTCACGCGCACAGTCCGAATGATTAACTGAATCATCCCTATCTAGGCCATCTAGACTGGCGGAGAGCCGCACCGATCCCTGAACAATGCAGTTGTTCTCTCGTGGACTACGGAGCTCGCCATCCCGAGAACTACTCTCAATTGCATCGCTCAGCTCGCACTTCACTTCTGCACGCAGATCTGGCTCGACATGGGTGCTCGCCTCTGTTGGGTCAGCAGTACCCTTTTCTTCGCTAGCAACCTCGCTAACATTACCAGCGACGCACACGCTCGGTAACTGTGCCAATTTGTTCGCAGCTGGCCTAGCTGTCTCTACAGTCATCTGTTGGCACAGCACCTCGTCGCTCTCACTACGGCCTTTAACGGCCTCTGTTGCCACTAAGGCATCGTTAGCAGCTAGCTTTCTCCCTTCACTTATCAATCGGCAGCCAATCTCACAGGCACTACTCTTTTCGTCGGCTTCTGGCGAAAATCTGCGAGACACTTGCTCATTCTTTCGCTCTGTACTATCTACAGAATTCACAGACAGCCGTTGTCTCTGTGTCAATAACTGATCACAATACTGTATCTCTTTGATCAGTGCTGCCTTCTCTCTCTCATACTTTTTCTCTCGCTCAAGCTTACGTTGATTCTCACGTTCGCGTGCCTTCTCACGTTCGTGACGCTGACACCTAAGAGTAAGTTCTTGAAGCTCCTGCTTCCGTTCATTCTCGCGTTCTTCACGCTTAAGCTCACTCCTAAGTTCACGACGCGCTCGCAAACGTACACGACGCTCTCGCTCCCGTGGCTCCTGTATCACTTCCCAAGCAAGCTCAATGCTTTTCTCATCGTTGCCACTATCATTAATCGCCTTTATGATAGCTGGCGTTTCCATCCGTTCGTCCGCCTCAACTCCCAAATCGTCGCACACCAACAACAAGTCTAACCTCGTCAACCTTCTAAGATCCATGGCAGCTGCCCCGACAGGTGGTTAAAACTGTTTTCCTTAATTAATTTGTGCAAAGACACAATGCAACAAACTCCCGATTCCCAGAACTATCAAAATTGAACACACAACCTTTGAGTCTGGCGAATCATAAGGAAAAAAACCACGCGCTCACTTACGGTTGCAGCACCCTGCCATCCGGTTCGCTCGTCCGCTGTTGCCGGTTCCTCCGGACTCCCTGGGTCGAAGGCTCGCTCCTTCTTCGCTACTCCCAGTTTCTTCGGACCTCTTTCGACGAAGGCTCTCTCTTCTTCGTTCTTCCCGGTTCCTTATGATCTTTCTCGACGAAGGTTGATCCGTAGCGCTGCCACCAGCTGATGTATTCGGAGGCGATCCTACCGCTGCCAACCAGATGTAGGGGTTGTAGGACGGGACTTCGGGATGGAAACCAAAACTTGGGAGTGATTTATTCTACATTATGTACAGGGAGGTGAGCGACAAGTATCAGACGTACTGTCATTACGGGCCGGCAGCAACTCGGACGCTGCGGCCCGCGGCAAGAAGTTCGAGAGAGGTGAAGCAGGGAATCAGGGCCTGTCCCAGAATTCCAGGTCTCTCTGGAAGGCTTCTTATAAGCCCTTCGAGCACTGCAAGTCACGTCATGTTTGACCAATGGGAGAGTCCACTCCGATGACGCCACTTGCAGCCAATGGTAGGCGCCCGTGTCGTGGTGTCACACCTGGCGGGGCTCTCTGCTGTCTTGCCTCGCAGACTGGCAATCCACTTGTAGGCTGGAGAAGGAGCGGGGGGGCGCCCGTGCACCTGCTTCATTGTCGGATGCCCACCTGCTCCCGGTGACTCGGCTCCGCAGTGGTGGCAAATGCCTTCTTCAAAGACGAAGGGGGTCGATTGCGCTCCATTGTCCCAGGCCCCCTTCTAATCCCGGCGACGCACGAACTTGTTGCCTTAAACTTGTTTGCTCGGCCGCTTCTCTGGAATGCGCTTTCCTGCTTCCGCATTCCTCAATTAGCTGTGCTGCCACTCGAAGCGGTTTGGGGAACTCGAAGTAGCCTCAGGAACCAGCTCCATATCTAACAATACACAATAGTCGAGGAGTCTTTTCTAGGGATTGGGATCGGAGTAGACGAGTAAAGAGTAAAACATCTTTATTAATAATATTTGAATGGCGAGAGTAGTGTGGGGGAACCCTCAGTCCAGGGTCTCTAAGATGATTCTGGCGATGTTTCGAGCCCGTTGACGAGAAACCGGTTTCTGCTCGGACATCGCGATCAGTTTGAACGTTGCCTGTTGCACCACAGCGCTGCAACGCAACACTGTGATGCAGCCTCACGGGTTTTCGCGTACCTGTTATCCCTTAGAGCTGCACCTATGTGCGTTGATACTTCAGAGGCTGCAGCTCTGCGCACGAGTTGGTGAAAATTATCTAGAAATATTAGTGCAGCGCGAAGACGGATAACACCAGAAAAGCGCAAACAATAACACACATGATGTTCGTGTCTTTCTACTGTTACCTTTTTATTTTGTTTCGCTACGCTGATATGTTAAGCTGGTATAAAATAAGACCGCATTTGCAACCCTTGTTGTTGATAAAGATTACCCTTAAGCGATTGATATGTTCAAGAATATACGAGGTGATCTTTTTTTGTTTACAGCGAAGCTGTGTATGACTAGCGGACTCGTGCGTCCGTCCGTCTGTCGCCTGTACGCCGAGATCTCCTCCGGTGCAGCCCCATGCGACGTCGTTGCTCTCCGTCACAGCCGAGCGTGCGCGCAGCATTTTCTCTCCGGCTCCAAAATGGGTAGGCCACGCGTCATACGTACAGTCAACGGCAAAAGATTGCGGGATGCGCGAGCGCGTGGCAAAGCGACCCTCCTCCCCTTCTAGTGGTGACCCCTGGTGTCGAGACCGACGCCTGCACGCATGCGCGTCCCTTGGAGACTGCAAGCGTGCATGTTTCCGCGCTTCCTCCTTGCGCACCGGCGATATCCGAATGTAGCCGGGAGAACGCCCTCTTGCGATATGCGCTGTGGCGGCTTCGACGGGCGAAACTACGTGAAACGTGTTTAGAAGCGTGAACTTGAGGGCGCCACTGCGGCCGCTTTTTGTCGAGTCACGAGCGCCGACGCATAGGGCCGGCGCGGTGGCGAACGCAAGAAGGCATTTTCACGCGAGAGCGTTAAGGAGCTCGTGTCGCAGAAAAGCCGGTGTCGTCGGTGTCGGCGTCAGCGGCGTTGACCGTGAGCGATAAATCACGGCAGGCATTTCATAAATAAAAAGCAACATCCAAGATGTGCTGGGTGGGAATCGAACCAGGGTCTCCGGAGTGTGAGACGGAGACGCTACCACTCAGCCACGAGTTCGATGCTTTCAAGCGGTACAAACGCGCCTCTAGTGAATGCGGTGTTGCCTTCGAAACGAGCCGTGGAAAGTTATACTGCGGTGTATATCGGTAATTATGAACATGTAACTTATAGAAGTCGCAATTACACGAGTAGCGAAGTGCATTTCCGCTGCATTTCTTCTGCGCTTTCCGCACACGCAGAGCCATCTTGCGGCAAACACAGAAGACCCCCTCCTCTCCATGTACGGCGCTGCCCCGACAGATGGCGCGCCACGCGCACATTGGAGCTGCGAGGACCGGTGCGAGGCGGTTCGCGGCCCGGACTCTCTCTCCCCTGACAACGCTTCGCCTTGCGCCCTCTGCAGAATCAAGCGTCCTTCCTTTCTTTAGATCGCTATCTGTCTATCTCTCTGCCCGTGCCGATCACGACGTTTGGCTGGCGTGCATCATTTCCCCCTCCGAGATACCGAGTTCTTCGGTTCGTTCCGCTTGCTCAGGCGCACGTTTCGTTGCTGCGCCGAACGCCGCGTTGCTCGACCATATGGCTCGACGCTCACCGCGCCCGATGCGGGGCGCCTCGTAAGTGATGGCTGCCCTGTAGCCCAATGTCTTACACCCCTTGGCGGGTCGACGGGAACGCTGTCGCGTTCCACTCTTGAAGGCGAAGCTTAAGCGTCCTCCAATTTTTTTTTTCTGGGCTGCACCTTTTCGTGGCCAATCTTCGTTGTTTCTTTCCTTTTACGAACGCTGCGTTCTACCGCAGAAGAGCGTGGCAGAAGGCGCGCTCTATAGAAGGAGACCGGCAAGACAAGAACGGGGGGGGGCACAATTGATTTCCGTTGTATAAACGAAGTTCTACCCGTCGAAGCCGCCACGGCGCATATCGCAAGAGGGCTACCTCGCGGCTGCATTCGGATATCGCCGGTGCGCAAAGAGGAAGCGCGGAAACATGCACGCTTGCAATCTCGGAGGGACGCGCATGCGTGCAGGCTTCGGTCTCGACACCAGGGGTTCACCGTTAGAAGGGGAGGTGGTTCGCTTTGCCACGCGCTCGCGCATCCCGCAATATTTTGCTGTTGACTGTACCTCTGAGGAGCAAGCAGCTTTCCATCAGCAACGCCGTGAGCAGAACCGGAAACGGGCTCGTCTACGACGTGCCGATGCTGCAGCCACAAGACAGGCTCGCGCAGCCGAGCTCAAGCAGCAACTGCGTACATCCTGCAGTCTACCAAGCCGTCGTTTAATGAGCCGTCGGGATTTACCCAGTGATAAACACTGGGGCCGCACGTTTCAGCTTCGCTGGTTAACCATGTACGGAGTGCTTGGGCGGTGGTTTTTAATTTTACGGAATTTTTAAAAAAATAACCTGTAACAAATAGCGTAATTCTTGTCCTTGAGCATTCGAAGAGGCAGACTTTACTAGCGTGAGAAATGGAAGCATATATTAACACAATTAACGAAAATTATCTAACTAACTTCTTAATTACTTTACGTCTGACTTATTATTGCAATTTACGAATTGTATCCCGTGAGTTTGCAAGACGTATCTACTTGAAACTTATTTCCAAGATGACACCAACAAAACAGAGCGTTTTGTTAAAAAGTGAAACAACCGTGTATTTTTTACGGCGAGTCTGATGCCGCAATCTCCAAACTAGTGTCATTCTGGATATTCATCCCGAATGGGTGCGCCTTGCAAATTCACCTGCTACAATCCGTAAATTACCTTGTATGCCGTAAAGTAATTAATTAAGAAGTTAATTTGTGTACTTTTGTTCATTAGTTTAATGTAGCTTTGATTTCTCGTGCAACTAATGTCCGCCTCTCTGAATAATCCAGCTCAAGAACTAGAATTGTGTTATCTGCGACAGGCGATTTTTGAAAAAAATATTCCGTAAGACTTACAAATGATGACCCCATATATGCATGTATTGCGTCTAATTCGATGGCTATACAGTTGAAGTCGTATGGCTGAGTATATAGAAGAGTGATTACTACTCGTACCGACGGAATCTACGCAACGATCACATACGATCTGATAAACGTGTTGTTCCGTGCCAAGTGACCAGCGCTTTTTCTACCATCAGAATTATGACTCGAAAATACTTTACAAGTTTTTGGCTGCGTAAAGGTATATTTACCAGTTTATTTTAGCCATGCATAAAGTTTCCATCAAATAGCCTTTCATCGTTTTCTCGAGAATCTGAACATGGTTTCTCTAGAAAATTGTTGAGATATATTTTGATCGCCTGTCATTTTGAATCTTGCATTTGTACACAACATCCGTACAATCATCGAGTTCGATGCCTCTGTAATATTGTCGTGAATGTTCGTGACAACGCAAAGTGGTTACTTTCTATTTGTTCGTCATGGACATGCTGCCGAAGCATCGTTCAAAACCAAGTGTAAGCGATATTTTACGATTTCAGTGGCGTACTTGTGCTCTGTTTAATAGTACTTGACTTTTTGTGCTTACTTTTATATAAATATAAATATGTTATATTCAATTGTAAGTTATTTATTGATGTATTTATTCATTTATTTATTTACTTATTCAAAGATTGATATCGATTGCGAGGGTTTCGAGCGCCGGTGTTAATAGTCGTTGCTACATCAGAAAACATCTATCGGGCTCAAGATTACGCACTTGTTCGCGCTCCTATTGCGGCGTTCCGTCTCGCCGCTGTTTGCCATCGACGGACCTTGCTGTGGTCGCGTTCTCTTGCGACGCACGATGAGGCGCCCAGCGTGCACCTTAGGGCAGGGCGCGCGAAACGGCGTCGGCAACAACGGCATGTGCCGAGCGAAGCCGCGTAGCGGAAGCAAGTTGGCAGCTGCCCTGTTCGGCCCGCTCGTCAGCATGTAATCGCGCACCTCCACGTGGCGTGTGTCCACATCTGTTGTCGCCGCGCACCGAGGGCATCTGGCGGCTGAGCTTCGCGCCTGCTGCATGCCTGCGCTCGGCCAGCACGCGGAAGCTGCTGGGCGCGCTGGTCACCACGCCGTTGTTCCTTCCGTTCGGAAGGAATAACGGCTCAATGGCACGGGAAGGTTTACGAATGTGTGTCAGGTTACTCTGCTGCCTGCTTCGTTGTCATGTCGCCTCCAGACAATCATCGCCTTCTGACACTGTCATGAGATTTAAGTAGTACCAGTGTGGACTTGGACAACCTTAACCGCTGAGTTTTCTTGCAAGCTTCGAAGCGTCATTGCGGTCGCAGTAAACTTATTTATTTATTCGATTATCATTGTTAGAATATTTCATGCGCTTTCTTGGATGTTTCTTTGCTTCTATGTTTCTTAGTCTAACCCGTAGTCCATGCTCTATGCTTCTATGTTTCTTAGCTTTCCCGTAGTCCATGCTCTATTGGGTAGAGCATCGGGCTGTTCTGCCGATGGAGCCAAGTTCAAACCCAACCGTTGGACTGGCTCACTGAGTATGTGACACTTGGGGTGTTCCACTCGTCAATGAACGTCTTTCGTGCCAACTACGATCACGTTTAATTTTAATTATGGGGTTTTACTGGCCAACACCACGACCTGATCATGAAGCACGCCGTAGGGGGGGGGGGAGGGGGGGGGTACTCCGGATTGATTTTGACCCCCTGAGGTTCTTTAACATGCGCCTAAATCTAAGTGCAAGGGTGTTCTAGCACTTCGCCCCACAAAAATGCGGCCGCCGAGGCCGGGATTTCATCCCGCGACCTCGCGCATAGCAGCGCAACACCAAAGCCACTAAGCAACCACGGCGGGTAACTTGGGTCACTCGGTATGTGCCGCTCATCAATGAACATCTTTAACGCCAACTTTGGTACCAGTGTGTATGTGCCGCTCTTCAATTAACGTAAGTACACGCGTTTTCACATTTCGCCCCATGCGGCCGCCGTGACGGGGATAGAACCCGTGACCTCAGCACCACAACGCCATTGCCACTGAACTACCTCGGTGGGTAACGGATACACGGACAAAACAGTACAAACATTATGAAACAGGGTTTAGACGAGCCGTACCAAAAGAGAGATCAGGTGTTACGAATGCGTAGAAGTTCTTGAAGTTGAGCTATATCTGTTTCTATGGCAAAGTTTGATGGAAAATTATTCCTATTTAGTATTGTGCGTGCTATCACTGATCTTGCCTAAAAAAATACGCGACATATCCTATGTATTATTTTGCTTGGATGGGTCTCTGCGCTGAAAGACGACTGCAGGTTGAACCAAGAAGTCCTCTTGAAGCGATTGGTTATGATAAAGCTTGTGAAAGAGGGATAAACGCAAAAAATAGCGCCGTCAAAATATACGTCGTACGGGCGCAACTGCACGGTTCGGTGTCTTATGCATGCCCTGACAGATTGCTTTGCAAAACCTTGCGCAGACTTCGGCGGGTGGCTAAGATGACAAATTGGTGATCAAACGGATCAAATCTCTGTGTGTGTGGAATCCGCCTCGTGTTGCTGTTCAGAGCAGGCGAACTGTCTTTGACGTCGATCCAAGCCCCATATAACCTAGCGCGCACCTCGAGTGCCGATCCAGCGTCATGAAAGCAGCCCTTGTGTATCCTGACCGCGACTGGCCGGTAGCCTACTTCCTTTGTTCGGTGGCTGACCCGGAGAGGGAGTCAAACAGAGATCGTAAATCTGTATACCGCGCGGGGTGATTCAATCGCTCTTGTCCCTGAACGCGGCACGCTGACTTCTTTCTCCGGCCGCCGTCTTGTGTAGAGCCGGCCGACGCTGTCGACAGCGACCGTTGTCGCGGCGACGAGTGGCTGATCGATACCAGCACGTCGGCGGCCCGTCTCGGCGTTTGGCTGGACTTCAGAGACAATATACCGACTCTCGAGAGCAAGCTTTCTGCTCTCTTTTATGTTTCTTCTCGTCTTTAGTGGCACGGGGCCGTCTTTTTGATTGTGTAACTTCAAGCATGCAGTAATATTGACCGTGTTAGTTCTCTAGAAATCGGCAAGGTGCTTAGAGAAATAAAAGTGACAGTTGGCATTCTGTATCGTGAAGCTGTAAAGGAAACCCGCGCGACTTACACAACAGTAATACTGCGCCTGGTAACTGAATAGTGGATCGCAGGAAGCTTTATGCTTCTGAGTTGTTGTGACGGGCGGCGACATTTGCAGGAAAAGTGAATGTAATATTGAATTACGCATCTCAATTTGTCACTGTTCTTTTGAGTCAAGTAGAAGCGAATGACACTTTTTTGTGATATAAAATTGAATGAAAAGTTAGCATGGTCATGTAGGCGCCGTCTTCTCGCCACAAAGCAAAAGAAAAAGTAGACGCACACCAACACACCGAAGAGTGTCCGAGAGCGCGTCCGTGGCACTGTAGCATTGAGTGTTGGTTACGAGCCGAATAATTTACCAGATGTCATTGATATTTCAGACTTTCTGAGCTATAGCGTTGAACTATAATGGATTAAATGAAGTTTAATCACTCCAAGTTTGGGCTCTCGTCACCGCATTGTTCGAACCAGGTCATTTTTCGCCCGACAAGCCATTTCTTCGTCGAATCGATGGCAGTCACGTTTTTATGCAGCGGTGAATAAGCTTTGTGCTTAGGCTTGCACTGCCGAATACTGAGGCAAATGATAAAAACGCCGTGGTCGTTCGAACATCGGTAGCCTGCCCGCGCTCTATGACTGCCTGGAAAGCGCTCCATTTCAAGTTTCCTGTTCTCGCCCACTTTACTAAAGTTATCACAACAAGTATACACATAAGTCCGTTAGAGCTGACGCAAACCGCTGCGTTCTGCATGTATTTTCACTTGTAGGGCGCCTTCGTCTGTTCCGCTGAAACGTCTGGCCACGTTTGGTGGTTGTGGAAGCGTCGGCTATTATTGTTGCTCTTGGCAAACTAAGCCCTTTCCTTGACCATGGAATGTAGCGCTATTTATGGGCTCGAAGCTTCCTATGCAACACCTATATCGCGTTCTGTACACTCCAGCAAATTTCCATGAAAGTTGCACGTGAAAGAATACAGCCGAAAAGATTTCGCGCTGAAATTTCAGTGGAATCCCTCTTAGGCTGATATATTATATACAGGTTGTTTGTTTTTTTAGCTGCACCAAATATTTAAGATTAGAAAAATATAAATCACGGTAACGTTGTGTTCACCATTCTAGTGTACGGATAGGCGGCCTCTAGATTCAAAGCAATTTCCACAATTACGTGCGTAATTCTCGAAGTTACGATAATTAACTTTCTAATTATCAAGAGTACGTGGCTACACCAAATGAGTACTTTGGGGCCCGTCGTCGACGCTACCTGTCCCAACGATTAAATTTTGAACAGCGGTTGTCATGTGGCAGCTACGCGGACAATTAGTTCCCCTTGGCAAGCTCCTTGAAATCGAAACTGGCTGAGAAAAAGAGCGTCTCTGTCGTCGCGCCCCGCATTTCGTCACGTCTCCGAGGTCACCACCTCGGAGATGTGACCCATCAGCAGCAACCCCCGTAAGCAAGCAAAAATGCTTTAATAATTTTTTTTAATATTTGGGGTTTTACGTGCCAAAACCACTTTCTGATTATGAGGCACGCCGTAGTGGGGGACTCCGGAAATTTTGACCACCTGGGTTTCTTTAACGTGCACCTAAATCTAAGCACACGGGTGTTTTCGCATTTCGCCCCCATCGAAATGCGGCCGCCGTGGCCGGGATTCGATCCCGCGACCTCGTGCTCAGCAGCCCAACACCATAGCCACTGAGCAACCACGGCGGGTAGCAAAAATGCTTTGACTCATTACCCGTAAGGCAGAGGCTACAAGCGCTGAGCAAAGTGAAGCAAGCAGTGCACACATCAATTGAAATCACCCATACAATACGCAGAGCAGCATACGTCTCAACAAACAACACGCTCAAAACAAGCATCCGATCCATAAATAAAGCATTGCATAACCCCTCCAGTAGTTGTAGTGATGGTTTGGAACAGCTTCGCTTGACATCCAATTTCGCAGAGCCGGGATGGCGAATCACTTTTTTAACGCGACAGCGTTAAGAGGAAGCTTTAGCTCGGGGGCTCCTATCTAAATACATGTAAAAGGAGAATTCGTTTTTCTCGGCAACCACTGCACCGAATTTGACGAGGTTTGTTGCATTTACAAGAAAAGCTCAAAATCTAGTGACTGTTGGTTTCGAATTTTTGAGTTAGGTCGTCAATTTTTTATTAAAAATTGGCAAAAATCGAAAACTTTCAAAAAACGAAACTATCAAGTTTACAACTCTGTAACTCAACCTCTAAAAATGACAATACAATTCTGTGAATTGCACCTAATAGTACATCTAAAGCGGACAAAATTGATATGTTACACATGAATATAAAAAAATTTAATCATAGGGAAATACAACTTTTGCAGAACCGTTGTAACCAACGTAACAAATTCACGTAAGATGTAAAATGACATATTGAATTTGTTCGCTCTGAATGATCTAATGGATGCCGCTTACAGAACCGCGATATCAGTTCTTGATGCAGAGCTATGAAGTCGTAAACTTCGTGCTTCTATTTTTTTCAAACGGTCAAATATTTGAAAATCGTTTTAAGGAAATTCAAGCCCTAAATCGAATTTCCACTTCCAACAGTCACTAGAATTTAACTTTCTCTTTCAAATGCAACAAATTTCATCAAAATCGGTCCCGGGGTTATCTCAGAAAAACGTTTTTGCGTTTTACATGTATTTGAATAGGCCGCGTCGGAGTTGGGCCCGAGCTAAAGCTTCCTCTTAAGGAGCTCGTGTCGCATAAAAGCCAGTGTCGTCGGCGTCGGCGAGAAACCCCAAAAGGCAATTCATCAATAAAAACTTGCAAGTTGGGCTGGGTGGGAATCGAACCAGGGTCTCCAGAGTGTGAGACGGAGACGCTACCACTCAGCCATGAGTTCGATGCTTCAAAGCGGGGCAAAAGCGCCTCTAGTGAATGCGGTGTTGCCTTAAAAACGTGCCGTAGAAAGTTATACTGCGGTGTATGTCGGTAATTATGAGCATGTAAATGACAGAAGTCGCAGTTAAACGAGTGGCGAAGTACGTTTTTGCTACATTTCTTCTGCGCTGGGCGCACACGCGGAGCCATCTTGCGGCAAACACAGAAGACCCCCTCCTCGCAATGTACTATGGCGCTGCCCCGACAGGTGGTGCGCCACTCGCCCGCTTCTCCCCTTCGTGTCGTTTAAGCGCATTGGGACAGTGCGGGGACCGGTGCGAGGATACCCCAAAGTTGTGCTGTGGACTTAGAAGTGTTGTATATGAAAACTATGTCTTTGTGTGACTCAAGAGCATGCCGAGCGAATAAGTGGGCGGTACGGACGTGGTGCGATAACGCTATCGCGTTCCACTCTTGAAGGCGAAGCTTAAGCGTCCTGCAATTTTTTTCAGTACCTGACAAACTGATCAACTTGTGCAGAAAAAACAAGACCAGAAAGAAAAATTCCTCTTAGCTGCCAAGTAAAACACAAGCTTTCGTTATCTCCTTGCTGTCTGCGACGTTGGCCTAGCGCCTCAATGCCGGCGGGCCTCCAAATTTACTTCGTCATTCTGTTGGGCCCTTGAAACGGCATTTCGTCGATGGAAATGGACACGTGGACACGTGGACTGCCGGCATTGAAGCGTTAGGCTAATGCCGCAGAGAGCAAAGAGATACCGCAAGCTGCTCACGGGGCCAGACCAGCAGTGACCTCGGAGACGTGACGAAATGCGGGGGGCGGCGACATCGACGACACAGACGCCCTTTTTCTCAGCCAGTTTCGGTTTCAAGGAGCCTGCCAAGGGGATCTAATTGTTCGCGTAGCTGCCACATGAAAATCACCATTCAAAATTTAATCGTTGGGATATGTAGTGTCGAGGACGGGCCCCAAAATACTCATTTGCTGTAGCCACCTACTCTTGATAATTAGAAAGTTAATTATCGTAACTTCGCGAATTACGCACGTAATTGTGGAAATTGCTTTGAATCTAGAGGCCGCCTATCCGTACACTCGAATGGTAAACATAACGTTGCCGTGATTTATATTTTTCTAATTTTAAATATTTGGTGCAGCTAAAAAAACAAACAACCTGTATATATCAGCCTAAGAGGGATTCCACTGAAATTTCAGCGCGAAATCTTTTCAGCTGTATTCTTTCACGTGCAACTTTCGTGGGGATTTGCTGGAATGTACAGAACGCGAATGCACAGAACGCGTCATTCGAGGAACCCGTATGGGTTTCCTTTGTAGCAATTGCTACGATCGGGTGGATGTCTGATTTTCCCTTCATCAGCCACGTACTGTTGATAATTAGAAAGTTAATTACCGCAACCTCGCGAATTGAGCACGTAATTGTGGAAATTGCTCTGTATCTAGAGGCCGCGCCTATACGTACACTCGAATGGTAAACATACAGTTCGTCGTTGTGGCACAAGCGCCCTATAGTCGCACCGTTGTGGGTAATTGGAAGCGGGTTGATTTCGCGTTCATGGCGCGCTCAAGCGGTGCAATGTTTTGCCGAGTGCGCGTGCAGGGGGAACGCTGCCCTGGCTCTACTGCCCAATGGATCGAGCAGAGCGTGGTGGTGCCTCATTTCGTTTCTTTGTCGTTTTACAGCCAAGCTGAGTGCGCGTCGCTCGTGTCTTTGGCAGACGCGCTCTTGAATATGCGAAATTGGCGCAATTATCTGTATTGTCTGAGCGCGTCAAAAGTGAGTGGAGTCCTGGAGTGGACCCTCGGGAGTGGTCCGCAGGCGACAAATAAGTGCTACCATAACACGCTCCAAATGCTCACAAAGTGTCATCTTCAACGGAATCCGCCATTTTCCTCTCCTTGTCTTGGATGCGACGTACGCTCCCTTGTCTTGGCGTGTGTTGATCGATAATATTATTCAGGTTGCAATGAATTACTTCATTTGCACCAAAGCTTGTTCTGGGTGCTGCTTTTAAGTATAACTCACTGCTATTTTGCAAACACTTCTTAAAATACCACATATCTGTTGTGCCGACTGATTCACTCATTATCAGTGTCCTCGATTCCAAAGGACACTTCTTTATTGTGTACCAGCGCGCCGCCAAAGTGACGCTCAGTGCGCTGAAGTGCACTTACTCTAAGTGACGCTAAATTTCCCGTGTGACACGAGTATAATTTTGACCACCTGGAGTTCTTGAACGTGCACCCAATGCAAGGCGCACAGGCGCTTTCGCATTTCGCCCCCATCATCATTGTGGCGCGATCCACCTGCATGCATGTGAATGTGGTGATGATTTAAAAGGACACTAAAGACAAACATGATTTCTTCTGCATCAGTAAATTACCTTTCTGCGCCACTAAAAACACCACCCTTACCACAATAATACTCTTGGTAAGGCAGAAAAAGCGCAAAACCGAAAGGCGTGTGGCAATTCCTGTTTGAAGTCCCCGCACTTGGTCGCTGTGACGTCATGTATTTTGATGGCATCTTCTAGGGCCTACTTACTTATATAGCAGTACAGATTGACTGCATTGTGTTCTAAAGGAACCGAATATTAAACATAGCAAGTTTCGGCAACCTTTACTCAGCCAGCGCGGCCCAAATGCGGAATCATACTTTGGAATCCCTGACGTCACACTGACGTACCGGTGTCGGGGTTACAGCGCGAAATTCAAATACTGCATGATGCTTCGACATTCCTTTTCTCATCTAATAATCAAACTATTGTGTTGAAGTGACTACCTGCAGGATTCTCAAACAACGTTTTATTAGTCGAAACTGATTGATTGTTTCGCTTTAATGTCCCTTTAAGTAGCATATCTGCTATAGTTTCATTTGCTGTGCGGCTGCCATGAATATATGTCTCTTGTATATCATCCCCACGACTGGTAATTCTATCACGGAGAGAGAGAGAGAGAGCGAAAGGAAGAAGGAAAGGCGGGGAGCTTAACTATGCTTTGCCGAGTTTGCTACCATGTACATGTGGAGATGCGGATGGGGGAGTGAAAGAAATAGAGAGTGACGACACGAGTATTTTTGATCACATTTTCACATGCACTAAGCTTGGTGCGGCGCATCTAAAGTCGGGCCTTTCTGTTACAGACGTTGTCAGTGTGCAGTCTGGGTAACTAGCAATACATCTCCGTCATTAAATTAGTATTAAATGTAGCAGCTATCAGCAGCTGCCAGTCACCATAAAGAAGACGACGTGCCAGCCTACGACAAACACGACGAAGTGCCTGCACTTCTCGTGACCGCGTGATACCAATCACGTGGCCTCATTCATGGAAAGAACCAGAGATTCTCCGAGTACGTGACACCGTCGTGGCTGAGCTCTGCACTCCGAACGCAGTCAGAATTCTGCAGTCAGTCTAAACGCAGTGAGTCCTAACTGCAGCCAGAAATTGACCATTTCTTGTCGCAATTACAAGTTATTTGTGGGTATACGCCTCTTTCGTTCCTCTACCAAGGCCTGTGTCGGCGGACGGCAACTACCAGGCGGGCGCCGGGTGTTTCGAAAGCTCGGCCAAGGCTGCGAGCTCCATCATCATCATCATCATCATCATCATCATCAGCCTGGTTACGCCCACTGCAGGGCAAAGGCCTCGCCCATACTTCTCCAACTACCCCGGTCATGTACTAATTGGGGCAATGTTGTCCCTGCAAACTTCTTAATCTCATCCGCCCACCTAACTTTCTGCCGCCCTCTGCTACGCTTCCCTTCCCTTGGAATCCATTCCGTAACTCTTAATGACCATCGGTTATCTTTCCTCCTCATTACGTGACCTGCCCATGCCCATTTCTTTTTCGTGATTTCAACTAAGATATCATTAACTCGCGTTTGTTCCCTCACGCGAGTTAATGTTATCTTAGTTGAAATCAAGAAAAAGAAATGGGGATGGTCAGGACACGTAATGAGGAGGGAAGATAACCGATGGTCATTAAGAGTTCCAAGAACTGTGCCGATGGCGGGAAATATGTACAATGTGTCCACAGAAGACGCAGGTAGGCCTGTCATCAGAAGTGCGCCATTCTTCCGGGTTTCGATAACGAGGACGGGCATACGAACTTTGTGGTAGATTCGGGTACGCCGGTTGAGCGATAGTTGGGCCTGTTGATTGGGCAAAGTGACCGGAGTCCGGCGTTGGTCAATTCTTGCCGTACGAAAGCCGTCTAGATGAGGGATATTGTTGCATGGGAATCGTCTGGGACGCAAATCCGGGGATGTAGTGGAAAGGCAGCTTCAATCTCCCGGTGGACGATGCGCAAAATACTGTGCGATGCAGCCGGCACGGGTGGGAGGCGGAAGTCCTCGCAGGTAGATGTTGCAGCCGTGTTAGGAAGCGAGAAAAGTGGTGGGCAATGCGACCGCTTTTGGCTTCTTCTAAGCGGCGGCATTCATTAATGATGCCCTGCTCTGTCGAAGGGCTCTTCCATACGAGGAGAGCTAATGCGTCGTTCGCGATTCCTTTGAGGATATGCGCGAACCTTTCTGCTTCCGGCATCTTCTCGTCAACCTCGCGACAAAGAGCAAGCACGTCCTGAATATATGTCACGTAGGACTCAGTGCAAGTCTGTACTTGGCACGGAAAATCTTTCTGCGTGGCACGATGGTGGCCAGCAGGCTTGTCAAACAAACCGATGAGCTTTCGTTGGCACAAGTCCCATGGTGAGTTCCTCTGCGTGGGTTTTAAACCGGACACGCGCTGTTCCCACGAGGTGAAAGATGAGGTTAGCGAGCATGACGGTCTGATCCCAGTTATTGCTCGCGCTCACCCATTCGTATAGTTGAAGCCGATCTCCAACGTCGCTATTATCCGTGCCAGAAAAGGTTCCTGGGTCTGGCAGTTCCGTCGCGATGACGGTGGGTGCGGGCGGCGACGTGCCCGAAGCATCCTCGCCTTGTGCGGGCATTACCGATGCAGCCAAGGAGCGCCCGCTGCTTGAATCCGTCGTGCCTCTCGGAGAGCCCGCAACCTCCACCAAAATGTTACGGGGAGAAGAGAGATTTAAATATACTTACAGGGTATTTACAACGCGTCCACTGGCATACAAGATGGAAGACAGTCCGTGCAACATCACCGAGCGTCGTTGTCTACTGTCCTCAGCTTCGTGTCTGGCTGTGGTTGGTAACAATATGATCCTGAATAACTCTGTGAACTTAAGTTTTATCTCTTTCCACAAATAAGGTTTAGTGGATGCTTCTCATGTTGGGTTAAAAAACAGTAAACGTGTCGAGGAACGTTAGCTGTTCGAATAACTACTACAGAAAGGTGACGTGTTTCAGCAGCAACCGGGACTCGATGTTGTTTAGTGTACCCCTAGACGCATTCTAAGCACTCTTTTTAGTAAACGATGGAGTCGGTCATCAGAAGTTCGCGACAGACCATGCCGATTGAATGCAAATAAGCAGGTTTTTTTTTTCTTTATAAGCGTTTCATAAGCTTGTAGTAACAATGCCACTAATATTTCCGTGTTCTTCTTCGGCTAGTCAGTGAAGTGCATTTAAAGTCGATGTCCAGACCTTTGCGTGTGTTCGCGCTATTAGACTATGTTCAGTGTTTTTCAGTGTTTTATGTGCCTTCTTTTGTTGTTTGCCTTGAGGCTAATAGTAGCTGGTGCCACATAAAATCGCCGACCTCTGTGAGCTTATGACAGTTGTCAGTTCAGAATAATGCCAATAAATATGTGTTCCTTCAGAGTAATCGGAGTTTGAGCTTTAAGAATAAGGTGAAAATTCCCCAAAAGCAGTCTAGTGAAGACACTGCAGCTGTCTAAAGGCTCGTTTATAGTCCGACGTTATCGGCGCGCGGGCGTGCGTCGTTCGCGGTCAGTCCCGCTACGTCGGTTGCGCCTCTATAATCCTCTCTATACTTCAACGCGCGCGCCGTCGGCTGCTATCTCCAGAGCATGCGCAGAACGTTCGCCAAGTCGCGCGCCGTCCGCAAAAGCCGTCTGCGGAGTTGTGTTGGCGCCTTTTCCTTCGCGCGCAATGCATTGTGGTGCCAGAGTTCCGCCGACTCCGACGCGCGAATGGCTCAAGAGCCATGTCAGTGCCGGGTCCGTCGGGGCGCGTCGGAAGCCGCCGGTTACGTTGGCTGCGCCGGTGCGCTTTCGCCGACGTGACGTAGCGTGCGCGCGCGCGCGCTTTACGTCGGACTATAAACAGCCCTTTAGCGTCAGACAAATCTATGTTCCTTTCTGTCGAGAAGTTCTGAATAGCATCGAGGCTTTCCTGCAGGATTGATTGCAACATACCTGTACATAAACTAGAGACCTATATTCAGACATCATCTGCATACATTGTCTATTGCACACAAGATTAACGTTCTTGCAATAGTGCTGTCATTACGCAATTGAAAGAAAAACGACAAAGTACACTGCCCTGTGACACGACCACATGGTGTGGTGATAGCTGGTCAGCCCCCTTCATTGGTTTCCATAAAAACATATTGTTTTACATAAAAAAATGCTTTTTCCCACTAAATAAATCCAAAGGAGGGGCCGGTGATAGATGGAGATCTGACATACAGACATACACGTGAAACCGACTTACAGTGCAAAGTTTCTGTTCTTATCTTGAAAGAGGGGTATATCTCAGTTTTCATACCTGCGTTATTTGTTGAAGCGTTCAAATAAAATAAAATCAACTTTATTTTCACGACATACCATCAAAAGTTGCAGATGTCTGGCGTACATGCTCAAAGATTAAAGGTCCGGCTTGATGTGTCCTGTTCTTTGTGTGGTCCAAATACTAGTCACATGCAAATAATAGTGGGACAAAGTAAGCCAATGAATGCAATGTATAGAAGAAACGTACGCGTATCACATACAGGTAACTCAGCTAAAGATACATGGCATGGAAGACCTCTGCAATTAGGCATAATGAGTAACGTAAAAAGGCAAAAATATACCCCCCTTTTCTCGGTTTACTATAAGTTTCCTCAATTTCTTGTCCAATTTCCCTGCGTATGCACGTAATTCATATTCGTGTTACCTAATTATAAATAGCATCCTTGGTAACCCTCCTGATAATCTTGTTTCAGCGAATCGTTTCGTTTATTGTCGTTAAAGTTATTGTCGGGTAGGATTATGTCGCTGCGGACATTATTACGCCAACGGATGGGAGTTAAATGGGAACGTGTAGTAAATTTACGGTAAGCTCAAGTTTAGCATTTTTTATTACCTAGACAAATTAAAGTGTTCGCATTGTGCTGCAGCAAAATCATCTTGGCTGCACTGTCTGCAGCAAGGCTCTTAACGAAGCGCAGGATGCACGAGTAATTATTCCACATGATCTGTTACAGTCTAACCAGCGCACAGGGCTAGCATTCTTCATTCGTTTTCAAAAGGCTATATATTCAAAAATATTGCAGGTGCACATATGAAAGATATATGAAAGTAACCGCGAACTCGCCAAATTTATATACACCCTCTACAAGTGTTCGATATGTGCTGCTTTGGTGACACGACGCACGTCCAGACGATAACCAGGCTCATTCCATACATATCCTAGCATAGTCCTGTCAATTGCCTGCACTGCAGCACTGATGCGTTCTTTGAGCTTGGCTAACTAAGGGTTGCGGTAGTGGGGGTACGTAAAGAAGGTCCTTAACGTCTATAGTCATAGCCTAGTCATAGTGAAGTGACAAAGGTCGGAAGTTGGTAATTTTGGCTATCCAGCGTTCTCTATACAAAATAACTTCATTATTTTCGTCCAAAGCGCGCAAAACTGCACGATCGCGTGACTTGCACATGAGCATCCGATATGGCTGTGCGTGGGGCTCTCCAAGGTCAAGAGTGGTTTCTTCATTGCTCCATCAGTCGGGCTCGAACAGTCGGGTCAACGATGCCAGTAGGAACGAAATGGGACACCTTTCGGTGTGGCTATGGGGGCGCTCGTCGTGTGCGCTGTTTCCACATGCTCATTACGACATACCATCAACGGTAGGCGAACAAATGAAGCTCCTATTTTCGCCTGCTATTGATCATTTGAAGTTGATCTTCCTGTGAACGCTTCCTATTGTTTTAATGCGATATGTGTAGGATATTGTCGTAAATAACGCTCGTAATTTTCCCATTGATTTAATAGGGCATAATTTTCTCTAGCCGAGCGAGTCTAGATTGATTTCCATTGCTTCAATTTACTGCTTCCACCAGCTCTCACGGAGAATGAGGTGCGCCCCGGAGTGCGTTGTAGGCCGTCAATCCGAAACCGACAGCTTGCACGGGAACTGGGCGGGACAACGTATTTATCGTTTTCAGTTTTGCAGCCTCTGAAGCCACCGCGGCTGCTGCCTCGAGAGCACTGCACACGTGGCGGCGAAATGCGTCTTCCGTACTCAACTTGATGATTGCCGAGGCTCATCTGCCGATCATGGAGGGCTGGACATTGGCGCTGCAAACATAACGGTGCGCGTAGCCGAAGCCTCCTAACTAGGAAGCACATGTTTAAAAGCAGCAATATTTAAGATCCAATATCTTAAAAGCAACATATCCTGACTATTGCTAATATATGCAACAATAAAATAGCTACTGTAATATTTAACAAAAGAGTAACTGATTTATCTGGTTTCGTAAATAAATACCTTCGAAGAGAACACTGCCACGATTTGCGACATACGTTTCATAAAAAGGAAAAGCTGCGCACAAACTACGGCACCCACAAGCTTGATTACCTAATACCAGATTTCTTCCACAAACATTCTAATGCATTGTCCATTATCGAAAGAAGCACTTATGTCCACGCCCTGAAAAAAACTATCCATACCTACCTATTATCATTTCAGTAGGGACGGACTATGTAGGCAAATGATCACCTTTGTTGTACGGAATTGTTGTTATGTTTTCAATGTTGTTCATTATGTCGTCTAGTGTTTGTGTAATTTCTCTTGAAGTCATCATATTTTAAATATATTGCGCATCCTTGCAGTTATATGTGGTTTCCACTACTTTTATAACTTTCTTAAACTATGAATTGCCGTTTTTTTTTTTACTGTTCTCTTTTTTGTTATTCTCACTGAGTGTCTGTGCTTATGGGTAGCTGGCACTTTGTCAGGCATTTACTTGCCTTTTCGCCGGCGTCCACGGAAAATCTGTACATGATTGTCCGAAATAAACAAAACTTCAAACTTCATGTTCAGAAAATAATTGTATCGAATTGGCGAAGACCACATTGAGCGCATGTTGAAGATGTGGAAAAAATGTAGACATACACTCTGCGTGCGGTTGAAGCAACTGTACAGTTTTTTTATGCACGTTATGATTTATGTCTTACGTTGTTTCGCGCTATCTGTTTAGGAACGTCACTTAGTGGTGGTCGTATCCGGTGCCATCATTTATCGTTTTACTGTAACAGCTAAGTGCATAAATGGGAGCCCGATGGTCTTCTGAAGGTGCAACTCGTGCAAGCGCTTATATTTTAGCCTTTGTCACATACGCTGCTACATTCAATCAATTTTCATTTTTAATTATTCCCCCAAACGATGTCCACATCCAAACATCCTTCATTTACGGTAAGGAGCGATAATTACTCATCTTGCACTCATGTACTTGCATTAAGAAAAATTTTTGCCATGAAAGTTGTTCTCAGTCTAGCGCATATTTGAAGGGTGCTGCAGAACGGACGCGAGTACGTTATCTTTCTCACGCTTGCACCACTCACGACATCGTTGTGTTTACCCAAGGCCTGCTTTTCTTGGCGCATTTCATTTAATGACGTACTACGTGACCTTAATGACTGACGTTATGGTGACCCAGATTTACTGCTTATACCCTAGCTTCAGCGAATAAATCCATTTTCTTCATTATTAACCTGTTAAAAATTTTGTTCTTCATCCTTCTAGTACATTATCTGCTGCTTTAATGAGAGCTCCCCAACCTTTCCTTCTCTCTGTTTTTAGTTTGTGCCCGTTCCAGCCCATTAGCTAACCGCGCTCAAATCGTGAACATTTCTTATCAATGTGGAAACTTTCCTTTTTGCTATTTTCTCGTTAAGTTTTTCTCCGGTATAACATCCACCCTGCTCCGTTCTTGCACTTCTTGTGGCTCCTATATTAGAGACTGCCCGTGCGTATGCCTTTAGACGTCTCGATAATGATTTCTTGAATGTAAAATAAAGCTGAATTCCCGATCATATTGGTGCCTCTCGGTCTTATACGTTCTTCTACGCAATTTGCGTCTTGATTCCTTTCGGCTTTAGGGAGTTTTTAGTACTTGTTTCAGGGGTCCCTTTCTTGTGCGTCCTATTTCATCACTTGCTTTTAGCTTTAACAACCTTCTGGATCTTCGGCTCGCTGTTATTATTCTTCTGTCGGTAGCCGCACCGCTTCTTGATAAATTCTGCTGCAGCTCTGTTCTTTGGCCTTCGAGCCTTCTTTCCACATCCTTGCGTTCTGTTAGACATCGTTCTTAACTCCACCGCCTGACAGAATTTCCTATGTTCGTTTTCGCTTTATTTTATCTTAATTCCTTTCACTTGTTTCAAGTGATTTCCTTTTTAATATAATCTCTTTTCTTGGGTGTGGGTTTCTCTACATATGATCGTTTTTCTGCACGGCGCTTAACACTTCGTTCACCAAGCTTCGTGTGATACTCACTCTACTAGGTAACTGCCTTGACTCGCGCTCTCCTTTTGCCTGTGCTGGACTGCACTTTCTTGAACAAAAGTTTTCGGCGCGTACAAGACAAGGACACAAGGAAAGCGCGTTAAAACAGGACCACTGCTGACGTACAACTGAATGTTTATTCACTTGAAACCACATGTATATGTGGTTGCATCTGTGCCAAGGTGATGTTGCCATGTAAGGTCTTTTGGACCCCGTCAAGCTACTCTCGTAGCTTTTAGCCCATTGCAAAGTGTCCATCCAGTTTCTGTTTTTGGAAAATAAAAATTGATTTGATTTGATTTGATTTGATATATGTGCGCACATCGTCGCAAAATCACAGGAAGCCTGCCAAAAATTAAACTTCTTTTTCCATTAGTGATGGTGATGCCGTCCGTACTGAGGTAACTACTTCCTTTCAGCTTCGTAAAGTATGCCTCAATTATTTCGCGTTCAAGCTTATCTCGCACCCGTTTTACAAACATGCTATTATGGAACAGCGGAGGGAAATTTGCACTGTTTTCAGTGAAAGGCAAGGTGCCCACCTGATTGGTTCTTAACAGCCAGCTCGTGCTGGGTGGGACACTTAAGACTGCTTAGACACTTAAGATACGACACTTAAGATATGACACTTAAGACACGGCAGAGACCCTTAAGATTGCTTACGTGGGAGAATGCGAAAGCATTATGCCGTTAGTAGACCTCAGAACGCCATGAACGCGCTCATGTTATACACTCATGACATGGCGCCACTTGCTCCCCATTGGCTGCGCCGTCACGTGCCCAATCACGCACTCACTAGACCACTCCTTTAGTCAGCCAGATGGCTGCGGCGTGACCGTGCAGTGACGCACGTACTAGGCGCACCCCCACGCCGGCACCGTGGAGCCGCCGTGGCCTCTGGGAAGCGTGCCCGTCTCGCAACTTGCAGGCCCGGGCTCCGTTCCCATCCAGAACGAAATTGGCTAAATTTTCATTTCAAAGCCATTAATTTACTTCGTTTACCTTCCTGAGAAATTCGACGTCAATTCGATTTTTTGACGTGTTTTTCCTCTTTGCGCCGTCAGCCATTCTTGGTACCATTTACGGGCACGCCGACCACGACGGATTTCAGCTCAATGGGGCTATAATGCTTTTTCATTAATAAAAAAATGGGTAGGCAGTTTCCATCGGTGCATTACAGTCCAATTGATTGAGGTGCTACAGTCACAGGCAGCCGTAACGTATTTCTCCAGCCATTGACTAATTCACTGCACAGTAAGTACACAAAACTTGTTTACAACACGCAGCTGCGGAAGACACTTCACCTGTTACACGAAGTTGAGCGCTAATTCGCTCCAAGAACTACACTTACTGGGAAACGGAACTTGGCCACCCCTGCTTGTGTTGGGGGACCCGAGAGCTTCCTTCAGTCCTATTGTGATGTCGTCGCAAAGGCGCGTGAGTTGCGGCGAGTGCTAGATGCCACAAATGTTGTATAAAGCAGGCCAGCACGTGAACACAAACCATTGGAGCAGAAGAGCCGCATGAATAGGAAAATGGTGCGAAAGTGATAACAGCCGCAATAGTAAAGCCAATATGACTGATGTCATTGTCTACTGCCACCCGAACTGTCGAACTGCCTGTTTAAACAGCGAATGGAAGAACTAATTAAGGGAAAAAGAAAAAAATTCAGAGCCATTCCACTTTGTGAAGCTGCATGACCAGCGTAGCTGTATATATATGGTGATAAATATCTTGATAATAAATATGTTCATTGAAAATAAAAGAAACATCACAATTAAGTTCGTTTTTTCACGATTTTTTATTGTTTTATTTAATTACATACTCAATGCTTTTTTTTATTTTTAACCTTCTGTTTGCTTTATTGGATTTCTTATTTGGTCACCAAGGTGACTATTGCTCTATGATCGCTATGATATACGGCCAGTGGCTCTGTGGCGACACTGGAAATGTTCTTGACCAATATGAGGTCTATACATGACCGATGACGTGTCGTGGGCCCACTGATGTTTGCCGAACATTGAATCCCGAACCTTTCCTAGAGAAACGCCACGTATCACTTACCGTCTGGCTGAGACACTATGTTGATATCACCCACTATTACGATGGGAGTGGAGTCGGTAGGGGTGATCCAACCAAAAGTGCACACGCTTGGCGTTTGCGGCTCTATCTTTGTCCCTATTACGTGCCGCCCGCCGTCGCAGCGCACATTCCCGCTTGTATTCACTACGGTGTTCTTCGTAGGCGCGCTGTCCTTTCGCAGCCCTCACCGCACGCGGCCTACCCATTACGTGGGTGGAAGGGAACTGAGATCAGGTTTTGGGGTTTGCCTATAGAGCCCGTGAACTCAAACCGCAATCCATACTAAACAGTGTCTAATCCGGCTTTACTTTTTTTATTGCGATATTCTTTCTGTCCTCATACGTTTTGACACCTCTCGCGATTAAGCGCAGGCGGGGCATACCCGGCGATACGCTTTTGCTTTACTTTACCTCTTTTAGCTCTGGGGTAGTCGACAAACCGCCAGAACTTGGCGTATAACAGCTTCGCTGTAAAAATACTCAGGAAGGACAAAAAAAAAAGAAATGTGAAAAACCAAAGTTTAGTTCTACACATAATTGCATGGTTTTGGTTTATTATTGTTGTATAACTTCAAGTTATCTGGTAATATAGGCAGGTGTTTTAGATTTTTGCTTTATTCCATGCATGCTTACCGCGAAATTGGCTGAGCACCGCTACGCGTTGCATTGCGTCGCTAGCGCCACGACACAGCAACCCAGAAAGTGGTAGTTTCATCTAGCTGCGTTTTTCGTCATGCATTGTTGTGTGCACGCATGCTAGTTGTGTGTCCATTTACTCCTGGAGCAAGTTCATTCTGGAACTCATTGCCACGTGCAGGGTAGCCAACCGGAGCTACCTCTGGTTAACCTCCCTGCCTTTCTTTGCATCCTTTCTCTATCTCTATCTCTTATTTTGGAAAATGGGCCCACGCTTCGCCTCGCGACAGTAGCAGTAATCACTCAGTGACTAGTTTACTAGTCATTGGAGAAAACATTTACCCTATAGGCGATTTCAAACTAATGCAGTTGTTGAAAAGGCAGCGTGAAAGAAAGCACAAGAACATACATAGCGCTATAACACTCTGTCATGCTTTGTTTTAGGGACGTACTTCGATTTCGATAGGTACACCCGTGAGCAAAAGTATACGGACGATGGATTGCGTAATAAAACTCATTTTCTCCCGTCCCTGTTTATGCAACTCGAAATTGAAAATTGCAGTCCGTACTTTGCATTTCTAATTTTCTAGTCCACTCGTCAGTTTCCGTTTATACGTGTTAATTACAAAGAAACTCTGTTTTATCGGCGACCCTGTGGTCCTTGTACTTTTGCGCACGGGTTTACACGCGTATTTACGTTAATTGCTATGAATTCCGAAGTTTTCTAGAGTTCTACTTTTACTAATCGATTACGACAATTAAAGTATTCGATATCTTAGAGGCTTTTTTAAAGAAACAAATCTTAACTTATTGTGAGGGTATTCAAACGAGGTGATTTCAGCTCTTCTCAGAACGCGTAGCGTACACAAAATTACAGGTAAACTATAGACGCTTTACGAAACTACTTTTATAATCATTACCCTTGCAAGTCTATCTATTCGAATTTCGCGACTGTTACGTTTAAGGAAATAGTTGTCAATGCAAAGACGAGCTATGACAGTAAGCAGTTTGGCTTGAAGTCGGGTGACTGAAAGGCTTGCTTTAAGTTCCTGAGGTATAAAAAGATGATTCCGCCCCGAATAAACGTTGAATTTGTTTTTTTTCCAGCAGGCCCTCGAACCTTGCAAGATTACTTTAAGAATACCGAATTCTTGGGGCGTTGCTTTACGTCGCTTTTTTCTAATCACAAACCGCCGCCTAGTGCATGGCGGTGATTTCAAAGATCATCGCAGCAATAGACGTTTGTGAGATCAAAATAGGCGCTATGCGGCAGCTTTGCGAATAAAGCATATATGTAGCGGGTTGAGAGACATAAATGCCGTGTACTAAGAACAGGAAGATGAAACTTTATTAAAGAATGGTCCGGGCACTTTTTGTTGTGGTGGCCTCAGGTGGCGGCTCGAAGCCCTTGGACTCGGGCGGCAACTTCGGCTTGCCGGACGATGAGGAGAGATTTCGTGGACGAAAAAGAGCAGAGGAAATCAGTCCTGAATGGCCGCTCGGTTACTTTTGCAATAAGGAGATCGTTGCCAGGAAACTTGAGCTAATGTAAAACGAACAGCGTGCGACCAAGTAAGGTATCTGAAAGCGGTGCTGAGTATGTTTCACGTGACCGTAAACGGTTGAGACAACGGCGTCTACCAATCGCGAATCAAGCCCTGGCCGTGTACTAAGTGTTCTTTTATTTTTCTGGCACTGCGACATATCGGCATGGGTACAAGTACTTTCTTCTAGGTTGATATAAACGTCTTAATTTTTTTTATTATTATTATTTTGGTGCGTCGAAATGACCTATTGAAAAAGCCAACTATAGACGCCGCCTTTCAGCTTCGAGTACCCGTTTGGCCAGAGCTTGATTCGCGATTGGTAGACGCCGTTTTCTCAACCGTTGGCGGTCACGTGAAACATACTCAGCTCCGCTCTCAGCTGCCTTACTTGGTCGCGCGCTGTTCGTTTTACATTAGCTCCAGTTTTCTGGCAACGATCTCCTTACTGCGAAAGTAACCGAGCGGCCGTTCAAGACTGATTTTCTCTTCTCTTTTTCGTCCACGAAATCTCTTCTCCTCGTAATCAACACGTCTCTGTGCGAGGAGGAGACATGATATGGCAAATGTTTGCTTCCAGAGAAAGTTTAATGGTCTTTCCTTAATTAATTTCATTGATTTTCCGAATGACGGTTGATCGACCTGCTTCTTTATGTTTTCGTTTCTTGTGATTGATAATGAGCCTTGTGGGTATTTCTTGGCCGAGCGGTTTATTATGTGGTCCTTTTGAGGCACTGGGCTCTTTTGTGGTAAAACACTGCTGCTGATGTGTGACTCTCTCACGTACCATATTTGCATCTCATTTGCTTTTGTAAGTAATGATCACGCCCGTGGGATCGAGTAGTGCTGCCTGGATACATTCTTTTTTTATATTGTGCTTGGCTTTACGTTCAGCGCAATATTGAGCTGCACAGACCTGCCTTTGCTTGGTTATATGTGTTTCTGGATGGCTATGTGCGCCCTGATGTGGCCATCGGTTACAGTTGAGAGGAAAAAATTTTATGAAAGTGCGAGATAGTGTAGAAACTCGTTTTTGTCGAAAACACATCATCGGCCATGATGGACTTAGGAAATTCTTGTTATGCCTCATTAGAGACTCAAATAATTAAAGTTTCACCAAAGCACATTTCGTTAGCCACATTAACGCAAATCGCAACAACATGTTTCTTCATCGCGCGTACTCTAAGACTGTCCGAGCTATTCGCCGGAAAACCATCTAACATTTACGCGGCACTTCAACTTTGATACAGTGAAAGCTCGTTAATTCGAACTTCAATAATTCGAATTTATGGATAATTCGAACTGTACAATTTGGTCCGGCCAAGCTCCATAGAAGTCTATGTATAAAAAAGTCCGTTAATTCGAACGCGAGAAGGTTCCCTCACGGATAATTCGAACTACGCTCGCCTGGCACATAGCCAGAGAAACGCGCCTACTGCCTACACACAAGGCTGTATTGCCTCCGAAACGGAGAGAACGGCGAGAGAAGGCAAAATCGGAAAAAAATCTAACCGACGCGGGGTCAGCCAGAAGGCAGCGGCGGCTGCCGCCTCTCCGTTCTACGTAACCTCCGAGACTTCTTGCCCGTTGCGAATCTCAGAGGCTTTGCAAATCTTGTACAGCTGGTAATGTTGTGCGGAGATGGCACGGCAAGCTGCAAAACACAGCGAATCAAGTACGTCGCAGCTGCGCTTGCAATCAAGAGCCAACGAATCAGGGCCTTCGCCACCTTCACGTGTTCAGCGTCTTTGTCTCGGCAGTCTTCATCGGTTGTGAACCTCTGTTTTCAGCTTAGGAGGTATCGGACGTCGCGATTCATTGTGATGGTGCTAAGCCTCGGCTAACGTTCGTTTCGGTGGACATCGGTGGTGTGGCACAGTCGGATCCAGAGCTTCGACTTGAAGAGGGCGTCTGCCCGCGGCACACGCCATCACTTTCTGACACTCCAGATTTCTGACATGCCCTACTGCTTCCAAATCGCAGTGTACTGTTGCCCTCCTTCACTTTCGTTAGTTCGAACTTTCGTTAATTCGAACTGAAGTGGCTTCCCCTTGCGGTTCGAATTAACGAGCTTTTACTGTATATGTAGAGCGGATTTCCAGAGAGCACACATGCGTCTTGAACACCAGATTATTCTGTGGCTTGCTGAACGAAGGTTTGCCGTATCGTGAATAGTCTAAAACCGACTGCGCCAAGTTATGTATTAAATCAGCACCTATAAATTGGACAGAACACAAGCCATGTTTTACTGTATATAGCTTCCGCTTTATCGTTTTCCCCTTCCCCTAAATTTATTATTATTATTATTATTATTATTATTATTATTATTATTATTATTATTATTATTATTATCATCATCATCATCATCATCATCACCACCACCACCATTGAAGTTTTCTCGCATGTGCTGTTTCACAGCTGCAAAATCATCCTCAGCGTTGTTTGCGGTATTGGCGATTTTAGCTTTCGTCAGTCGCGACCGGCTTGAAAACTCCTAGTGACCACTGCACGTGGTTTTACCACCTTGACCCAGAAGCCTAACGCCATACGTTTTTGTATAAAAACTTATCTTTTAGAACTGAACCTATACAGTATACGAATTAGCGGTATGGACACAGTACTGCCGCAATTATTTCCCAAGATGGCGTCGTAGTCTTTTTGTGGAAAAATTGCTGATGAAAGGTCATGATCCGTATCCCTAATGCTTCGATTTCGGAAGAGTGCTACCTCCCTGACCGACAGGATGCCCCAACACCCATGGATGACAGTAATCGTAGTCGTAATCGGTCAGGCGGGTGCCTGAACGCAGGTCAATAAGGAAACACTTTTACGTGAGAGAAGTTTTGCGAATACGGCCCTTGACTTTCAAAAAGTTGGCTGGTGGGATAACGAGAAGATCGATACGGCGATAGTCACTCCCGCGAGGCACCTAAATGGAATCTTTGTGGCAACAGCGACAAACCCTTTGCACTTATTCGGCGCTTTTTAGCTGTGCTGGCAGTATTCCCAAATACTGCCAGTTTCGGCAAAGCTGGAAAAAAAAAGAACGAAAGGAACTAAGAAGTTGGCATTTATTTCGGCAAGGCATAATTAGCTGCGTCGGATATCAGGAAGTACGTCCTGTGTACTAATCAGAAAACTATTGAATCACAATTCAGAATATCTAGCTTTTAGCGAGCCAATTTCGAGCGCAAAAGCTCGATCGCATGACATAACATCCAAGCAGAACTGCAGAAAGCAAGTTTTGCAATGGCGTTCTTGGCATTTATTGGAATTAGGCATATATGCACGCAGTCCAGCCGACCTAACAACGACCGTCTTATTTAACCAGGGCCCGTATTTTGCAAGGTCTCTTCTCCTGGAGTTCTGCTAACTCTTAAACATCCGTCCAGCCGAGTATCCCATCCTAGAGGTATCGACCACGTGGAGTCACGCGAGCCAATGGCGAAGGGAAACAGAATAAAAAAAAGAAAAAGAAAACTCAGTGCCCTTCCACACTAAGAAGAAGGATGACCAGCGAAGCTGTCTTTGTGGGCCCCTTAATGGCGAACTGCACCTCCGCTGTGGGTCAGCCCGGTATTGCACTATCTTCTGGATCGGCCCACGTATGGGGAGTGCTTAACGCCTACTTCACCTCTGCCGTGGGTCGGCCTGGCATTGCACTATCTCCGGTATTTTTTTTTTTTTCTACACGCCAACACGATAGTGGGGAAAATAGCACTTAACAGCTTCGCTGGAAAAAAAGAAAAAGAAAAGAAGGAAACGTTATTGTGACAAACTACGATTCCTGGACCCTCAAATAAATAAACCTTTGTTTCTATCGAAATATATATGCTGGTGAGTCACTTGTAAAATATTAGTACAAATTATGGGGAGGCAGAGATTCTTTTGCCCAGGCTATAGCGTCACAACGCAAACAGATAGTCAAGTTGATCTCGGCTGCTCTTCTTGTGGGTTAGAATTTAACAAAATATTTTATTGGGCGATATATAACGCACCAGTTGCTCCGCGTTGTAAGTTATAGAATTAACTGGGAGAGAGCAGGAAGCGCGTGCGGGAGAAACAAATAGAACAAAACCACACCTGAGACTCAGGCGCCGAATTCACAAAGCTTTTTCTTCGTAAGAGTTCTTTGCTATTGGCCGGCTGTATGCCCTAAATATATCCTATGTTGGGATTCGCTCAAATTTTCTTTTACGAACAATTCTAGCGTAAGATGTCTCCATGAATATGGGCCCAGATGTTTAAATGTAATGCTACCACGAGAAGTGGCGTAGACCACTGCGGCCGACGAATAGCCCAAGTTAACCGCTGGAGTGCAGAAAAAGGAATGAAAACAGCAAAATTATGTGCTGTATTGTCGGCTGATCCCTTTCGAAGATACTTTGACTTTTGCGTGACATAACATGCGGCGTGATTCCTCGGTAGAACGGCAGGTGTTCTGCTCGTTGGCTTAACGAATCAGCGTTTGCTGAAAGTGATATTCCCGGAGGGGATCGATGCACAATGCGTACTTATAACTATACGTTTGCGTTAGATTTTGTGACTTTGATTTGGAAACCGCTGCTCTTGAAAATATTCTGAGCACTTTGAAGACTCCCTGTTTGATAAAAAGTAAAGCCGAGTCCCTCAGTTACATATAATTTCTGAATTATACTTCACGCAATACTTTCTCCCCATGTCGTTCTTTTCGCGCGTATTATTTTGTGCTTTACATATAGGCTTCCATTATAAAGACTTTTCACTCAGTTGGACAAAAAATTCAGCAAGGAAATATAAATAAAACGGTGCTTATACAAGTTTGACGCGTGGCTCGGACAGCAGGATTTACCTTCACGCTTAAGTTTCAGTTATACAATTTATTAAGTATTTATTCTTTTTAAAGAAAGGACGTTCCTCCGCCCATTTTACGCTCGCGGCCGTTAGCAGCGTGTTAACGTTCAGTAGCCACGAATAACACTGATGTTTGCGCTGTCTGCCTTACATGTTGATATTACAGCAAAGCTGTTAATTTAGCCTCTGAGTGCTCGGAATTTATCCCGTCCGTACGTGAAAAAAAGTTATCATCATCAGCAATGGCTCATATACCCCGCAAGTAAGCAAAAAAATGCAATGGTTCGTCCCCCTCGTAATGCAGAGGCTACAAGCACTCAGTAAAAGGAAATGAACAGTGCAATACATTCATTGAAATCACGCATACAACTGGGGCCTCTCCAGCTGCCGCTGGAAAGGCCCCAGTGATATCTTTTCAACGATCTACGTTTCACAGCCATCCCCAATCATTTCAAAATTTCAATCATACCCTGCAATAACCGCTAAACCCATGAGCAATATGAATGTCACCCGTTACCTTGTCTGGTTTTTCCCTAATTGTGCTGCACTTTTCGTGCGAAATTGGCAACGGGAAACAAGATTCGCAAGGGGTTAATAAATTAAGCGATAGACTAAGGGAGAGAGCCGAGGCAACAACCAAACAGGAAGGAAAAGCAAAAGTTTTTGTTTTATTTGTGAGAATATTTATGCATCAAAATATTTTTATTTAAAAAGGAAGTAGAAAAAACGCCGCCGTAACTGGAAAGTAAGTGGCAAATGATCCCGTATGTTTTGAAGGACGCTTCTACAGTTATCAGTCGAGCCGCCCGACGTATTGGCACTTCTCTACTGTAGTTACCAACGTCAGACTCTCCAGTGTGCCTTGAATATACTCGATGACAGGCCATTTACAGAAGCAAAGATCTTGGGAGCCTGGTCTCACAGTTCATGCATTAGCCCAGAAAGCAGTTCGAGCGCTTCTTCACTACCTGAAGGCAACAGGCTTGAGTGCCCGACTAGAGACATGCTGCACCTAACTTAGTGCATGTGAAAGTGCGGTATAGACTCAGGTTTTCTATCTCTCTCTTTCACTCCCCATTCCCCTCCCCATGGGTAGGGTAACAAACTGGACTCAGTCTGGTTAACCTCCCTGCCTTTCCTTCTTCCCTTCTCTCCATCTCTCTACTGTAGTTATGCGGGCGCTTTCCTAACTTTCCGCGGTGGGCGCAGAGCGTCTAGAACCGCAGCGTCCTGCGCTATACGCGGCTGTACGGGACTAACGGCCGCGTATCGTTACGCAACAATACTCGTCGGTTTCGGCATTAACTTGGTGCAGCAGTAAACGAGGGATCCAAAAGAACTGCGATTGTTCCGCAAATGTATCTTTCTCTGTAAGAGCTAATTACTGTAAGAGCTAAAAAATAAACCACGGCAAAACACAGACACAAATCTCACGCGTAAAACACACACACACACACACACACACACACACACACACACACACACACACACACACACACACACACACACACACACACACACACACACACACACACACACACACACACACACACACACACACACACACACACACACTGGGAGAACTGCAAAAAAGAAGAACACGAAGAAGAAGCACTCCTAAAGCATGCTCACCACGCGAAGCAGGTGAAAGCGAAAATGAGGGGAAGGAATGGTGAAACAAAAGATTTACAATGTAGACTGCTTGCGAAGTTTGACTTGGATGGTGTAACACTCGGTGTTCTTAACACAGCTTCGCTGCTCGACCATCTTCATGGACTAGAAGGGGCGGTTATTTTTCTCTGTAAAGCACATTGGTATATGACAGTGTGACAGACGAAACACAGAGAAAAGCATAGAACAGCGCTCGTCCTGTGGTTTTCTTTTCTTTGTGTTTCGTATGTCGCGCTGTCACATATCAGTGAAACCATGCCAGCTATAGCCCAGCTTTCTACCTTTGTAAGGCACAGCTAATGGTAGGTATGTATGCTTGGGCATCCTAACCAAGATTCCATTTCGCTCTTGCTGCTATCAGCCTACGTCTGGGTGTGCCGATCGACAGCAGTCCTAGGTATTAAATTTGAATGCAGAAACCCAGCTAATCATACCAGCACCCAAGTTATCTGGAAATGGCGCCAGACGCTTTTCCATATCCGTATAGTACACCGCTTCTTTATGAGCTCCTTGCGCACTCGTGCCCGAGCTGCTCATTTGCATTTTAATGCCGGCTCGTCGACCGACCAACCGGAGTCGCGGTGCGATTGTGTCGTGAACGCGCTGTGGGGAATTGCCCCATTACATCGACGCACCCCGCATACCATGAATGCGTGGTGTTTACAGGAGGCTGGTGTAATGTACGCCCGTGCTTCGGTATTAAGTGATATCATACGGGACGTTGTATTATAAGCGCTTGGAGGCAAAAGGAAAAGCCTCTTGACGAGATTTTCTTTGCATGTGTATGTTTATTTACGTCAACGGATCTCAGCCGTTGTCCTTTTTTTTAAGATCCAAACGTGTTGTTTCACCCTCTCTGAAGCGTCTTCTTTCACTCTTTATCTCCCACACTTTCTTGCTGTTTTTATTGAAATAACAGTTATACGGACACTCGAGGCGCGTTCGCGCCATCTGCGCCCCCTTAGTGATGTCGTCGCATCGACGGCCTATATTTATTTGTGTGGCCCGCGCAGCGAGCTTCAGGAGAGAGAGGCTCAATGCGTTTCGCTGCAAGTACTCGGAGGCCAAGTGGACGCACCGTCATGCTCCGCTCAATCGGCTCTGCCAATGCTTGGGCAGCGCTCTAGGTTCCACGGCTGGTGGTCCACTGCTGGTATGACATGAGCTTGAGTGCAACTCTAAAACTTGCTGTAGCTTCCGCTGACACTGCCAAGTTTTCCTTGGGTATATTTTTTTTCGTCCCGCACCATATAATTACATGAATATCAGCCTATATGGGGCAGCCACTTGCATGGCATTCATTATATGTAAATATAATGGCATACATTAAATAAATGCTGCCGACACATTTACCTCTTGATGCTTATCATTGTTCTACATTCATAAAGCGAGTACCACTGCGAATCTATCAGACATTTGCTTCCTATGTAGGTCACTATATATATATATATATATATATATATATATATATATATATATATATATATATATATATATATATAAAGAGAGAGAGCGAGAGAGAGTCAGGCTTTAGCGTATCGATAAGGCACTGCTATGCACTCGTTGGCCGCCTTTGCTGAGCGGCTTTTCTGATAGAACGGTCAATGACTGTTCCATTAAACCTTAACACCGCTACTGAGAGCATGCCTGCCTCAAAACACGAGCGCGATGATGGTCGTCCTCTCGAAGTCTAGACAACGCATGGCCTGTCAAAAGATTTCCCTACAGAGAAAGCCGTGATTCTCTTAGACCTTCCTCGACTTTTCTCGCCTTGGTTTTGTTGTACAGGCACCGTATTTCGCAACGCAGGTGTTTACGATGGCAGGACTTTTAAGACAAAGGCCAGCGTTTCCTTCCTTTTCTTTTCTGTAAAGGATGAGATGGGGAGGAGCTTTCGCGAGCTTTGCTGTTTTGCTCAAGACCGCGACGTGGTCGTTGTCTGAAGCCAGTGGACGCGTCTAAGCTACCAACAGCGATGCCGTCGCTGTGCGAGGGCTTTTATGGTTGTTTTCCCGATTCCTCTGTATTTTCATACTGGACACCCGTGGGCCACGAGCGCGCGGCAGCTGCCGCTTTCTGGCGTGCCCGTCTTTCTTAAGACGCAAGCGGCGCCGACAGAAATGGGAAGCAGCCTTGCGCACGAAGCAAGGAAAGAAAAACGCCCGCGGTTGCTTAGTGGTACTCTTCACCTGCTGTTGTTGTCTGGAGCGCCATTTCCCCTGGCTTCAGATCTTTCTTTCCTTTTTCTGCCCCCTTCCTTGCAGACGGTAAACAGTCCGCAAGTCGTGCTCTCGGGATTGAGTGTTGAGCCGGCTCGTGCGCCCTGGTGCGCGGGGAAGGTAGCACGAGAGGAGCGGCTCCAACAGGAGGGGGACGCGCGGTGGTCTTCGTGCCAAAGGAGGCGGTCGCATTCATTTGGAGCCGATAGGAGGATGCACGCGCTCTATTCGTGTCAGCAGCAGATGGCTGTCGGAAGTCGCCGGAGAGAGAGCGTGCACCTGAATGGCCGCGTGCCGCATGTTTAAAGGGCCTGGGGCCAGGCGGGTGCGGCTTGGACGCGTGCTGTTGTCGAAGGACTTGGTTATGCCTCCGGTGGTAAGGCTGTTCCACGCGCCGTCTTTATTGGGATGGCTTGGAAGAAAGGCGTGGTCTCGACGGAAGACGTTCGCCGAGTTTCTTCCAGCCAGCTTTGTCGTGACGCCTGTACCCAGACCGCAGGTCACGTGCTCTCAGCGTGCCGGTGACATCTGCGAGCGGCACGTGGCGGGCGCGTGCATAGCGTGCGCCTCCAGGCAGCGGGTGTGCACCCCGAGCGGCCACTGGAGGCCACACCTTGGCCTGCAGGGGTGCGGGCGCGTTTCCTCGATCCGGTAACCGTACTGTGCATACCTACGCGGACTTGGGCGCGTCTGTTGCTTGTGTATTGCTAGAATAAAACAAACGGTGGAAAAACAAACAGTCGGAATTGCCAGTATCGTATTATCCAATGCTCCGAACCTGCACAAGCCAGAAAACAAAGCCACTACAGAGCAATAACTCTGTGTGTGCTTCTTAGCCGCTTATAATTTAGAGTTTATAACATTCTGTGGGCTGTATGTTTAAAATCCTGTTCGAAGCGGTATTTTATACAGGATTATCTATTCGCATGGAAAGAGATTTGTTGACGATACCTCCTGAGGTAGGTATCGTAATTCTGTCACATCAGCAAGTTTACTTGAAAAGGCGAGTACTTATTGCAACACAAATTTCAAGGTTACCAAGGTATCTAACAAAATTTCAATAATTCAATTTGTAATTAATCACTTTAGAGCGCATGTCCATCTGTGGAATGGAAGCCGAGCAGTAATCCTGTGCTTAGCACCGCTTTCAAGAAAAAACATTTTCAAAATTTGTTGCGATATGCATTGACGTTCTATAGTTCGGCACTGTGAAACACTGTCCCTTTCGCACTTTTTGCAGCGCTAAAGAGACTGGACAATCGCCTCATGTCTGGGCAAATAATCCTGGTATACTCGTCTAGACCACTCACAATCATTTCGACTTTTTCGACCATAGATTATAATTTGTCTCATTTTCCCTACTTTCATCTTACACGCCCTCAGTCCGCTTGCCCGACTGAAGGGTATACCCGGCCGGTCCTTACACTTGCTAACCTCCCTGTCGTTTTCTTCTCATTTCCCATTCTCTAAGTTTGCTCTAGTACTTACTGAAACAATGCATCTGCGGTTGTTAGGCGATTTTTTGTGATCCTCACATATTGAATGATATGCTAACCACGTTCTGCAGAAAATGTCTTCAATGCGATGGCATCTGATAAACTTGCTCTTTTTTCTTGAATACCCGCCATGGTTGCTTAGTGGCTATGGTGTTGGGCTGCTAAGCACGAAGTTGCGGGATCGAATCCCGGCCACGGCGGCCGCATTTTGATGGGGGCGAAATGCGAAAAAACCCGTGCACTTAGATTTAGGTGCACGTTAAAGAACCCCAGGTGGTACAAATTACCGGAGTCCCGCAGTACGGTGTGCCTCATAATCAGATCGTGGTTTTGGCGTGTAAGAACTCCATAATATATTTTTTTATTGAATGATATTCTATGTTTACCCGTTGTTTTAGAGCCGTTTTATATGTTTTATGTATGCCTGCCTCGCATTAGTTTGTAATGAGGCTAGCAGGGCTCCTCTACTTTCACAGGGACGAACGCCGCACTCATTACTGCTGCCTCTAAGATATCCATCCACCTCTTAATCTCAGACAGTGCCGTTCTTTGGGCTAAACGCCTGCGAAACTGCGCTGACCTTGCAGACGTTTCGTATTGTTATTTCGTTATAAGTGCGGCCTTGTGTCCCATACGTGGTAATATGCACTGCAACGACTTATGCGGAAGCAGCCTGTGGTTGCGCCTTCAACGCTTACGGCCTATAAGCCGTGCCAAACACACGCGCGATCTCACTCCCGTTTTATGTCATAATCGCAGTAGCTGTGTAACACACGAATAACACTCGCAACCATAGGTGGCTCGAATCTTTGTATTTACACGCTTGCGATTAATTGCTGAAGTCATTTCCATCGTGAACGGAGTTGTTCGGGAAGGATGCTGCGTGCGCTTTCCTACACCGCTGTTCTGCACGCGCGCAGAGGTGCCACGGCAGCCGCGTTGCCTTCCGGCCGTGGCAAAACCAACAGCGGCAGCTGGAGCGTGGCAGCCGGGCGGTGGTCACGAGTGCTCCACGCGACAGATGGCGCTGGCGCGGGGAAACGCGGGGGCCACCTCCCGGCAGCGAACCCGTGCGCACGGGCAGAGCGGTTTGAGATAATTCTGAGGCACCAAAACGAAAGAAAACGGCAGCGCACGTGAGGGGGAAGTCCCGCCCCGGTTCGCCGCCCTCTCTCTTGGGGACCCCCGCCGCGGTTACAATTTTTATTGTTGTCCCTTTGCGGGCGAACAATGCACTGCGCCTATCGTGCCCCTGCTTGCGCTGTTGAAACTCGGGACGAGGCACATCCCTGGGCACGCTATAGTGCCCCGGCATCACAGGAAGGCGCGGAAGAGAGAGGAGGAGGCAGCGGGCCCGTCTTCGCAACACCTGTTCTCCCTTGACCCTGTTCCCACTTTGCCCCGCGCGCTGCGCAGCTACAACGCCGTGAGGCTGCGGTGAATGTGCGCGCTGTGGAGTCTAGCCGGGAGGCTGCTGCTGCTGCTGGGGGCTGCGCGCTTCGTGCGATGTCGTTGGTCTCTTACTTCATCATTCGGTTGTAGTGTCGCCTTCGGTGCCTTGTTTTTATGTAGCACTGCAAACATGCTTGGTACACCGCTCGGTGCGTCTTATGTCCTTGTTCTGGTACTGTGGGTGGGTAATGAACGGCGCTATTGAACTGGCTCGACATCGTAAAGGTTGGCACGTACTGCAATCTTTCGTTGTAAAATTGCTAGTATTACCTATTTCCGATAACGAGGTAGTCAAAGTGGACGAGTTTACGTACAAATACTTGTGGCCAGCTCGCATCTCTTTTCGTAGAAAAACAAATGAGCACGACGTGTATTCAAAACCGAGGTAGTATACTATACTCGTATTGGTGGTCGAGCTATGGAGTATTGGCGGCGACACATTATAGTTCCAGCGTGACATGGCCATAGTAGATGTTTCACAAACGACGTGCTTCAAAATGCTGGTATAACGTATTTTTGGTTTAACATACTGTTATGCCTTCTTTAGCATTGCATATTATCCAACCAACGTGCAAAGATATGTTGAATATGATTAGGATTATCCTGTATTTCACGTTAAAAAGTAAATAAACTCTGGACTTTCACGTGCCAAAATTATGATCTAGTTATGAGGCACGCCGTAGCTGGGGGCTCCGGATGAATTTTGACCACCAGGGATTCCTTAGCGTGCACCCGATGCACGGTACACGAGTGTTTTCGCATTCCGCTCCCATAGAAATTCCTGTGTTTTACGTACGGAACTCGATGAGAACTTACGATGCTTGAGTGAAGTACGTGTACAGCTCGCTACAGGGCTGCAGCAGTGCTTTTTTTAAGTATGCAGATTCGGCATACCTGAAGAAACATTCATTCATGCGCCATGCATTTGCAAGCAGGGCATGCAAGACTCGCGTGGTTTGTTTGCCCTCCCCTATATGTGGGCTTTACCGAGCACCATCTGATTCTTGACCAACCGCCACCAGCGGATACCATTCCTTATCCCCCTCCTTCCCATAAAAAAATTGAATCAAATCAAAACACTGCGCCTAAACCCAGTGTCTGCCATTCTAGTATGATGCAGAGAAGGTGTACCCCACGGAAAATCTTCGGTGTTTGTCAGTGCCCAATGCAAATATTATACAGGTGTTTCACGTAACTTGAACCAGGGATTTAAAAACAAGTGGTTAACCGCAGCTATGTGAAAGCAACGACATATTGTTTGCCGTCATGTGGCGCTCTTCAAAATATTTTGATGCGAAAGCACCAAATAGCCCATTGAGCGAGAAAGTCGGCATCTGTAGCAGCGAAACGGAACCTAAATTCCCATTGGCTGCGACGCCACGTCACGTGCGCGCCTCGATGGAGCAGGGGTGGGGGAGGGGGGAAGGGAACACCTGCTGGCGCTGGCGCAGTTAGTGTTGCATGAGGGGAGAGGGCATCGCCGCGACGCCATGTCACCCTCGCTCTCGGAAGGCTGTGTTATCCGCGTGTTTCTTGTCCGCGCAAGCTCTCGCCTGCGTTCTAACTTTGCCTCGGTAGTCGCTATAAAGAAATTAATGTGTAATAAAAACAATGAATTCGAAAGGAAAACGCTGGCGGTGATGAGTTTCGAAGCTAAAACCCAATGCTCAGATGCCGAGTGTCTTTACTTACTGGGCAAAACGAGCGTCTCCTACATAGCTGGCCTATGCGCTCTGCTTCATGAAATCATGCTACTTCGATTGAAATTTCCATTGACAAGCCCGGCATGACGAAAGCGGTGACGTCAAAATCACCGCAGCTTACTCGGGAGCGTCCCCATTAGATACTGTGACAGACCAGCAAGGTAGCACGATGTCACGGATCGAAGTACACCGGCCTTCTGCTATCTAGGAGGCGTTGGGCAAGCGTCTCAACGCGCTCGCTTACCCGCAAGGAGTTCATAATTCGAAGGACCGCCCAGCTGCGTTCAAAATTGGACATTAATGCTTTCGCATTCACAACTCATAAGTAGTGTTTAGGTCTGCTCGGATTTTTGATATTCCGCTTAATTATAATTGATTAACTAGGATATGTAAAATGTTTAATATTCACCTTTGGGCCAAGTGCGTTGCGTTACGTTGTAGAAGGTATATTCGGAAACGACTGATCCAATTTTTTGTGGCAACGTACATGCTACGTGGCGATCTTTTACGGCGTTTAAAGAAAGCCAGCGAAATGTGAAATAAAACCACATGACTGCGCTCATGCGCTATCGTATTACAACGCTCTCAACCGTGCTTCGAGCGGAAGAACCGTGGTGGTGGCGGTGGTAGCAACGGAATGATATGAATGGTGGGGGCGAAGCCCTCTACATGACACTTGGGTGCTGCCTTACTATGAGGAGTCACCCTTAGAAAGCGCGCAGACCGTGGCGAAGCGAGCGGCCGCAGCTGTAGGCATCGGCTTCACAGGGCGTCAGCGGCTTCCACGGCGGCACGCGGAAAAGACGGGTCGCCGTACTTGATAAGCGAACGGTCCGTGCGCACGGTTCTTTCGCTCGAAGCACGGTTGAGAGCGCTGCAACGCGATAGCGCATGAACGCAGTCACGTGGTGTCAATTCATATTTGGGGTCTTCCTTTAAGAAAAAGCACCAGGCAGCATTTACGTTGCCACAAAAAATTGGATTGGTCGTTTCTGAATGCCCTCTACAACGTAACGAAACGCACTTGGCCCTAAGGTGAATATTAAAATTTTTGCATATTATATCTTAGTTAATCAACTATAATTAATTGGAATATAGGAAAAATACTCTAACGAATGCTACATGATGGCAAACCATATGTCGTTGGTTTCATTCAGCTAGTGTTAAGCACTTTTTTTTTAAATCCTTGATCCAAGTTATGTGAAACACCCTGTGTATTCGTCTATGCAAACGGCCATCAGATTGTTGGCTAAATTCGTCGGCTTGAAAACGAAAGATTGTGCATTAGACTACAGCTTCTTCTTTTTACATCACGTTGTGTCAGTATGAATGGAAACGTGGGTCCATTTCCTAGCTCTATTTCGTAGACATTATGAATAACAACTGAATGCTTAGATTTGTATCGTGTTAACCATAACTTAAGCATTGCGTAGTCCCCCAGAGCTGTCATACGACAGAAATCATGCTGAAACCACAGTTCAGCAACTTTCACCACACGTTCGTGCGTCATTCATTCATCGACGACTTCACCTTTGCCGTCGTTGTGGTCATCATCATGACGATTGTATTTAGCCCCATGCTAATCCTGTTTTTCATCCATAGTAATGTTTCTGCTTTTCGATTTGGTTACACTTTTCCGGAAGGAGTGCCCATGCTTCTCGCGTGCATTGAAGTGAGAATAAATACTTACTAAACAGCCTTTCGTGCTTTATATCGGTGCCATTCTGGCCTCGATGATGATGGCAATATACGTGGCGATTTTTTGACGCCTTTGTCATGTTCACCATCTTTGCCGAGCCAATGAGCATGCATCATCTCACCATGGTGCACGCACTGTTGCGGATGCGCATATTGCACAATTTGAGCAATTGCTATCGTCTACGTATATGCATACCCTGTTCAATTGGCTTCGTCGTTACAAGTGATTGCGCCCTCTATCCACGCAGCTGGCTTCTTCAACTGGAATGACCTAAGCGCCGGCTCAGACCTGGGATATCGTTTAGAAGCTGCACAAGCCAGTAATGCCAGAGCTGCTTGACTGGCTTGAGAATTGACTTGACCGAAATGTATGAGATTCGCATGTGAGGTATTAGTAGTGAACCTACGTTGCCTTGTACCCCTTCCCTCTTCCCAAACTACACCTCGAGGCACCAAGTTATACGGCCTTTTTAATGCAGTTAGCATTCTTAGTCTACTTCAGCCGCTTTGTATCTATCCACATATCTATCTAGCCCCTTTACACCGCTCCAAAAATAAAAAAAAAAACATTTGAAATTTATCTTGTGCTGGGCGGTTAAGGAACCCGCGTCATACGAGTTCCTCAGCACAGCAATTTGACACTTTAGCGTTGCGCCTCGAATGTCCGCGGGCAGCGAGGGATTAATTTTCAGCGTTAATACGCACCAGCGCCACCGGTGCAATCTTGCAGGCCGCGAAAAAAAAAAGCAGACTTCGCTGGCGCGCCCTCAGATGGCACAGCGTGTCTTGCGGAAAGCGCGAAAGAGGAGCCCGGCTGCAGTACACGGCTCATACATGACGCGTTTCAGTGGTGACAGTACAGCGTGTCGCCGCATTGCTTGCATGCCAATGACATTAACGTCGACAGTCATCGTGAGATGGGTTCTGCCGGAATTTTCTTCCTTCTCTCTGTATCTCAGCAGTCAAGACGCTCCCGCACGATGAAATAAAGTCGTCGACAAGGCTTAATGACTTTTCTCACGCCGCCCGCACCAGCAAGCTCGAGGAAGCCGTTGCTTATTCAATTCAAACATGTTGCATAACTTTTAAGAACATGATACACTAGTGCGGTTTCCGCACCGACACACTAAAGAGTCGAAGAGCCAAAAACACTTACGAGTATATTGCACCTTCTCAAGGCCGGCTCTCGGCGAAGGTTGCCCCCACTGGGTGCATTCAGACAAAACCAATGCCGCAGCACCAGGCGGGCTGTGTTGGGACCGTGAGACAGGCCCCAAGCCTGAAGAGCTCTTTTCTATAGCTTTGCGTTCAACATCCAGATCGGCGGAGCGCTTCTTTGGACTTCTATTACACCGTGCAGCATCCTTCTATTACCACTACCGACGTTTATCTTACACTGGTTGCTGCCTATTATGGCTATATTTCCGCCTCTGAACGCACACGTGTTCAAACAGATGTGGGCCTCCTATTGCCTTGTTATCGTCATATACCAGTATTGTATAGGCGAGGCCACGTAGAGGTCCGCTGCTTGGTCCGAACTTGCGGGCTTTTCCTCAAACAATTTTTCAAAAGACGATTCAAACGATTCAACCTAACGATTTTTCATGGGTACACAATCGCAAAATCGCTTTAAGAAAATGACATGCTTAATTTTTATAATTTCTTGAGAAACTTATCTGACCTTATTTCGTTCTACTGCCCCTTAGTTATTGACAATGGTCTCGTATTCTTCGAAGTAGCGACGGCCCGAAAACTTTCACGGTGGAACTCTCCTGATTCATATCCACTCCACGATCTGGTTGCACTCTTGCCTTTAGAACAGCGAGAAAGAGGACAGACGTATCCTGCATATCATTTCTTTCTTTCGCCCACATATCGACTCGCAAGACCGCCCCTTGCGTCGATCCGGCCGCGCAGGCAGCCGGTGCGCACTTGGGCATGGCTCCAAGTCTGGAGAACTTCCAGAGTTGTGACAGAAGTTCGCACTCCGTCCATTTTGCCGTCGAGCCTACGACAGCCGTGCCGGCAGCGTGGTGGCGGAGGCTTTCTACCTCGGCTTGAAAGTGGTCTCAACCTTTTTTCTCGGTTTCTGGTATTATTATTATTTATTTTTTTTGCCTCCCAGGCTGCCCCCGGACCTAACGTTTTCTTTAGAGTCCGCGTTTAGCTTCTTTTAACTTTTGTCAGCGCAGATGCACACTTGCGTTGAGATACGCGCGTCGACTTATGCCTGCAGGGATGCGCCGAACTTTTTTTTTCCTTTTTGCATCTTCCCCGACTGCTTTCGTTTTGCCCGTCGGCAGATCTTCGGGGCCAAAGTGCTTGGTGGCCTAAAAGACAATTCCCAAAAGTAGAGCGCTCGGAAGCGAAGGAACAGCAGGCATATAGGGAGGAGGCGCTGCACTGTGAGAGCATAAAGATGGGGAGACCGTTTTATTGCACCCGCCTCCGGAGGCGCTTTTCGCACTGCGAAGGGTCCTTTCGTTCCTTGGCAGCTCTTCTCTCGAGTTTGGACGCGAGCAGGAAGGCTGCACTGAAACAAATAAACAGCGCTGCGACCTAAGTTACCAAGGGTGGCCCGGAACCTAGGGGTTTAGCAGAAGAACGAAGCTTGCAGGCCGTCCCATAGCTGCCCAGCGCTCTTCTCCGTGCAAGCTGGATTCGCGCTGTACACTCCCGCACGGCACGCCTTCGCATTATCAAGCCTTGCTTGTTTGCAGGTCCTTCTTTGCGGAGTGTAACTGTAACATGTCCGATCTCTTTCTTGAGGTTGGCCTTCGTTGACGGGCCATTCAATTTCGATTCGGTTGTTTTCCTAGGCTTCTTTTTTTTTAATTCGTCATATTTTCTGTGGTACCGTCTCAATCAATATCATGTGCAAAAAGAAGGTTTGTAAGTGCCATGACTGTCATTCTCAGTTTTCATGAAGGTATAGCCACGCGTCCCTCGTCGTTGTTTCCCGCGGTTGTTCGAAATCCTTAAATGGTTTCTCTAGAGGTTTTATGTATTAAGATATGACGCGTTCAATTGTTATTATCGTTGCCACCGTGCTATTTGTCCTCTGGGGAACCAAGATCTTTGAACTATCTGCAATTACCCCTGTCTGGCATCACCCAACTCCACCCTGTGCCTGAAGATTACCGCTGATCGCACCCTGTAGTCGTCTACCGCCTTCGACTGCGTTCGTTGACCTACTCTTGGCACGCACCACAGCGTTGCTCTGGTAGACCACCGCTTACTCGCTACTACGTATTACATATACTGCGCTTCTTCCTCTGACCTGTATGTGCTGTCTAATCAACGCCACGTCTATCATTTTCCGTTCCATCGCTTGCTGTGCGGCCCTTAGCTTCTTCTCAAGTTTCTCGTTATCCATAAAGCTTGATCCCCATGCCTTACCGAGTGACTAAGGGAATAAACTGATTGAACGCTTTTTTTTTTATTGCGATAGCAGTTATATGGACACACCAGGTGAATTTTTGCCACCGCCGTTGCCGTGAGGTTCTGTATAAAGTCCAAGGGCGGCGCGCCGTATGCTGTACGTGCGAGTGAAAGCGTGCGAGGGTGACGCGGTTCAATCTCGCCGGAAACGTGCTCCCTCCGTTCTTCTCCGGCGGCTGATAGGGTGCCTCGATGTGCTTCTCGCCCGCCACACCGTACAGAGTGGAGACATCCACGGCGTCTACTACGGCGTTGGGCACTCGAATCGCGGACACGTAGTAGACGCCCTTGGCAGTCGCCGTAGGGGCGCGTTGCCGGCGCTCGTGTGTCTTGAAAGCGGTATGTGATGTGGCCAAAGTACGCGCCCGCGCGGGCCTCATATTCAAAGCGATCTGCGATGTTTGCAGAGTGCTCGTAGCGCTGGTAGCTTCGTATGCGCTGTGCTTTCGTCGTTTGGTTCGCGTTGAAGCGAGAAATGCTCGAAGGTCAATTCGCTTGCTCCTGCCGCGATTCTTCACTCCAGCATTTTGACAGCGAGTTTCCGCGCTCATCGAGCAAGATGTGTTCATGTTTACCTATGCGCGCGGGACACCGTGCTTGTTAATTTAGTTAGTAAGCGAATGTTTTCAAGCCTATACGGTCAATAAAACTATTATCCCTACTTCGTACAGCTATTTACTAATTTGCTGTCGCTATCGGTGCTTCGCCTTCCGGCAGGAACTGCGATTTTTTTTTTTTTTTAGGGATATCGGTAAGCGATTTCTTATGGTGTCGGCGGGCGTTTCATATCCACTTCAATCCATTTTTATTCATCTGGAAATTTCCTTCGTACGATACGGATAGCCTGTGACCGTGTGGCCTAGGTAAACGTAGGTCCCTCACAGCTTGACTAGGCTGACTATACTATATATATAGTTAATAACACTTATTCTCTTGCTAGAATCTCCGCCGTTGCCTTATTGTTTTACATATTAACCACCATACCTATCCTTGGACTTTTCCGGTTGAAGTTGTTCGCATTTATTTCAAGTCATCTGCAGCGTTGCTCAACAGGACGATCTGTCGTCTGCGATCGGCAGGTTGCTGAGGTATTCTTTGTTTAGCATACTTTTTGCAAGCTTGCATGTAATAACACTGGAGAGGTTGTGCCTACTTGCCTTACACAGTTTTATGCGACATTTTTCAGCTTTTCCTGTGAAGAATAGTGATAGATGTGGAATCTCTACAAGTGTTTCTTGACAGATCCCCGTACACTTCCTCTACTCATTGATGGTTTCACGCCTTCTATAGCGGTGTTAGAGCTCTTACAATCATGCCTGCAAATACGTACATTTAGACTAATTCGGCCCCCAGTGAAGTCCTGTCTGCAAATATATTATGAAATGTTTACTTGCGCTTTCTCCTAGCACTTCAGGCGGAACATAGCTCGTCTGCGAATTATTGAAACCTCAATATGCCGCAAGCACTTGGCCGAGTTACTATGGGCCTTTGCAGACTCGTTCTATGTCGATATCCTTTCGGTATTTACGGCATTTTGATCACCGTTCGAAATCGTTTTAAGACTAGGTGAAATATGAAAATTAAACTTGGTTGAAATTTTGTAACGAGAAACATGATGGAAATATTTCTAAGGTTACACTCGCTTGTTGGAGTAGTCATAGTAAATGATCAAGCTTGTTCAATTTGGGGTACTTCTCGGTGGCTGCTGTGAAACTAAGAAGCTTATTGTTTTCGAAATGTTTTTAGCCTAGGGAGGGATAAGCTTCGTAAAAATATTAAGTTCATTTAGAAAGAGGCGGTTAGGAAATATTGAAGTTTTGGTAAATTGGGTGACGCCGGAGAATATCTCTAAAATGCTGTATAGGTGCCTTTGAAAGGCATTTTCGAACAGTGTATTCAACTTAGAATTCCAGCTTCAAGGAAACGGCTCAACATTGCATCTTAACATGGTTATTAAGCCGCGAAGAAATATACTTGAAGAAGGAGGAATTAAGAGAAATGAATCCTCTTCCTTTCGAAATTTACCTTACAACATTGTATACTTGTACAGAAGGCGTTAATTGAGAGCGTTAATTTAAGTATTTTGCACTCAACATTGGTAGCCCCGCCGCTAATTGCTCGGTGCGTCATGTGGAGTTGGTTATTATGGTGCGTGAGTCCTGTGAATAAGTTCGTCAAGAACCGGAAAGCGTCTTTTCCGGGAAATATCGGGTGGTTTCAACAACGAGCTGCACTTGTGTCCAACTCTGCTTATATGGAATATTTCGTTGTGATTCTGCAAATCCCGCTGAAGTCTAGGTCTCTCGAACTATATAATCCTTGTAATTTTACTCAGTTTTGTGCTGTGTATGTAACGAGATATCCTCTTTGCTAAAGGGTGGTCTTGGCAAAATCGCTGAGTATTGAGACACTTACGCACAATTTACATGCTTGGGGAAGTATAACGTAAAACTATTCCAATATGTTTTTATTCCAATCTTCTGACGTCAAATTTGCGTAACCGCCGACGGGTGGTAACCAGCAGGGTTGTCTGAACAAACAAAACAAATGCTCCCCTCGTTCATGGGAGGTCACTTTTGTTTGCTTGAAAAACGAATAACATTGCCTACACTGAGCGGCTTGTCGTATCTAATTGGCTGACAAGAGGCGAGGAGAACGCTCAAGTGGAGAGGGATTCGATGGGGCCGAGCCACTGCACTGAATATCGATAACCGCATGAAGAGGGTGGGGCCGGCATCTGCGATTGGTCCGCTTTCTCTTACTTAGCTTGCGGTGGCTCGTCGATAATCGCGGCGGCATAGAACGGAAGCTTAAGAATGACGCTAAAACGGATCCTCAGCAAAAAAGAGTTGGCAGAACGACGTCGTAAACGGGCCGAAAGTTATCGAAAACATTACACGGCCACGCAAAAGGTTTTATTACACGCAAATAAATCCATGCTCTCCGGCAGGGGCGAGTATATAGCCAGTGCCGGAGCGTTCGGCGGCAGCCATATTTTATTCCTTTCGGAACGGGGCAGCCAGCGGCTATTCAGAAGAAAATTCAGTTTTGTTCGGCATATTAATTCATCTTTAACGCGTACGCGTCGCTTTGACGCGGTAAGATTTTGCGGTTTTGTGACGTCGCGTGAGAGGCAGGTGACCTTTGATTTTTGATCAATAGCCGAGGGCTATATAATGGCAAAAAGGAATCGAATCAGAAATATCCATTTTTTGTTTTGCTCGTTTCAAATTATGCATAATCAGTGTGTACGCCTCATATCATATTGGGAGCTATCGCGGTTTTCGTGACGTCGCGTGAGAGACAGGCGAAGTGGGGGTGATCCAAAAAAGTTTTTGACCAGTCGCGGTGGGCTGATTGCAGAATTGGAATAAAAAAGTTTTGGAATAGTTTTACCTTATAGCGCCCCTTGGTCGCGCATGCAACTGTTTTGGTTGACGTACTTAGGGGCCTATCGAGACTGTTTGAAAATATTCGTGGGCCTCGGTTGAGCGGCGAGCCTCGTTCTCTGCTTTCGCAAATGTGTACCTTGTAGGTGTCCGCATGCCGGCCGAAATGTTCGTCGCATGGAGGATATTGTTTCCTCAGAGTCCGCTTTGTTTGACAACCGACAGGTGTCACCTCAACGCGGCTTGTTTGCCTACGACTGTTGCTCGTAGTGCTTCTGCGTGGCGCCTCCCTGTAGCTTGCCAGTGCACCTCTGCAGCCGCCGCAAAAGGCGTCCCCCATCGAGTCGGGTGTTTGTCGCCGCCCAGCCTGTCCCGCCGTGCCGCGGGAAGGACGCGCGTGACCTGCCCACGGCTAGCGGGCTTCTCCAAATAGTGAGAGCACCGCTCAGCCTGGCTGGATGCTGCGAGCACGCTCCCTGCGACGTGACGTTTCTCGGTGGCCATTAACTTGATGGAGCCCGGAGAAGACTTCATTATTTCCGCACCGGTTCCGACCTTTTCGGCTCCTCCTTGTGAGGTGGCGGCGGGCGCCGTTTTGCTTTGTGCGTAGTTGCGCCCCAGCAGCGAAAATGTTTTGTGCTGGCGAGTGCTTCCGGGACGTTTGGGTTTAGTGCTAGCGTGAAGGGCGAACTATGCGCGAAGATGGATCCCTTTGCCGCGGACATGTACGTGCCGACGCCAAGCCACATCGCGTGTGGACGAGCCCGTCTGCCAGCTTCTCATTAACCGCCATTTGTGACGAGTGGCATGCAGCTCGGGCTGCGCCAATAAGCAGCTCTGTTTGCGGAGCTTTCGTCGCCCTGTTTGCTGAGCCGCGGCGTCACACCGCGCTCTCCAGCGGCGGCACCTGCGCTGAAATCGTTCTAGTCTCGCGCGTCGTCGTCAGCGCATCTTGTCGTCGATTTCCGCAAGCGGCTAGTCTCAGGACTTCCGGCTGCGGTACCTACAAAAGCAGGATGTAACGAACACTGTCTGCGCACTGTTATGAGCACATTGTGCCATAATACAGGCAGCAACGTCGCGCTATTCTGTGGCCAACATTTTCTTTCCTTTCTTTCTTTGAGTCTTTATTTATTTATTTTACGCTGGAGTCAGCATGGGAGGATGTGCGATTTTATGCAAATCTCGCTGTAGTCGTTTATATACTTGTTTAACTTGACACATCATTACAGTTATGAAATCTGGGAAGTGTGGCTTCTGTCGTATATTAGACACCCGTTTCCAAGTAGCATGTCATCCTAAGTGAGACCAATGTCTAGTAAAGGGTTACGGAATAAAAGGCGTCTAGAAGCGTTACGGAATAAAAATTCATTTCGTTTGCTGCGGAACAGTTCTTTGTCCTATTCCGACGACTGTATATATAGTGCAATAATGTACGGCTTTAAAGTTGCTCTGTCCGTCATGATTCTCTCAAAATGAGTTCGGTATTTTAGCCCAGTAAGTAGCGTGTTGCAAAGGAACATACAAAGACAAATTATCCAAAAAGATGAAAAGGGTATACACGAAGGTAGCTTCATTTTTATTCGAAAGTCGCACTGGCACATAAAGCATTGCGAAGGGTCCTAGTACAATCAGAAAGATCATTTATTGGTTCTGTCCTTGCAGCTCCCTAACAAAACTTCAGGGTGCTTTCTCGTTCATGGTTTCTGGATTTCGGCGTCTGGATGCTATAACGATACCGAATTAAACGCTAATAATGTGTTGCCTTGTAACAGACGCTCCGGCGAGATGCACGCTGACTGTGCGCTGGGCTACACTACATCTGCCTGAACAAAACGTGTAGTTGCAGTGCATACTGCCAGGGCAGTATTGATCAAAGGGTGCCGTGCACCGTCAAACGAGAGAGAGAATACCGGAATGAAAAAGAAGGTTCTTTTATGTTTTCTCATTGTTGAATTGCGTCGTAGTTGCATGAGTGTTCGTCTTTAGTTCTCTGCTATATCAAAGCTGTATATAAGAAACGATTTTACACACGTTTTTTCTGCTTGGCTTCTGCACACCGCTGAATTATTTTTTCTTGCTTTTTCTGTAAGAAGGGTCTGTATTCTTAAGATTTTTCTTACTTTCCCTCAATGATTAACTGTCGCCACGGTGATCGCATTTATGACACCGTGTTGATCGCTATATCAGAAGTTTCCTGCGCTCAGACGGCAGCCAAAACAAATGTTTTTGTGAATACGGGCTCTGTTAATTTTCCCCTTGTGGTTTTTGGTATAGTAACGCACATTTTCTCTCCCCCTCTCTTCTTTCTAACTCGCTTCTCCTCAAGCCACGTGCAGGGTAGCAAACCGGAGGCGACTCGTTATCCTCACTTTCCCTTCTTTCTTTCTCTGTCTCTGTGACGTCTCGTGGCTGCAAACCTATTGGAAGAACCCTTGAGCCCCGTGATTCCCATATCCAACAGATGATTTATAGATGCGTACAGGTCTTTACATGGGAACCATATATTGGAACCTGTACGGGATTATAGGAACTCATACGGTATTATTGGATATGGGGGTTATGGGGCATATGGAAATGTTAAATAAATACCTGGTTTTCGTGATTGAGATGCTCTGTAGCAAATTAGAAGATGCAGCGCCAGCGCCATGCATAAGTACTCGTATGTGGAGGAATGCTTTCTGAAATCGCTCGCTGCCGCCCATTACCAATGTTACACGCGCGTAATCGGGCATATTATTTTTGGCAGGATGTGGCGAAAGGGTATTGCTCACGAGAGGTGCCGGTTTTGATGCTGGTTCACGTCTTCGATAATGAGGCACTTGGTTATCTATCAGTATATTGCGCCATCCAGGGAACAGAGCCGTTTGGGGCTACTATATAAACGCACCATAGCGCCATTAAAAAAAATCATATTAATTCGCGGTTTCGATCAATCGTCGACTATCAACTGTCGCCAGCTTCACTTGCACTTGCCATTATCTTCGCTTATGAGTTCAAAAGCGCTAGTCTTGTGTTTTACACTGTAAAATAATGTACACCCCTAAAAGTGATAAATGGTGTAAATATGTCTATAACTGACACCCTTAGGGTGTCAGTTATATAAATCACGCCGCGTGAGTTATAGACGTATTTACGCCCTTTTTGTACTTCTAAGGGTGTAAATTATTTTACAGCGTGGTTAAGACGGTTCCTGGCAAACGCTGTTTGCATAGCATTTTTCCGCTGGTCGTTTTTCCCCAGAACCTCCTCGTTATTCTGCGTAGAACAACGCATAAATATTTTCTTGCTTGCAAGTCTTACGCTCACCAATATGCGTGAAAGCAAACAGCGAATACAAATGAGCGCCATTGCCCTACCGCCACCTATATGCAACATTCAGCGCGCATGGGCGTGCGTGCATGCAGAGAAACGAACTCGTGCCTCTTCTCCGATCAAAGCCTTGGCCTGAGCGTGCAGGTTGTAACCAGTCCTCTGGACGCCAATCACCAGCGTGTTGCGGCGGAATACTTTCCCTCACGCTGAAACAGCGGGAGGTCGTCTGTACCTCAACAGCCTCGCGAGTTACTTCAGTGCAGTCTAGGGCGCAGTAATTACCAGAAAAGATGGAACCGTTACATGCCCAGACATGGGGGCTAGCTAAGGACTTCAGTGCCGTATTAAGGTGTGGCAAGACCCAATTTTCAGCAGGCGCGGCGGTGCGTTCCTACAGCGTCGTGGCGCCGTGTCACTCATCGGCTGTCTCGCCGTACGCAGCTCGCCGCCCGCTCACTGACTCAGCGCAGTGCGCGGCTCGCCGAGACGACTGTTGGCGCCGTGCCGACCACGCAGTCAGTCCCGCCGGCGCCGTGCTATGCGCTATGCCGGGTTTTGCGTGTTTCTTGCTCCGAGGCCATTGACCACTCGATGCACTTCTGACGCCTTCGCCGAATAAGACGAACGGTGTCGACCGCAGGCTGTGTTTCTTTGTCGTTTCATGCCTTTGCGGTTTTCTGTCAGGTTGACAAGTTGTGGGTTGTCAAAAAATAAGGACGTTTGAGAAAAGTGGCGACGAAGACGTGCCCTTTCTCTGGAGAAGGAAAATAAAAAAATAAATGAATGAGCGAAGAGATTGAGGAGGTGGAAGGGCCACTAAATACTCGTTCAGCGCGCCTGTTTGTGTGTAGCTGCCTATTTTCACCGCTGCGTTACCAAATAATTAAGAAAACGCATATTATTTGCAGATGTGTCTGCCGCTTCGCGCAACTCGAGAAGCCCTCGTTCTCTTTGAATGCTCCGTTTCCATTACTTGAGCATCAGATTTATCTGAACGTGAGCCTGCAACGAAATTCATGTTAGCAGGTACGAATTAAAAGGAAACAATATTCACGCAACTCGGTGTTCTTCGTGTTCTTCTATTTACAGTATAATGCGTGAGAATTCCAACACGGGTCAGTATGCAATCCCCTCTTAGCAGCCGCATATGTCGTGAAGGGGCCCTCAGCTGTTGCAGTAAGACAGGGATGCCCATAGGCTTTTGAATGCTGCGCCGCCAAATCACAGGCAACACAAGGAAGTTGTGATTATTTTGGCTATCTTTATTTTTTGTTCTGACCCATTTTATCTACTCGCTACCGCAACGTTAAAGCCCATGCACCCTGTCCGCCTCGTAATCCCATCCCGTTTTGTTATAACGCACTGTGTAGTATACTGTGCTGTGCACCCATGCACTATAAAAGGTAACACATGGTACGATCCTTCTTGTGTCTGGCGCAGCATGGCCTTAGTTGCCTTTGTGCCATTAAACCCAAACTAACCAACCATGCTACGATCTGGCGTCCGATCCGACGCGCGGCTCTGCATGGTCCTTTGTTGCCGCCTACGGCGATTTGGGACACATGGCATGGCGTGCGAACGACCGAGCATCGCCGCATCCTGTCGCAACTTGTTGGAAATCGGTGGGTGGCGCGGGGCAAATCGCGCGCCGGATGGCACCGTTTGTCTCCTGCTAAAGGCGCAGCCCCCAGCCGTGTCGTTTTCTAGGCGCCGACGCTCGCCGCTCACCGCGTCCATACGCGCACTCGAGCCTGACGCTCGCGCCAACAACCATTTCGGTCGTTCCTGTGCGCTTGGCTCATTTCCACCGTGGAGTTTGCCCAGAAAGCGATGAATTGCGCTATTGAGGTTCCTCCAGTCAGGCGACCTGCTTGAGCGACTGTGACACTCCATGCGTTCCTTTGTGTGTGTGTGTGTGTGTGTGTGTGTGTGTGTTTCCTTTTTTTCTCTCTCCCACTCTTTTCATGTGTGTATACTTTTTGTTTGCCCCTTTCTGTCTCCCCTTACCCCTTCCACAGTGCAGGGTAGCAAATTGCATATCTATCTTCCAGTTAGCCTATACCTGCCTTTCTCATTTCTCTCTCTCTCTCTCTTTCTCTCTCTCTCCTGCAATAATTATTAGAGCAAATGCTGGCGCTGCGATCGTTCAGCCACCATTGGAATGACGGTTAGTGCTTGGATTTCTCTGTTTTTCATGCTTGTGTCTTAAGACGTTCTTTTGGCTTCATTTATTGTGCTTTGTCTGCCTTCATTGGCCTAAATTTCAAGGCAATATATAATTTTTGTGACTCCAGAAGGAAATAAGACTCTGCGAATACGCATAATCGCAACTAATTGCACTGGTTCCGCTTATCCATGCGTCCGTGGCGTAATGGTTTCAATATCGGGCTTCTGTGCTAGATTCCCTGCGCCCGAATTCTGTCGTCAACCAATTTTAATAATGTTTACTTCATTATTTATAACTCAGTACTTTTTTTCAAAATGACCAGTTTACAAAGTGACGAAGCCATAAGTTTAGGCAATTTTACGTACCAGCCGTCATTGCGATGTATGCATGCATGCTGGCTGAACTGCCCTGCTTGCAGCTCCCGTATATAGACAGTTCCCTCCAGTAATTGTATACGAAACTTGCCTCTTCGTCGCGCGCACCCAGTCAACATTGTTCCCCCCGTTCTCCTCTGTGCACCAATCCCTCCGGTGCACCCTTCCTCTTCCCAATCCTCCTTACCTCTCCTGCGTGCTCTCACGTCCTTTCTACCCTCCCGAGAGCGAAAGAAGGGTTTTCGGGTACACATATCGCTCATGTCCGCGTCCCTTCCTCTGTAATGTTTTCGCTTTAAAGCTAATCTGTCACCACTGCTGTCAAAAAGCAGAACGTCGAGCGTTCAAACATGGCAGTGTCTTATCTGTGCATCTGTGAACCGAAATATAGCAACATTGCTTAAGCCAAGGATTCAATTAATCCGCATCTTAATGAATGTCAATTTTTTTTTTTACTTCTCGCAACTGTGGAGAACGGGTAAAGACAAGTCGCCTAGAGGAATGTGTACGCCTTGACAGAAGGCCAGATTGAGAAAGAAACATAAAGCGAAAGGTAGGATGTTTAACCAGATCGCAATATGTGGTTTGCTGCTGCGTTGGGGGAGGGTGAAAGGTAGATTAAGAGGTTAACACAAAGTTACATAGAGTTACTAAAGAAAAGATACCGAGATAACACAATTTAGGTAACATGTATCACCCCGGTTCGAAGACGGTGCTCACATCATCATCATCATCACGATCGTCGTTATGATTTCTCCGTTTCTACTTCGGCCGGTGGCATTGCCTGTTCGGGACATCTAAAGAAATCCGCCAAGTGGCTGCCGTCTATACGTGCGTAGAAATAACAACTGGAAATGACAGGTGTCTTGGGAAGCTCAGAGAAAGAGGGGGAATTTTTTGAACGAAATTGTAAGCTCCCAGCGGCTAACATAAATTATATAATACTATGAATAGAATATCAGGCCCTGGTGTTCATGACTATTGTGTAGCAGATAAGGAGATGGTTGACTTAACATATTCCAGAAACGTTGCGTGGCGAATTTATCGCTGAGTGCGACGCGTTCTTGACATAATGGATATCCTGTAAATGCGACTTTTTTTATGAAATTTAATTCGATCCTTATCGGAATGGGCCGACAGTGCCGCATGAATGATGTGACAAAGGTGTAGAGCGCCTTCAGGGCCACTGCCCTTGCTTCGATAGTTAACCAGGTCCTCTGCATGCTGTTATAAGCCTCTTAGAAGGCATACGTACCATTATTGGAAAATTCAAAGACCTTGGTCGAAGTGTTCTTGTACGCACAAGGCTACTGACGTGCTTTTACGCATCTTGAAGGCGACTGGACTGTGCAACCGCTTCTGACTGCGTGAGTGAATGTTCTTCCGTAAGTGCGCGCACAATGACTTTCCTTCTTATTTTCCCCCTCTCCACGTGTGGTGTAGCCAACCGGGCACGACCGTGGTTAGTTGCCCTGCCTTTCTCTCTCTCTCTCTCTCTCAATACACTCTAGAACAATGTGAGTTGACAATAACGCTAAATACGGGGTGTGCCGTTATTTTCCTCAGGCTCAGGGAATCAAGCGCACGAACAGTTGCATCCCCAAGAGTGCTCGTTAGGAGACTGCGACAGACATTTACGAGGCGTGGCATTGTTCTTCTCGTAAAGTAGTGGCAGAAGAAATTACCAAGTCGATGAGGGAAGTGTCTAAAGAAAGTCTACTATCATTCATGGATGACAGCCACTGCGATGGAACCAAGGTACGCTGATACGCTGTAGGCATTTGACGAGTGGAGCGCGCTTCAAATAATAATATTAATAATAATAATAATAATTATTATTAAATTATTATTATTATTATTATTATTATTATTATTATTATTATTATTATTATTATTATTATTATTATTATTATTATTATTATTATTATTATTATTATTATTATTATTGACACACATCCAGACACAATACAAAGAAACGGGCCTGTCTAAGTCTACGAGGACTTCTGCGACTAGGCCCGGCAGAGTCGGTACAGCGATGTGGTTATATATTTACATAAAAAGTGAAAAGGTAGACGTATACATAATAACACGTTTTTTTCAACTTTGAGAAGAATGTTTGGTAGTATTACCCGTTAACAGACAATGACATAGTAAATAAAGAGAAACACATCAACAACTTAAGTAAAGATCACAAGTAAATTTCAACGTTTCATCAAAAATTTCCTCAACTGTTTTTTCGAAGTTGCCAAGAAGAATTCATCGGCCAAATCGTTAAATATTTTTGGGATGTATACATTTCTTCTCGCTTCACCATACTTAGTAGTGGAATAGGGTACCTTAAAACGTTTTTTATTTCTTAACAAACGAGGTGTATCGTATGCCTCTTTGAATTCATCGCTCCAATTATGCCGCATAATAACAGTTCTGGTAAATAAACCCTCCAATGTGCAAAATCCTAATTCCTGAAAAAATATTATTGTCGTTAAGTGTAGTACCATAAGCCACATTTCTTAATATATTTTTTTAGTAGTTTATCAATCCGATTTTTCCAGTGCTCTGTACAAAAGACGAAGATCGTTATCCCATACCTCAGCACACTGTACGCTAGTGCATGTACTATCATTTTTCTTGACTGGTAGAGGTACTAAACCCTTTATGTTGAAAAGTAAATATGCAACACTACGTAGCTTCCCACACAAAAACGCCATGTGATGTTGCCAAGACATGCCGCTGTTGAACGTTATACCCAGGTATTTTAGTGTCTCCACATATTCTACAGCAGTACATTTACATGAAATACAATGTTCATTATGCAGAAATATTGGCAAGTTCATTTTTTGAGTTTTTAATGGACTACGAAAGCACATGATTTTGCTTTTCTTAGCATTGATATAAACACAGTTTTCTTCAAACCATTGCATAGCCTTATGGACTGCATTTTGTAGGGCGCTAATTGCTTCTTCATAATGCATATGACGAGTGAGTAGAACTGTATCATCTGCATATTGATACACAGTGGCTTTTGTAATTATCGTGGGAAAGTCGTTCATAAATAAATTGAATAAAAGAGGGGACAACACGGATCCCTGTGGAACACCAGCTGTAATATATTTTCTAGCGCTAAAAATTTCTTTACTGCCCATGACCACCTGTGATCTATCCTGTAAATAATTGCAAATAATATCAAAAAAGGGTCCCCTGAAACCCAAACGAAACAACTTTTCCAATAAAATAGTTTCGAACGCTTTTGCTAAATCTAAAAACAAGGCACAACTATACAGGTTCTTATCTAGAGCAGAATATAATTCATCTGTGAACTCTTATAACAGTGTAATAGTACCTCGCTCAGCAACAAATCCAAACTGTCTTGGTGTTAGGATTGAAAATTTCTTTAAGAAGGAAGTCATGCAATCAAACAGAAACTTTTCCAGTATTTGAGAGAGTATAGGCAAAACAGAAATAGGTCTATAGTTTTCAACTTCATCTTTTTTTTCCTGCTTTATACAGTGGCTTAACAATCGCCGTTTTTAAGGTCTCCGGAATTGATGCGGTGCTTATAAAACCATTAATCATAAAAAGCAGTATGCCTGCTAATGTATCAAAATTTCTTCGTAGTGTGGCCACAGCCAACCCATCTATACCCGGTTGTTTATTAGGTCGGAAACTAAAAATTATTCGCCTCAGATCTTCCTTCGACAACGTGGGCAAAAAAGCAGATGCTTGAACAGTATGTTTGAGTGAGCAAGTGTGTCTCTGCGACTGCGCAGTGTTAGAAAAACGCGTGAAAAAATTATTGAAATTATCTACAACTACATCTGGCTTCTCTGAAAAAGATTCCAAGAAATTCGCAGGTGCCGCAGTACTGCCTCGGAGCGTAATTATTAAAGCCCAAGTTTTTGCAGAAATTTTGTGCGCTTGATTAAATCTGTCTACGAAATACCGCCGTTTTGTTGATCTCAAGAGGGCAACGACCCTATTCCTCGCAATCTTATATTCAGTTTTCAAATCTTGATTTTTCGGCGCACGCCTGCTCCTTATCCACAACCAGTCTCTGTTGGAAATAGCTCTCATTATGTCGGCTGTGAACCAGGGGTAACTTTTCCTTTGTTTTGTAGTTATTGTGTACATACTAGAAAGCTCAAATTTTTTCAGCTGCTCACAAAATTTTTCATAAACTTCAGCATAATTACAATCCTTAATCATATCCGCCCAGTTAAACTGTGCGATCAAATGATCAAATGTTCTCTTGTTTAAAATCTGCACTTTTAATTGATTACTGTCATGTTTTTCTTCTGATTTGTCCTTTCCGGGCAGGGGTAAAAGTGCCTTAAGGCGACATGCGACAAAATTGTGATCCGCTATCTTTTGCCTTATGATACATGCCTCTAAAGAATAATTCGGTGCTCTTATTGCTATATGGTCTAGACAGGAGGATACTACTGTATTTTGTAAAAGTTCTTCTCTTGTAGGTTGATTTATAGTCACTTGTAAGCCATAGGTTGATAAGATGGAGAGGTAATCCGACACAGTAGTCGAACTGATGTTCAATATATTAATGTTTAGGTCACCCGCCAAACAAATCTGATCTGGTGCGTGGTGGCCTTCTAAAATTTCCTCAAGTTCACGCAAGAACCGTGTGACACTGTTATTAGGTGGACGATAAATAGCTATCAACAATAATTCTGTGTTCGTAAGCGTAATTTTTACTGTCAAACTTTCGGCGTGGTTTAAAGAAATGTCTGTAACCACAGTGTCATATCTTATCTTAGCAAACACTGCTAAACCCCCTCCTCGTCGTTTCTGTCGTGACATGAAATGGGCTTTGTAACCTTTTAATCTGTAAATGTTAGTGCAGTCCTCTGGTACATTTGTTTCCACTATTATAAATGCATCTACTACATCTGCGACTGATTCCGCTACCTGTCTAAATTCCTCCCAATATTTTCGTAGACTTCTGATATTAATACTAATTACCGTGAAACCGTGTTCACGGCTGGTAGCAAATATATCTTTGAACTCATTGAAATTTGCGACAGAGGAAAAATTCGTTGCCATGTTGCTTATGAAATTTTAAGAATATCGGCTAGACTCTTAATTCGAATCAGGGGTGCATCTTCATTCTTCTTCACGAAAATACTTCCGCCCTTGACTCATGCAAATTTGTAGTTCTTTTCTTTTGCTGTAGTTCTAGCTCGCCAAAACAGATTTCGGTTCATTCTTGTCAGATTATCATTGATGAAAAGCCTCGGCAGTTGTCCAATTTGATGCAAGCGTCTTAGCTTGCCCCGCGCATCAAACCACGCATTCCTTGCGGTCACGGAAGAAAAACGTACTAGTACTGTTGGGTTCACCTTATGTTTGTTTGGTAAGCGATGCACCGCCTCGATATCAGAGCTACAGAAATCTGATAGCTCCGGTTTGCTGGCTATGTTCGATAAGACTTGTTTTAGGTTTTCCTCGTGTTTGACAGGTAGCCCTTCGATTTACATATTTACTTTTCTGCCATACTGTTCGCTCTCATTTAGATCCTGTTGCAGCTGCTGCAGCTGTTCCGCCTGTGTTTCCAGTTGCGTTTTCATGTCAGTAATTTGTGCTTCACGCGCAGCTTCCCGTTCTTTACTGGCGGAAAGCTGTGCTAACACCATGTCGTATTGTTTAGACAAAAAGGAGACTGTTTCTTCTAGGTCTTTCATTGTTATGCTACTCTACTTTTCTGTAAAGTCAGCAATCTGTAGATGTATAATCTACTTTTCCATGTAAAGTCAGCAATGAGGTCAAAGTTTGCTTAATACCTACCATATCTGACATTAATGTGGCTTCTGAAGTGTCTTCGTCTGGTAGAGTCGTACTCGCAGACTGTGAGCCCGCCCCCCCCCCTCGTTGCTATACCGCGCGACACGTTTTGCACACCCATGATTCACGTTTACTTTGACTCTTCGCTGCGAAAGTATTTTGAGCTACACCTGAGCAATGTTGACCCAAATGATATGGGTTCCCGCACTCCGAACAAGTAATGAAACGACCATCATCGGGTAGTAGTTTGTTACAAGCAATACAATTGTCCATAATAACACTCAACAAGATACACTCTGCAGTCGGTGGCCAACACCCTTAGTTAGATTCACAAGGTAAGTACAGTACCTGTAAAATATGTGCATTAATGTCCGGTCGTTGAATCGCCGCCGAATGCAGAGCGTCCCGTGCTGCAGGCTGTTTAAGTAGGCGTTTCTGCCAGGGTTTCCAGAGGCTTGTGTGATATATGGAATAATAATAATAATAATAATAATAATAATAATAATAATAATAATAATAATAATAATAATAATAATAATAATAATAATAATAATAACCTATGTCGTTCGACAGCAGGACAGTGGCCGCTCCCAGTGGTATGCATCCCATGCTGAAAATATATTAATTTCCTCATTTTATGACGTGACCTAATCTCCTGCCTCCCTCGCCTGCGTTTCCCTTCTATTGTCACGAATTTTGTTTCTCGATGAGACACCGATTTGTGCGCTACGAATTACGGGACCTGCTCACCTCCACTTCTGCCTTTTCACCTCAGATAGATTAGCTGCACACGTTTACTATGTAATCTGTGCCACTTTATTCGTGTCTTTTAACGTGTCGCCTATCGTTTCGCTCGTTGCCCAGTCCCTGTAGCTTGTTCTCAAGTTTCTTTCTTATATACGCACCAAAATTCGGCCCCGCAAGTTGACACTGGCGCAATACATTGATTTTATACTTTTCTTTCCACTGATGTCCGCACGGCACCATATATGCATGACTTGAGAGTGCCTGCCATGTGTGCACCAACCCATTTTTGTTCGTCTGAATAGTTTCTTCTCGTAATCCGAGTCCCCTGTGGCTACTTGGCCTAGATAAATGTATTACCCTGGACAGCTCTGAAAAGCTTACTAACTCTCGTTTCCTTGCCAAGCTACGACGTTACCTTAGTCTTTTGCGTGTGAACCCTCAAACTTACCCCTTGACTTTACCCACTCAAGCTCCCCAATGTTTTGTTGCAAATCATCTCCAGGGCCGCTGAACAGTGCGGTGTCGTTGCTACGCGAACTGCTCGACAGAAGGAACTCGAGGTTCCATTTGCACCGCAGTTCGCACGCTCGTTTTTCTCTCTTTCTAATTATGAATTCGTACTGACTGGCACAGCTGCCTACTTTATGAAGGGCATTGTTATATGCAAAACGCATGCAGCATGATGAGATGTATTCGGTAATAATTAAATTTGATTCTTCCCAATTCAGCATGCTTAGCACTTTTTCCTAGCATACAGTTAACAACAATAATGAGACTGTATCTCTTTGCTTGATAGCCCCCTGACCCAGTATTTTATTGTCGTAAGAATTGTAATGACCATAAATTCTCTGTATTTATTACCAAAAGTATTCACGTGCGCTTCCGCTACTCCATGACTACGCAATGCCTATACATGACATTTCGCATCTCGTCTAAACCTAACCATTTTTTGGAACCTCTGACGGTCGTATAGAGCGGTTTGTTCGGAGGCTTCTCAATTACCGGATTAATGATATGGAGTTATTGATACATTGTTGAATATGCCTTTATCAAGGCAACATTTTCCCTTGGGTAATTTAAATAAAGTGCTGCCGTCATTCTATTTGAAATTACCGCAGTGAATATTTTACCTAATGCTGGAAGCGAGCCATTGGGTCTGCAACTTCTCAATCGGCTAACATCTGCTTTCTTGTTTGGTACTATTATTAAAAATCGCTGTTATTGCTTGGGTTTAACGTCTCAATCATACTAGCGTGTTAGGAGAAACACCGTATTGTCGGTCAGCTAGACATATTTTGGCCCACCTTTGGTTCTTAACGTGCGACCGAAGAGCGCGGTAACCGTTAACCCATTCTGTCCATCATTGGGAAGCGGTCGTCGCGGCCAGGAATCGAACCCGCAACCTTGTGCTCAGCGACAGACCGTCATAACCACCGAGTCTCCGTGGTGGCTATGAATTAATAATTTGAACTGCCCTAATGAGGGTTACACTTGACGTCATGAGACACTGCATATTAAAGGGCGCAGGATTTTCGAGCACAGTGTCGACGCTGTAGTTAATCGAATCCACTGTTACCGCCTCATTCTGCTTTTGCACTGCACGTATATTGCGGAGCATTTTTAACTTTGCCCCTGGTTAAAATTGGAACTTCTTTACCTTCTCTGCACCTGTGTCTAATTGCTGCTCTGTGGCTGTTTGAGATACTGTGCTGTTCAGTATGTAATTCCACTCTTGCCTTTGCTGATGGCACTTCCTTCCTTACCATTAACTGCCTTACATCTTCTTCCTGCGAATAGCCTGAGTCGCCACAAAATGCTAATCTTCCCTTTATTTCACTGCCTGTGTTTCGACTTTGAAGTGTTGTCGACTCCAAGCAATTTAAGGCGAATAGCTTTCTTTGCCTCTTTCGGCTGTTTGTGTCGTTGGCAGTCGGCGGTGGTCGCTGGTCGGACTTGCGATAAGTCTCCCGTGCAGAGGGCACGTGCTCTAGCGTAGCCGAGTGGCGGGGCCCGTTCGTCGCCGAACGCTGGCTGTTATAGCTATTTTATAGGCACGCGCTATTGCGAGTGAGCTTTGATGTTTCCGAAGGTGTAGATGCGGTATATTGCGAAGCGCTCGGCAATGAAAACGTTTCTACGTTCGCTTGCTCGCTCTCTCGCTCGTTCGTTCGTTCGTTCGGGCTATTCGCCTACATTGACGATCATCGCCCACGGTTTCTGCACAGTTTTGTATAGTTGTGATTGTAACACGCGTAACCCCCTCCTCATTCCCGTTATATAAAGTCGCAATAAATTGTGGGCAAATTGATTCGTAGCAGTGATGGTATTGGTTTCCGGGCCAATTCTGTAGATCGCAGTTTCTGGCCCAGAAAAATATTGTTCTGGAAAAATGTAAAGGAATTAAATTGACTTGCGCTGTACCCATTTTGAAACGACTCCCCATATGTTTATGACTACGCTCATGTATGTTTTTATTTGTAGTGAACAACCAGGATTAAACGATGCGATCTATAAACTTAAACACATTGCATAATTCTTAGTTTTGAGCTTTTGCCGCGCAGACGCAGCTATGCTGACTTCATGTATTGTATATTATGTTTTTGTTTGCGTGAACAACAAGGAATAAACGATGTGGCCCATAAACCTAATCACATTGCGTGATTATTAGTCTTGAGCTTTTGCCACGCAGATGTCGTTTTTGTCGTTATTTGATGCGTTACGTTGTCGGACGTTATCGAGCTTTACCAATGCGTCTATTTTACGCCGAAGTTGGAAGTAAGATTCAAACAAGACGGTAAGCGGTGAAATTCTAGAAATCGTTGGTTTCTAGAATTTTTTTAAATGCAATGAAAACCACAGGCAACAAATTAAACTTTTCGCGTACGAGTCCGAAATTCGTACACGAATGAGAAGTCTAACTTCAGGCTACTATGGCCTCTAGGGGCACGAGCATCCAGTGACACTTTTGTTTCTTGCACAGCACTTCCGGTTCACCTCCTGAGATGACCGGAGTGGAAATTCAAAGTAAATCAGAAAAAACAAAATGAATAGTACAGCGCAAAATTCATGGGTTTCATCATAGATATATCAGAGCATCAGTTTACTTGCGAGTTGAGTTACTGAAGTGTCTGGAATAATTAGAATTAATTAGAAATCACTGAGACGACCGGGGACGAAATTCAAAATAAATAAGAGAAAAAATAGAAAAAAATAGTACAGTACAAAATTCATGGGCTTCATCATAGGTATGAATCAAAGCATAAGGTTAGTTACAAGTTGAGTTGCTGAAGTATCGTGAATAATTAAAATTAATTACAAATCATTGATTACCGCACGCCAAAGCACAGAATCGTAGACTTGAGAGACTCGCTGCGTGAGTACGACTTTGGCGAAATTCCTGCAAACCCGGAAGTAGAAAGCGGAAGTAAAAACGTCACTAATGACGGTCACACACAAGAAGGTGGCATGATATTTAACTGGCAAATTAATGGAAAACAGTTGCCTCCGAGTTCGCTTCGTGCGTTGCGTTCGCCTAATGTTAACCTAAATAAAAAATTACCGACGATTACGTTACTTCCTAATGCGAAATTTGAGCGCAGCAAATAAGCTGTTTCACCTTTTCGATAGATTGAGGCAAAGAAATCGAGCAACACATGTATGCGCTATCACAGAATTTTTTTTTTATTTTTCACACGTATTCCTTTAACAAAGACTGCACTAACAGTTCTTGACAGTCATGAAGGAAGCTTTGTGGTCGGAGAAATAGACTGATATATGTTCGACTTGGTACACCAATGCTTGATTCTCAAAGACGAGATCTATACAAGTGCCTCGCGAGGTTGTCACAGCCGTGGGACGCGTTACGAGCGAGAGGAACGGGATGTTCTCCCGCACAAGTGTTAGGAAATTGCTGTTTGTCTTTATGTCAACATTAAAGTCCCCCACTACTAACATCGGTGTGGATCGATGGACGGTTAATGCGAGTTGCAGGAAGTGCACGACGTCTTTCGTGAGTGCGGTAGCGGACTCACGAAAGCGGTATCAGTCGGTCGCTGCTAGCGCTGGGGGGATGAAAGGGGGGCGGAGCTGATTACGAGGCCGACGACGCCGTGAAACCCAGGAACGGACGCCAAAGAGCCATTTGTGTAGCCAGCCCTCCTCCACAGTCTCTCCTCCTCCCTTCCATCATCCTTTCTCGCCCGGAGAGCCGACAGCGCGCATGCGCGGCGGCGGAGCAGATTCGTCGGCGAGCTGGTTACGAGGCCGACGACGACGCGAAACCCAGGAACGGACGCCAAAGAGCCATTTGTGTAGCAAGCCCTCCTCCACAGTCTCTCCTCCTCCCTTCCATCATCCTCCCTCGCCCGGAGAGCCGACAGCGCGCATGCGCGGCGGCGGCGGAGCAGATTCGTCGGCGAGCTGGTTACGAGGCCGACGACGACGCGAAACCCAGGAACGGACGCCAAAGAGCTGCGCTCTAAAAACAACAACGCCGAGGTGCGAGTGCTACTAAGAGACACCCAAGTCAAAGATAAAGATGGCTTACCATTCTTTATTTTCTTTTTTTTTTGTCAAAATTCAGGTCGCGGGATCGAATCCCGGCCACGGTGGCCGCATTTCGATGGCGACGAAATGCGAAAACACCCGTGGGTACTTCGATTTAGGTGCACGTTAAAGAACCCCAGGTGGTCGAAATTTCCGGAGCCCTCCACTACGGCGTGCCTCATAATCAGAAAGTAGTTTTGGCACGTAAAAGCCCACAATTTAATTTTTTAAATTCTGCATCCAGCAGTGCTGCCCAAGCAAGAGAGGCTCTTTTTTTTTCGAACAGCAAGTGCAATCTCAAAGAATTCACAAAGGAATTTACATTTGAACAATAAATAACAGACGGTGGCAGACACTACCACCCTTGTCAGCGGAAATTGTGAACGAAAAAAAAAAAGCACTTCTGAAACATATTCGTCCTCGCAAAGTACGGCCGGATAATACATAACGGGCGGATAACAACGCCGTTTTTAACGATCCATCGCGTTCTTTAAATCCCTTGCGATCATGCGATCTTACGTGAGCCTACAAGAACGACAGGCACTTGGAGTGCTGTTGTACTGCGGCGTCGTCTATGTTCGATTGCTGGCATATTGTGTACGTTTTATATTGCCTCCGAGATTTGTTGGCACGATGATTCCAGTCTATGCAGGGGCGGTTTTCTTTTCTCATTTCCCCCACGTTTTCGTTCTCTCTCGATCCGGCCGCCAGGCAAGTGGCGCCCTCTATGGAATTGTGCGATCATTGTCTACCAGTAGTGAGCGTGGATCACGCGCTGGTGCGCTACGCGTGGCGAAAGCAGCTGAAGTCATTGTACGCGTGGCTGAATGTTATTACGCGTAGTGTACGTGGTGCCATGGTGGCTTTTTGTTGCAGTCCGAAAATGCGATGGCGTTACAAGTTACAACAAATCAAGGCCTACAGCTGCGTCTTTTCATATGTAAACTTGCAGTTGTCAAATAACAGTGCACTTACCATTGACGACAGCGTGTGGTGGCATTATAAAGTGACCCTTTTGATCTTTGCAAAATTACAGTTCGAAGTAACTCTAATTATATGAGTGTCCGTTCTTGTGTGTGTGTGTGAGTGTGTGTGTATTCGAAGCTGAGAAACTGGAGTCTGAGCTTGGACCCGGGTATACATCAGTCGCATGTAAAAAAAACCTCAGCATTCCCACTACAATTGTAATGTTGGCACTTCTCTTGACATCGTCTGTGGCATCCTTTAATTTCCGTTTTAACAGACGAAGTTTGTTCCGAGCGGATCCAGTAGTGTTTTCTATGTGCTTAGTCCAATTTCGATTGCTAGTAATTGTTACGCCGAGGTACTTTGAGTAGTACGTCTAATTTAAATATCTTGTAGGGCGTAAGTATAACTTGTAGGCGTTTTTTTGTATTTGATGATAATGCAGGCGGCTTTATTGAGATTAATCGTCATGACAGATTCGCCACAACACTTTTCAAGTGGTAATAAACCTACTTCGTTTACTTTGTAGTTGCAATGGTCGTGAAGTCTGTCGCAAAAGTCACTTTGATTGCCCGCGGGCCTATGAATAATGAATAATATTTTTTTATCAAGAAAAAGTTCACACTAAAACGTTTTCAGTCGATCAAAGCATGTCGGTGGTTTGTACGTTAGTGATTTAGTATCAGTGCAACTCCGCCGCCTCGTGTTAGCCTATATTGGAAGAACTTCATCGTCTCTAATGTCACTGTGCAGCCACGTTCTGTTATTGAAAGTATATCTAGGTCATGCACTGTTGAACACTCCATCTCGGCTACTTGGTTCACTACAATTTGTGCATTTAAGCTCAATATTTTTATTTCGGACTGTTATCTTGTCAGTCACGATTGCACGCAGGACGTTCGGATTCATTCGCAGCTGCTGTGGGAGCGTTAAACTGCATGGGCCACGTGTACATGGTGGCTTCGATAAAAAGTTTATCATGAACGAGCCGAACCTTTGCAGCTGCATTCTTATCGCACTGTGTAGAAAGCCAACGTACCTTCTTTTTTACAACGTCTCGCGCGATCTCACTTACTTGGGACATGTCGTTTAGCAGACGAGCAAATATAGCCACCTTCTGCAGTGCATGAAATTTCAGGGGTCGTATTTACAAAACTCATTGGAGCCGCGGCCCTCGGGCACTATCCACATGTTTTATTGAATGACGCGATAACGAGACGATCAGAGGCAGCGCTGTCTCTGTGAGTCTGTTTCTTTCTACATGCACGTTCAGTCGCGCTTACATATTATATCATTGTTAATTTAGTTAGTAAGCGAATGTTTACAAGTTTATGCGGCCGATACAACTACTATCACTATTTCATATAGCTGTCTACTAATTTTCTATCGCAATCGGTGCTTCGCCTTTCGAGTGAAAGCGCGACTTTTTTTTTTTGCGTAAAAGTTGAACTTTACTAGAAAGAAAAACCCTTCTGATAAGCCAAAGAAAACTAGAGCGGGATCTCATTTCCTTCGGATTAGGCGCGTCAAGAGTATTATGAGTGAATTTAAACACTGCATGGCTATTGACAGCGCCAATATGTTGTATTAACTTAGGCGTCTCAACATGGTATTTGGTCGCTGTAGGCAAGAAACAATATTTCTTATGACTTCAAGCTATAGTGAACGCGTACTATCCCGTGCAGACACTGCTGCGCATCTGGGACTGCTTCCTGCTGGAGGGCCCCAAGGTTCTGTTTCGGTTCTCGCTGGCTATCCTCAAGATGCACGAGGAAGTGCTGCTCACAAAACAGGACACGGTATCCATCATGCGGCAGCTGAAGGCCATTGCCCGTCTCTGCTACGACGTCGACACGCTCATCAAGGTGATACCATATACACATGTCGTAAGCCGTTTCACAATTGCAGCAATTCAGGGGTGATTGAGATATGATTAAAATAAAAGGAGCAGTAGGCGGGAGGGGGCGGGGGAACTATGCGGGCAGAACGTCTGCTAGAAAAGCCAAGGATGTGCAAATGATGGAAGGTTAGATGCAAAAGTCTAGCGCCAGCGTTATATTTAGGGGGGGCTGCAGCCTCGCGCCCCGAGCCGTGATGATAGGCAAAGGGAACCTTACGCCAGGAATCGGCCCCCCTTTAGCCAGCATTAGCGCCGGGTCTTCCGGCCCTGCCCAGCAAGTAGTAGCATGTAAAACATGTTGGAGCTAAGAAACATCACAGCTGAGGCAAGACAAACGCAGAGTCAGAATGAGATACGGCAAAAAATAACCGACAGTTGAAATTGTCATGGAGTGACCATGCTTATTCGTACACAGCTGTATTAGTAGGCAGTGGTGTACCAACTGTTTTTCGAGCTATTTCTCTATCTCTCTCTCTATATTATATGTATATTTCTCTCTCCCTCTCTCTATACATACATACATATATATATATATATATATATATATATATATATATATATATATATATATATATATATATATATATGAACGAGAAGAAAGGGAACCGAGGGGCCCGATTTTTATTAATGATATCGTAAGAAGCCATAAACCAAGACACCAAGGATACCATAAAGGAAATTACTTGTACATACTAATTTTATTAAAGGAATAATAAATCAATGCAAATGAACGTGGGTGAAACAACAACTGGCCGCATATGGGATCCGAATTCACGTCTTCGCATACGCGTGCGATGCTCTTACCAGTTAAGCTTCCGCGGCACTGTTCTCCCATCCACTTTCTAGGGTATTTATGTTTTACTACTAGAATTAACCCTGGGAGTGTTAGCCAGCGGCACCACTTACAAACCTTGGCGGTGGATTTAGAACATCTTTTTTGCCGCAGGCGTCACTAGTACGTGATCTATTCGGGTAGCGGCGACTGGTAAGTAAACCCACACATGCTACCTGAAGGCATCAAACCCATGCACAAACGCACGTCATCGCATTACGCGCGTGATGCTCTTACCAATTCAGCTACCGCGGCGCCGTTTTCCCATCCACTACGAGCCCACGCACTAACCCACGTCATCGCATTACGCGTGTGGTGCTCGTACCAATTCAGCTACCGCGGCGCCGTTCTCCCATCCACTACGAACCCACGAACTAACCCACGTCATCGCAATACGCGCGTGATGCTCTTACCAATTCAGCTACCGCGGCGCCGTTCTCCCAACCACTACGAACCCACGCACTAACGCACGTCATCGCAATACGCGCGTGATGCTCTTACCAATTCAGCTACCGCGGCGCCGTTCTCCCAACCACTACGAACCCACACACAAACCCACGTCATCGCATTACGCGCGTGATGCTCTTACCAATTCAGCTACCGCGGCGCCGTTCTCCCATCCACTACGAACCCACGAACTAACCCACGTCATCGCAATACGCGCGTGATGCTCTTACCAATTCAGCTACCGCGGCGCCGTTCTCCCAACCACTACGAACCCACGCACTAACCCACGTCATCGCAATACGCGCGTGATGCTCTTACCAATTCAGCTACCGCGGCGCCGTTCTCCCATCCACTACGAACCCACGAACTAACCCACGTCATCGCATTACGCGCGTGATGCTCTTACCAATTCAGCTACCGCGGCGCCGTTCTCCCATCCACTACGAACCCACGAACTAACCCACGTCATCGCAATACGCGCGTGATGCTCTTACCAATTCAGCTACCGCGGCGCCGTTCTCCCAACCACTACGAACCCACACACAAACCCACGTCATCGCATTACGCGCGTGATGCTCTTACCAATTCAGCTACCGCGGCGCCGTTCTCCCATCCACTACGAACCCACGAACTAACCCACGTCATCGCAATACGCGCGTGATGCTCTTACCAATTCAGCTACCGCGGCGCCGTTCTCCCAACCACTACGAACCCACGCACTAACCCACGTCATCGCAATACGCGCGTGATGCTCTTACCAATTCAGCTACCGCGGCGCCGTTCTCCCAACCACTACGAACCCACACACAAACCCACGTCATCGCATTACGCGCGTGATGCTCTTACCAATTCAGCTACCGCGGCGCCGTTCTCCCAACCACTACGAACCCACGCACTAACGCACGTCATCGCAATACGCGCGTGATGCTCTTACCAATTCAGCTACCGCGGCGCCGTTCTCCCATCCACTACGAACCCACGCACTAACCCACGTCATCGTATTACGCGCGTGATGCTCTTACCAATTCAGCTACCGCGGCGCCGTTCTCCCATCCACTACGAACCCACGCACAAACGCACGTCATCGCATTACGCGCGTGATGCTCTTACCAATTCAGCTACCGCGGCGCCGTTCTCCCATCCACTACGAACCCACGCACTAACCCACGTCATCGCATTACGCGCGTGATGCTCTTACCAATTCAGCTACCGCGGCGCCGTTCTCCCAACCACTACGAACCCACACACAAACCCACGTCATCGCATTACGCGCGTGATGCTCTTACCAATTCAGCTACCGCGGCGCCGTTCTCCCAACCACTACGAACCCACGCACTAACGCACGTCATCGCAATACGCGCGTGATGCTCTTACCAATTCAGCTACCGCGGCGCCGTTCTCCCATCCACTACGAACCCACGCACTAACCCACGTCATCGCATTACGCGCGTGATGCTCTTACCGATTCAGCTACCGCGGCGCCGTTCTCCCAACCACTACGAATCCACGCACTAACCCACGTCATCGCATTACGCGCGTGATGCTCTTACCAATTCAGCTACCGCGGCGCCCTTTTCCCATACACTACGAACCCACGCACTAACCCACGTCATCGCATTACGCGTGTGGTGCTCGTACCAATTCAGCTACCGCGGCGCCATCCTCCCAACCACTACAAACCCACGCACTAACCCACGTCATCGCAATACGCGCGTGATGCTCTTACCAATTCAGCTACCGCGGCGCCGTCCTCCCAACCACTACAAACCCATGCACAAACGCACGTCATCGCATTACGCGCGTGATGCTCTTACCAATTCAGCTACCGCGGCGCCGTTCTCCCATCCACTACGAACCCACGCACTAACGCACGTCATCGCAATACGCGCGTGATGCTCTTACCAATTCAGCTACCGCGGCGCCGTTCTCCCATCCACTACGAACCCACGCACAAACGCACGTCATCGCATTACGCGCGTGATGCTCTTACCAATTCAGCTACCGCGGCGCCGTTCTCCCATCCACTACGAACCCACGCACTAACCCACGTCATCGCATTACGCGCGTGATGCTCTTACCAATTCAGCTACCGCGGCGCCGTTCTCCCAACCACTACGAATCCACGCACTAACCCACGTCATCGCATTACGCGCGTGATGCTCTTACCAATTCAGCTACCGCGGCGCCCTTTTCCCATACACTACGAACCCACGCACTAACCCACGTCATCGCATTACGCGCGTCATGCTCTTACCAATTCAGCTACCGCGGCGCCGTCCTCCCAACCACTACAAACCCATGCACAAACGCACGTCATCGCATTACGCGCGTGATGCTCTTACCAATTCAGCTACCGCGGCGCCGTTCTCCCATCCACTACGAACCCACGCACTAACGCACGTCATCGCAATACGCGCGTGATGCTCTTACCAATTCAGCTACCGCGGCGCCGTTTTCCCATACACTACGAACCCACGCACTAACCCACGTCATCGCATTACGCGCGTGGTGCTCTTACCAATTCAGCTACCGCGGCGCCGTTCTCCCATCCACTACGAACCCACGCACTAACCCACGTCATCGCATTACGCGCGTGATGCTCTTACCAATTCAGCTACCGCGGCGCCGTTCTCCCAACCACTACGAATCCACGCACTAACCCACGTCATCGCATTACGCGCGTGATGCTCTTACCAATTCAGCTACCGCGGCGCCGTTCTCCCATCCACTACGAACCCACGCACTAACCCACGTCATCGCATTACGCGCGTGATGCTCTTACCAATTCAGCTACCGCGGCGCCATCCTCCCAACCACTACAAACCCACGCACTAACCCACGTCATCATAATACGCGCGTGATGCTCTTACCAATTCAGCTACCGCGGCGCCGTTTTCCCATATACTACGAACCCACGCACTAACCCACGTCATCGCATTACGCGTGTGGTGCTCTTACCAATACAGCTACCGCGGCGCCGTCCTCCCAACCACTACAAACCCACGCACTAACCCACGTCATCGCAATACGCGCGTGATGCTCTTACCAATTCAGCTACCGTGGCGCCGTTCTCCCAACCACTACAAACCCACGCACTAACCCACGTCATCGCAATACGCGCGTGATGCTCTTACCAATACAGCTACCGCGGCGCCGTCCTCCCAACCACTACAAACCCACGCACTAACCCACGTCATCGCAATACGCGCGTGATGCTCTTACCAATTCAGCTACCGCGGCGCCGTTTTCTCATACACTACGAACCCACGCACTAACCCACGTCATCGCATTACGCGTGTGGTGCTCTTACCAATTCAGCTACCGCGGCGCCGTTCTCCCATCCACTACGAACCCACGCACTAACCCACGTCATCGTATTACGCGCGTGATGCTCTTACCAATTCAGCTACCGCGGCGCCGTTTTCCCATACACTACGAACCCACGCACTAACCCACGTCATCGCATTACGCGTGTGGTGCTCTTACCAATTCAGCTACCGCGGCGCCGTTCTCCCATCCACTACGAACCCACGCACTAACCCACGTCATCGCATTACGCGCGTGATGCTCTTACCAATTCAGCTACCGCGGCGCCGTTCTCCCAACCACTACGAATCCACGCACTAACCCACGTCATCGCATTACGCGCGTGATGCTCTTAGCAATTCAGCTACCGCGGCGCCGTTCTCCCATCCACTACGAACCCACGTACTAACCCACGTCATCGCATTACGCGCGTGATGCTCTTACCAATTCAGCTACCGCGGCGCCGTCCTCCCAACCACTACAAACCCATGCACAAACGCACGTCATCGCATTACCCGCGTGATGCTCTTACCAATTCAGCTACCGCGGCGCCGTTTTCCCATCCACTACAGACCCACGTATATGCATTACGCGAGAAATTCTCTTACCAATTCAGCTACGGCGGCGCCATTTTTCCCATACACTACGAACCCACGTATTCCCATTACGCGAGCGATGCTCTAATTCAGCTACCGCAGCGCCATTTTCCCATCCTCCACGAACCCACGTATTCGCATTACGCGTGCGATAATCTTACCAATTCAGCTACCGCAGATCCGTTTTCCCCTCTACGACGAACCAATGCAGGAACCCACGTATTCGCATTACACGCGCGATGGTCTTACCAATTGAGCTATCGCGGCACCATTTTGCCATCCGATTTCTGGGGTATTTATGTTTATGTACTAGAACTAACCTTGGGAGTATTAGCGAGCGCCACCACTCACAGCCTTGGCGGGGGATGTGGGAAATCCTTTCTGCCGCAGGCGTCACGTCTACGTGAACCTTTTGGGTGGATGCAGCTGGTCAATAAACCCACACGTGCTACCTGAAGGCATCAAAACTGCTGGACGCATGATCATGATCAAAACTGCCAGGGTCTCGAATCCGGCAGTTTTCATCGAAACAAACCATTACAGTCTAGCGTGTCCAAAATTTTCTGAAGTCCCTGGCTGAAGTTATAAAAATTCGTTAAAATTCTTGCTAAGATTGTCATATAGGTTTTAAATAACCTAGGCGTTTCGGGACACTATAGATAGTATAAGCTAACGTGAAGTTAATCACTTCCCTTGATGTTTCATGTTGGTGTAATGTCCGTGTATGTGATAAATTAGCAGTAAATTTAACAGCAAAGTGTAGATGCCTGTTAATTTACTAATATGCAAGGTGTTTTTTTTGTACCATACAACATTTTTAAACATTGCTTGTGGTAGGTACCGTAATTCTAGTGCTTGAGTTAGATTACTCGTAGACTTGCACGAGAAATGAAAATGCATCATCTACTAATAAGAAAACCTCACTAATTAACCTATAAATAAGTACTTTCGAACTTATTGCTATTTCCAAACTGTAGCCGTTAAGTTTGCAAGGCATGTACACTGGGGACGAATTCTAAGGATCACATGGGTTTCAAGAGATGCACTGTGAAACTTGTAAGAAAAAGGCACAATTGGTGCACTTATTTTTTTAACAAGCCGTCGTTTTATGCAACTAAGCACAAAAGTAGCTGGAACGCCCATGTATTTGAACGCCCAAGAGGCATCCGCCCAATCGGATGCGCCTTGCAAATTCTCTGGCTGCAATTCGTAAATTGCAATATGCACCGTAAAGTAATCAATGAAACATTGAATGAGTGAGCTTGTGTTAATTATTCGATAATGCATTTCAATTTATCGTCTAGGTTCGTCCGCATCTTCGACTAATCCATGTCAATGATAGGAATTAAGCTGCCACAGGCGGTTTTTAAAACTTTCGTGTTATCTAAAAAAAGAACACCCGGTATATTTAGATAACGAATGATGGCAGCTTAAAGGAACTGACAACCAAATGTGATGGTACCGATTCTTTAGTGCAATGGAAAGCTTACCGGTCAGAGTGTCGAATCATGCAGTGGCGACGCGGAAAGCGCCGTGGAACATTTTTTATCAGAATTTTTCGATCTGCAGTGAGGATGTCGTTCACTGGAATCATGTTGGAGACAATGATAACTGAAAGCGACAGCGATTATACCCTGGCATTGGTGGGAGACAGATGACTATACAGTTTTGGTCATTAACAAGCCAAGCCCATTTCTCTAAAGTGAAACGGCACTTTTAGACGCGATACGCAGTTTAGCGTGTTGCCGTAGCCACGCGTGCGCTTTTAATTTCCGAAGCATGTCGTCTCTGGAAGTCCTGCGTACAAAAGAAACCATGTGGGCTGCCATGCATTGAGGGACACGAGCGCCGTTAGTTAACGTGGACGTTTTTTTACTTCGTAATACGCACAGAATAAAGCGCAACAACTTTATAATTTACGAACTGCAGTTTCAAGCAATAAGTATGCGGTACTTAATAACAGTCGACTTACTTACAGTAATTTCATATGCTACGTTCGAAGTACCAAAGCTTCACCGCCAGTTCGGGCCACTTACTGGTTTTTGAGACTTCCTTCGCCAATTAAAAATTATAATTGCTACCTAAATCGCGAACAGCGTGCTGGATTCTATCAGTATAAATTGTCGTCATTTCATTTCCATCAACGTCTCACAACACATTCCGGCCAGTTGTTAGTCCCTGTAAATTCTCCATAAACATTCAGATTAAAAGGTTAAACGTAACCTAGTTTTCTTAGTATGAAAAGGCAATAAAAGGCAGTGAAAGGTATGAAAAGGCAAGTCTACATTATCTTTAAACCTTTTCTAGTTCTTGAAGTTCGTAATAGAACTAAATACTGCGGAACGCACTTGGCCGCATTTTGTTAACACGGCGAGGACAATTAGCCGAGCTTTATACAGGTCAAATGCTACCCTTGAAATACTACGCTTCCGCCCTTGATCTACCTGAAAGCCGCCGCGAAGTATTGATTGGTCAGAAAGCCATGGCAAACGGCATCGGTTTGTTCAAATTCGCTTGAACGAGATCAGATGCTCCGTTGTGTGCGGCTTTCTATGAAGTCGATCGGTTTTATTTAGTTCCTGTTTTCTAAATCTGAACATAATATGTATTCCAATTGGCTTTGGTAAAATCATTTACTGCTACTATTTCGCAAGTCCACCAGTCGAATACATTTAGTTGAAACCCATTTAAATCAGTTTTGTGAAGATTGAAAAATATCAGTTTTGTTAGAACAATCTTAAATCTGTCATGACCACTGTGCTGTGAAGGACAATCACGTATGTGAACACTACAAATGTGAAGGCAACCGTTACGTCATCGTGGACGCGGAGCCTATGCACCGTACTGCAAGATTCAGGAGCTTACATGTAGCTCTTGAATAATAAAGTGCCTCACCGAGGGCCATTTTTGAAGGAGCTTTTCCAACTTCCAAGTCGCTGAAATGTCGCCAACTGTTCATTCAATTCGCGAAAAAATATCGCCGGTCGGTAAATAGGAAAGTTTGTCGCTAAGCAAACAAGACAGTCGCTAAATCTAGCAACAACATCGATAAAATTTACTTGCTCATGCTGCTAGCCTCAGTCTGAGCCTGTGGCAGTCAACACCTATTGAAAGACTGGTAAATTATATAGAAATCTAAGCTTATTCTGTGTTTGCAAAGTTAGTTTAGACGCCCCTAACAATTGGAAACGTGGTATGATGCAAGCGGCGGAAGGTGAAACTTGTTTTGGATGGCCCGTCGACAGCCTCCGCTGCAATTCAGGCGTGCAAGGCACGTACGTCTCCTAGTCATTAGCTGCATAGTGCGGCCGGCCAAGCGTCATGGTGGCGAGGCCCGAAAGACAATCCTGACGGCCCAAGCAGAAGATACGTAATCAGAAAAGCATACTTCTGTGGGCGCAAATTTCAAATAAAACTCGGCATCAGCTGTTGTTTTGTAGCATTTGCCATTGTGTAGCCCACAGTGCCCGCTTTCAAAGGGGGAGGGGGCAAATGGCTAACTTTTTCCCCCCCTCCCCTGCACCCCGGTAGATACGTCTATGTGAATAGGCCTGATCTGCATTTTTGTTTTTCACACTCCCTCTCACAGCCACGGCAAGTATGCCTAGGATTTCTGGCACAGTATCCGCATTTACTCATATGTAGACTCTTCGATGATGCTTGATGTCCTTGTTTAGATGCTGGGAAGCTTTTTTTATAAATTGTAGCCGACTTGGTACCACAAGTACTGCGACTGAGCAATTTAACGTACGTGTTGCCTTTCCCACTTTTGTGTAGTTAAGATCCATTTCTCGTCGTGTTTCAACAGGTTGCTTTTGAAGACTTGGAGCCTTTTCCAAGGCGGCAGGACATCGCCTCAAAGCAGGCCTGCTTCCAAAAGATACTCAGGGAGCAGTCGAAGAAGCGGGAGCTTGAGAAGCACAGTGTTTTGTCCAGAGACAACACAGTGGTGAGAGCTGTTCTCTTTTTATTGACCTTCGCACATGCTATTTGAAAACTTTTCTCGTGCTCAGTGCTGAGGTGGCAGCTTTGTTGTTTAAGAATTGGGCAAGATGTTGCTAGGCACCTTCCCTGTGCCTCAATCAAAGGAAGAGAAAGGTAACGAAGGAAGGAAGGAAGGAAGGGGAACTATAAACGGACCGAGGCAGGCCAACGGCCTCGGAAGCAGAGGGTTTTTCTAACGCTTTTATTTTGATAACCTTCAATAACCTTTATGTCTCACGTGCTAGACCACGAAATGCTTTCTCTATGCGAGATTTGAGCATGCGCTCCGATCTAAGACATGTAAATTGCAAAAATTGTGAGGGTAAGTGCATAACTCTCTGCTCTTCTCCTTGATTTCAAAGTTGCACCGCAAGTTTTATATCGCCTCTTTCGTTAGTCTTTTTAAGCATGTCATTTCATAATATCGCCTGTGGCAGATAGTACATCTCTGGCTTTTCAGGTAGCGCTGTGAACGCTAAAGCATCGCTATACGTATGACAGAGAACTTGATGAAACATGAGCACTCTTGTTGTTTGGTCTAGTCTTCTGTCCTGTTCATAGCGGCGCATTATCCTACACCAACTGGCATGCAATTCTACACTTCTTTATGTAGCTTATTGCAGGCGGACATTACTTGTGTAGTAAATTGCAGTGCTCATTTAGCTAAGTAATAATGTTTCTCTGCGTAAGCTTTTCACTTATTCTCTTTAGGAAATCTGTAGCACTTACAAAAAATAAGCCCGGTAAAACTGAACTTAGCTCGACTAGTAAATCCTGATCGGGCACCAGCTTCAATATATTTCTCCTCAAAGTGTGCTAAAGATGTATTGACATTTCACTTTCTTCCTGCAGCGCCACGAGGAAGCGCTTGTGATGCTAACTGGAACATCAGTGGGTTTCGTGTAGCAACTTTTTTTTCGACGAATATTTCTAAACTGGCACCAGCTTTTTGAATTTCTTCTATGAACATTAGAATTCACTACTTTCCGGCTGTATTTACACAATACTAATAGGTGTACTAAAGAGAATAATTACAAAGCACTCTTATAGAAGTTCCTTAATTAGCCATCTTACCATAGCCATTTGTGAACGCCTCTTCAATTAGTGCACCTTAAGGGACCGCACAACGCGGTATGAGGATATTAAAATAAAGATGCTTCGGAAATCAAAGAAACAAGAAAAGGAAACAAGAAAACAAAAAGATATTTGCATGAAACTGTGGTTGAAAAGGTATCGAGATCAGGTGTCTCTTGCACGCGCTCCCGGTATACGTAAACGTCTCATCAATCGCTGCGGCCGGGTGTAGGCTGACGAGCTTGTATAGGGTCGTGTGTATTTCGCTGCGGCTGTTCGAAAAAAGATTTTGTGCTCACCGCTGCACTGTTCTTGACGAAATTTTGCAGAGAGATCGCATTTTTGAGTTCATGTTGTTTAGTATAATACTTGGCACAGTTAATTGCTTGGTTTTTTTTAAGGGCAAATTTGCCTATACTTATGGGGATGCGAGATGCTGCCGCGGCGGTGCAAGCATAAACTTGCGTCGCTGCCTGCCGGCAGCTGCAGAAAGCATCGTTTCAGGGCGGGCAGTCGCATGTTGCTCGCTCCTGGAACACGCGACTGCCCTCCCTGCAATTTTTGCGATTGCGGCAATCTTAGAGAGCGTTAGCGTTAGCGAAACGTGTTAAGCGGGAGACACACGGTCCGATTTGGTGTCCGATCCGGCGTCCGACACGCCGGAACGGCAGCCGGAATTGAGGTGTTTTGCCGTGCTGAAGCGCCGGATCGGACGTTCGGCGTGCGACAAACCGAGCAGATTTTCATCGTCCGACGCGTCCGACAACCGCACCGTCGTCTGGCCGCAGCCAATGACAGCGCGGCTGGCATGTGACGTTCCCTCCACCGAGGCGGCGCTGGCTGGCCGGTTTCTCGCAGTTTTTTTTTTCCTTGCCTGCTGCAGTTTGTTTCCGACACGAAATAGTTACCAGTTCAGTAAAATTATCTCGACGTGTGCCTGTTATTCAAAGCAACGCCTAGTACACTAGGACTAAGCTACTGGCGAGATCAGGAGACGCGACGCGAAGGCATTTCGCCGGCAGACAGCACACACCGACCGTCTGAGCGAGGCTGCTCGCTTTGCTTGCACGTTTGCCCTTCGCAACGACTGCGTCGAGTAAACCAATTGTATTTAATTACGGGCGACCTAAGTGTACAGTGTTAATTGTTTTGGCAAACATAAGCGCTCTTCGACGAGCTCGGGTTGGATCGTAAGCGCCGTCGGCCGCGGCGTCTGCCTAGCTAGGCCTACCGGCCCTATCGCTGGCTGTTAGCAGAGTCGTCAGTGGACGACGCGCCGTCGTGAAGTGTTCTGTCACTCGCAGGGGCATAACGTTATTGGCAGTGTTCGGGTAAAGCGACGCAGTGTTGTGGAGAGTTGTTTATATTGCGTTTCTCGACGTGGCTCTGAAGTCAAGCTGGAGGGCTGGATCTGGGCGGAGCTTACGCGCCGCTCAATCTTTCGGATGCACGCACCGTGTGTCCCGAATCATCGTATGCCGCATGCCGGAGCATGCGGCGCCGCACGTCGGATCGGACGCCGAATCGTACCGTGTGTCTCCTGCTTTACCCTTTGCGAAATGATGGCTTGCCGGAGACGTTTACGTAAGTAGACGCGCTGGTGGCTGCATATCTTGTGGCGCATCTTTAACCAGAGAGAACACAACCTTTATCGCAGTAGCCTACCATATTGTGTCTAACGGCTGTTGTAAAGCATCGGTAGGTAACGACGTAATCGTTAACATTCAGTGCTTTATTTAACCTTGTTCGACGAGAACACTCACGTAACACAAGAACGCTTCAAATACATTGCAGTTGCGCAAAACGTCAAAGTATGTTGCTGCGAGTACTGTCGCTCTCTCTACGGCTCTGGTAACCCGGTATTGCGTAACGTGCACTATGTTTACGCACAAACTAAAACTCTCTATTGCGGTGCCATCTAGCATGCGCTTGGCGAATGACGGCTACTACTTCCGAGACTTTGGCGTGTTTTCCTGCCTTTCCTTCGTAGTCTGTTTGTTTTACAGCGAAGCTGTTCAGGGCTACTTTCCCCACTATAGTGTCCGCGTGTAGAAAAAAATCCCAAAGATAGTGCAATGCCGAGCTGACCCGCGTTGGAGGTGGAGCAGGCGTTAAGCACTTCCCATACGTGGGCCGATCCTGGAGATAGTGCAATGCCGGGCCGGCCCGCGGCCGAGGTGCAGTTCGCCATTAAGGGGCCCACATTCACAGCTTCGCTGGTTATCCTTCTACAGAGGGTGGGAGGGCGCTGAGTTCTTTTCTTCCTTTGTTTTTTGCGTAGTTAGAAATATTACACACAAGAGGCTTCAGACAAGAGGCTTCGCGAAGCAGTGCTTACACAAAGTATAACTTCTATTGCTAGTAACAAGAAAACTGAAAAGAAAAAAATGAACTCGGGAAATAATTTCATACATTAAACAGTGGTATTTTGGTTTAAGAAACGCACGAAGCTAGCGGCAGAAGTGATATAACGTGCTGCGGTGATAGTGAGACATCCACTGGGCGATATTGTTGTTTGTTGTTTGGGTTGCTTGTCCAAAACGTTTAAATCTAACATGTATCACGGGACGCGACGTGACCACGATTTCTGGTAATACCTTCATACCGCGGTGGTGCTTGCTTTCTTCAACAACTTTTTTTAATTTGTTATACCGTACTTGTATTTACTGTTTGACTTGCAGTGATTGAATTCTTTGCAGTCAATATTATACACTTTTGTCAGCAGTAAAGTAAAGGAAGACTCAATATTGTCAGCTGGCTGCTTTTATACTTCCGAATTGGTTCTGCGGGCAAGCGAAAATCCAATGCAGTGTATGCCAAGATCGCTCACTGTTTGTCATTTGTCGACAGGCCACCGATGGAAGCTGCTACGGGGACAACGCGCTCATTATTGAATCTGCAGCTGCTTGTGACTCGGGTGAGGCTTTTGCATGAACACAACCAAAAAGTGCAAGATATTCTTAACATGCAAAAAAAAAAAAATACGATGGGAAGCACTGGCAGTGAGTAAGAGCAATCTTGCGTATATACCCCCGCCTCGTTCATGTCGTTCTTTTTTTTTTGGGGGGGGGGGGGGATTTTTATCACTTAGTGCGTTCAACTATTACAACAGCTTCTGAGGTAGTTCGATGTGTACGCATTGGAAATTTGCGTTTACATAGTTTCACTCTCTTCTACACTAATAAGAACGTGAATTTGTGTAGAGACAGAGAAATACTTGGGAATGCTTGAGCTTGTGCGTTTGCCTTCTGTGGCAGATTTTAAGTCACTAGCCAGCGCTTATCTTATGGGCATCAAAAACACAGTGTCATAATTTGAACGCGTGGTAAAGGTTGACGTCCACGGGGATATGGCCCATGGCATCGTTGCCTAGCCGCATCTTTCCATACTGTTCACGGAGTGAATCAAATCTCTGCCTTATACTTTGACATTGTCGATTATTAGACACACGCTATTGGAATGTGAGTGTCATCCGGCGCACTGACCGCCATTGGAACAATTGAGCAATACATAGTCATAGGTGTAGGTGGTTTTGTGGTGCTAAAATAAATCCAGCCGCCTCATACTTTATTTTGATATACTCTCGAGCCGAGTTGCTGGTAGCTCCTACCCACTACCCCCCCCCTTTTTTTTTCTTTTTCTTATGCCGTGGTGGCACATTTCTTTGTTGCAGAAACAATATGGGTGTGTCACGCCAGTTCAAACTTGACCCGACTTTCCCGCGTGAACTGTGAAGACAGCGTGATGTACAGGCTGAAAATTGAGGTAAGGAAGAAAGCTTCGAATATACGTACAGATTGTAGCCGCTTCCTAATGCGCTTTTCATCCTGCAATAGAGAATAATGAGAAAGATGACAATTTACTGATGGTCAAGCTAGCTGCAGAAAGGGTTGGTTGCTTTACATCTTTTTAACGTTGCTGGGGAGCTGTCATTGTTAACATGCGTAGACAGTTAATGACCGCTATTTCCGACAAAACCTGATTTGTGTGATATAACTGTTCTGATAATTGTACTGCTCAGATAGATATATTCCTGCTCAAGATCCAAGCAGCATGCCTTCGTGCAATAAACTCTCCATTCTCGCAGATCGAGGCTCGAGTGATCTGCATGCACGCGCTGGGCCATGACGTGATGCTGCTGGGCACCCTGTCCCACTTCGTGCACGCCTACAGCACACGCACCAGGTTGGTCCAAGGGGACGGCGTGTTCGCCACGCGGCCCCAGTGGCTGGTCCCTCTTGCGCGGCGCAGCACAGCGCGTAATGACAAGAAACTACAAGAGATGCCGCAAGGCTCCACCACTGATAGAGTCAGTAGCAAATGAAAAGCGAAGGGAAAGTGTCGATTTAAAGCAGAAACATCGAATCACTGCGCTTAAAGGGAGTGACAATTGTTCACAATGTGTTGCGAGACTTTGATGAAAATTAGTTGACCATGATTTAAAGCGGCAGAGTCGAGCGCGCTGTTCGCGATTTAAGTAGAAATTAAAATGTTAAATTGGCTAAGAAAATGACAAAAACGAGTAAGTAACACGAACTGGCTGTGACGCCTTGGTACTTGGAATATAGTATCTGAAATTATTGTACGGTGAGTCGGCTGTTTTGAAGTACTGCATGCTTATTGCTTGAAATTTCAGTTCGTATATTGTTAGGCTTTTACGCTTTACTTTATTACGAAGTAAAAAAAAATGTCCACGCTAATGAGCGGCGCTCACGTCCCTAAATGCATGGTGGCGCACATGATTGCGGTTGTACGCGTGCAAGATTCTGCAGCACGCATGCGAGCCGAAATCCTTTGTTCCAGCTCGCTTAGGTCTTCGACAGACGACATAGCTCGAAAATCAAAAGCGCAGGCGTGGTTCCGACAACATGCTTAACCGCGTATCATGTGTAAAAGCGTCGTTTCACTTTAGAAAACTGAACTTTGGGTTGGTTAAAAAACACCCTTGACTCGTAAATGACCAAAGCTGTTAAAGAGTAAACCACGAAAGCACGTAGCTATTATTGTAGAAATGCTTTAACGCTTTGGAAAACATGAATCGCAGGAACTTTCGTTTGGTAAACAAAATAATACTTTCTCACAGCTACGACCGCGCTTGTGGTCTGCCTCCCACCGATGCCCGCGTCGCTATCACGCTCTCGATCGCGTTTTCCAGCATGTTTCCAGTGAATCGCTACATCCTCACTGCAGATAGAAAAATTCTACTTCGAACATTTAAAAAAAGATATCTACATAAACGACTCGAATTACGTCACTACATTACACTACATTACGTCACAGAAGAATTATCTGCTCAGGCGATGGTCATTTGCAGGAAAGACGAAAGCACTTTATTCACACACAAAAATATAATTACATTGATTAACTTCTTAGTTAGAAACATTACGACACAAATATTTTATTGTAAAGTTGAAGGGAATTGTCATCGAAGTCTATTTTCGTGTTTCTCCATTTCCAAACGGCCTGGTAAACCTGAGTAACTGATGTCAAATTGTTCGTTCAATTTCGTCTCGCAGTGCAACACCTATGTTACGCAGAAAGGTGGTGTAAAATGAAGTTACCGTCGCACTTCCCACGATCTCCATTGGCGCTGTGCTCTAATCCCGATTGAATGCATAGTCACTTCAGCAACAGGGAAGAGACAGACAGCTTTGTCGCGCTTTGTGGCAAAGCTTCATTTTGCTCCGCCCTACGACTTCAATTGGAGGTTGCACTGCGAGCCGCGCTTTGTAGTGCTCCGTGCGTAATCAGGTAAACTGAACGAATTATTTGAGGCCAGTTATTGTGAGTTACATAGGCGTTTTGAAATATAGAAACACTCAAATAAAATTTTATGAAGATTCCCTTCAACATTACAATAATATAAACATCTGCCTTAATGTTTGTAACTACGAAGTTGATTATTGTAATTAGGTGAATTAGCGAATTATTTGCTTTAGTTTTTCTTGCAAATGATGTCCGCCTGGGTAGGTAATTAATTCGTTGTAACGTGAATCATGTAACTTTTGTATGCTTTTAACAAAAATTGTTCGAAGTAATAACAAGATACACTGTATATTCAGCAAATGGGTGTGCTTATTATACTGGCTACCCTCAACTTCGCAATTACACATACTGCCTAAAGATTATAATTAAAAACTGCGTTTGTGAATTAAGTTTCTAAATCCACCAGTTAGTGATTATCACAACCATCCTGTCGTTTGCCGTCGCAAATGTCTTGGCGAACAAGTCATCTATTAATCTGCGCTACCCAGTGTTTCCCAAAACCAGAATGTCTTCGAAACACTAGACACAGCAAGTGAATATATTGTCTTGTGAAATGCATCGGATATTTCCGTCTCAAGCCATTTATCTTTACAGTCCGCGTACTCGGAGCAGCAGGTCAACGGACCACCGTTGATCTGCTTGCAAGAAGTTGAGAACGTTAGCAAAAAAGCGTTTCAAACTATGCAGTATACTGTATTAAACTAGTGTGCGTTGATTTTGGCGGAAGGAAAGAGTTACTGTAACTTATTCGATTTAATTGCTTGGTCATGCCGCTGTGTACTTCCCTCTGCTACTTTTGCCGCCTTGTGAAGCGACACCTTAATTTTCTTTGTACAGAGAGATGAAGTGGGAAGCCCAGCTGAATGAGTCTGTCCTGAGCCTCTGTTCCTACGAAGAGGACGACCAGTGTCAAGTGTTCGCAGGCTTGGCGGACGGCACCATGGCTGTGATCGAGGTACGTGGAAGACAGGTGCCAGTACGCCTTCGCCATCTTATCGCTGCCGTTTCCATGATCCAATAGCAGGACGTAGCATGTTTCATATTAGGGTTTCTTCATGTTTCATGATTCTTCCAGCTGATGCGATCCTTCGGATTGCGACGTTGTTGCTGGACGCTTATCCCTTACGAGATCAAAACACAGCTTGCATAGCTCTTGCACATAAGAATTGGGCTCACTTTTTTCATGACTGGTCGGCGTCCAGACTAGAATTCTGCTTCTGTAGAGGTTGTTCAGTGTTAGTGAAACTTTCGTGTATGGCATTGTCTGACCCCTTCCTGATTAAAACGTAGAACTTCTTTTTACATGAAGAAATATAAAGACGGAGAGCTACGCGGCACAATAAACCTGAAGGAGAACAGCTTTATTTTGTAATGGAGCTTCTCAAGTAAAAAAAAAAAATATCTTGTCTGTCAGCTCTTATGTTTTTGCCGTCTGTTTCAACCTTCCGTGATTGTATTTACGGTTAGACAAAATGAGTACACAAAAGCAAGTGACACGCGTCGACAAACGTTTACGAAAGATCTTGCTTAAAACGGTGCAACCGCGCAAATATAATACGTGTGGAAAACTACACTGTAAGTATAGAAAACGCGCGCGCTGACCTGCGATAAGACACCGTAGCAGCTAGTTGGCTATCGAGCGGCAGACCGTGAATGCGGATCAAGCCAACTGCTCCGAGCTGTCTCGCGTCTACCGCCCCTGTGCTAACCCGCTTGTCGGAAGGAATGCTTCGTGAATGCGTGTTCTTCGCGATGGGCGCGGCTTTGTTTGCCGCGCAGCGTGCAGCTCTCTCAGTGAAGCACTGAGGTGAGGTGCTGCGTACGTTACAGTGGATGCGCTTTTCCCACAGAACTTCTCCGTGCATGTGGCCAAGCCCGACGTGCTGTATATCCACATCGGCAGCAGTCCTGTCACCTGCTTGAAGTTGGTCGACAAAAGGCTCTGGTGCGCCACGGGAAACAGGATCATCATTCTTAGCGCCAGGTGCGTGTGCAGTAGCCTTTACTGCCGTGGAACAATGGCGATAAAGCCAATATTTTATTACCTCGGTCCAATAACTTAAACGGAGGACGCCTTCGGCACGAATGGCTATTTATTTGTTCATTAAACTTTCCTCCTTCAACTTTCCTGTCGATATCCTAGGGAATTGTTTCAGAAAGTGATCCACGTAACCACTTGACTTGTCTATTAAGTGAAAGATGTAAGTGGGAATTGACTGAAATTTATCAATGGCAGTGTCGTCCACGTGTGTATGGTTCATATTTTAAAAGGCAACACAATTATATATGATTACTATTCGCCCGCTGTCTCAACGAATGCGCAGTCCTCTTTAATCAAAATACTGTTCGTGTATTGCCTGTATAGTGTTAACTACATTGCGCTGTCATAAATTCTCTAGACCCATTTAATTGCCATAGCCTTAGACGCGCAGTAAACTGTTAAGTAATTCAAGTTTTGCTGTGAAAATCATCAGGGAGACATCGTAAAATGACAAAAGCAGATAGCACAGCATTGTCCGCTGCTAATAAAGGAAACCGTTCTTGTGATGGCAACACAAATCTCAGGATCATCCAGATTGGCTGCAACAAACTTGTCCTGTGTGCATGTGCGAACTTCTCCCATGAGTCCTCGTCTCCTACTGCGTAGGACGTTGGACACGGTGGACCAGTTCCAAGTGTCGCCCAGCAGCCTGGACTACATATCACTACTCCAGCCATGCTCAGCTGAGGACTCCGCGGCCGACCACTGCGTCTGGCTCGCGCTGCGCGGCTCTTCCGTGCTGCAGCTATGGGACGCCCAGGCCCTCACCTGCAAGATGCTCTACGACGTGCGTGACGACCGCTACCCTCGCTCGACCAGGGTCAGTGGTCCTCAATCTGCGGTTGCAGAAGAGCCGGTTTTAACGTGGAGCCTGCGTTTAAACCTAGTACTGGCAGTAGTCAGATAGTTTACGTCCCTTACTTGTTCCTCGTCTGATGTTGCTCTCTTTGTTCAATAGGAAAGTTCACCGACTAGTCTAAGTTTCGCTGCTACCGCGAATTGCGCAGATAAACGTGATAGCCTTAGGCTCCTGCCATTAAGTTTTTACTCTACTCTTGTGCGTTCCGTGCTCCCCTGACCCTTACATTTATAAATGTTACTGTCACGAGTGACTTATTGGTGCCGTAGAGACTTGCCCTCGGGAATTACCAATATGGCACTGAGCGCCGGTATAACAGCGGTATTTAATTTGTGACCATATTGTTACGGATGGGAAAAGTTTGTTTATATTACAGATTGATTGATAGCGTAAAGCGAGGCAATTGAAGATCAGCCAGTAGTAGGTACTGGCTAGCTCCTCATACACCTTTCTACATCCTCATTGTAATGCGGACAGTGCAGTACATATATAGAGGGCAGTATGCGTTGTCCACGGCCTCGAAGGCAATGTCGATCACTTATTGCAGTCCTCGATTTCACATGCAAAAATAATCACTCCAGCCCATCCAAGCGACTGGACGATCATTCATTCTCTATGCAAACGCTACTAGAACACCGTTCCCACCGATCGTCTGCCCGCAAAGCCGTAACGGCACATTTGTGCTTTTCGAGAACGACTGGCCTGGAGGAACGCCGTTAACCGTGTGGTGTTGTCCGCGCGACTGCACGCATTCACCGCGTCTCTCCTTCCTCCATCAACGACTTTATATTCTCCTCCCTGAGCGTAGGGTTTTCAAGAAGACGCTTTTCTTGTTAACATACCCCTGTACTGTTTATTTTGTTTCTATCTCTTCATTTATTCGGCACCGCAGCGATGCGTGACATTATTATTCTGTTCTGCGATCTGGGACACTATACTACAGAGATCCATCCCATTTTCCATGCTTTTTTTGTTGTTAGTTGTTATTGTTCGCAATCAGTGGCCGATCGCGCCGATAGCTTCGTGCTCATAAAGAAGGGCGAAAAGAATGGAAAATTATGTGAATGGTTACAAAGTACGACCCTGGACTAGTTTAATTCAAGCTCAGTATTATCCTTAATACTGCGCTTTAGGGTACGCTAAGGAGAAGCACTAAATTTGATCAGACTGATAAGCTGTTACCTGAAAACTCAATTTTTCTTGATTTCGCGCTAATAGTTTCGATATCAAAAGAGGAAAGGAAGGTCGAAGCATTTTGTGCCGAAACTTTAGCGCCGGTACGTCAGTGTGACGTCACGGATTTCAAAGTACCTTGTGGTATTTTGGTTGTTTTGACTAAGTAAAAGCTCCTGAGACTTGTTCAGTCTTTGGCTCCTTTAGAACACACAATGCAGTTCACTTTTGCCGATGAACAATTAACTAGGCCCTAGCAGACGCTGTCAAAATCCATGACGTCACGGCAGGCTGATCCTGTCGCTTAACGTCCCAATTTATTCTTCGTAGTTTGTGCTGTAGTGATCATGAACCAATACCGGCTAGCTCACAGTTCCCCTGAGGCGGGAACTTCAAGGTGTCTTCGCCATCCGCCCTTCCTTTTTGCCCCTCCTTATCAAGGCTCTTGTCGCGGTAAGGGTGGAGTTTTTGGTATTGTAAAACAGTAATTTACGAATACACTTGAAATCATTTTTCTCTTCAGTGTCTTTTTTAATTGTCAAATTCGCTTAATAATAGACATCATGCGTTTATTTATTTACATCCTGAACGCGTAATAACACTTGCACGTGAATTGTATACTAGGGGCGTTACTTGTGTAGTTATCAAGCCATTATTACTCCTCGCCTTCTTCGGGCATTCTATCACGAAGGTGGTCGCTAGCGTCGTTGCCGTGACTGAGCCGCTCTTGGCGATGGTGTTGTGTGTCGGCTGTAGCGCTCATAAAGACAAACGTAAAGTTGCTGTTTCAGGCGTGCACTCTGGCTTTTGCACTGCCCCCGTACTGTATTGTACAACAACTGCTGTAGCAACCAAAAGTGAAGCGCCCGAAATGCTGTCTTATAGCACATTTGACGAGCGCCATAGTCATTGCGATACAAAGTCCGCTATCGCATTCTGCGCGACTGTAAGAAAGAGAAAAAAATGTGTAATGCTGCAATTTGCAGAAACGCCTGGTTGTTGTAGAAGTTGCATTTTACATTGTTGTCACGCGTTTTGCGATTTGTAACGAAATGATTACGGGCTGTGTCTGCGCTGTCGCCGCGTCTTCACTGTACCGTTCGCTCCGCCATTATCACCTGTTTGAAAAAACATGCTCTCCCGCTCGCTTCCCTGACTCGAAGTAGAGCTCATGGCGTCCATACGTATTGCTGTTTTCCTCTGTCAAACATTGACGCTAACGTTAGCAGCCCGGTGTATTTACATTGTGCTGTAGGGAAATTTCCTTGATCAAGTGATCTGAAGGATAAGACGATAAATGGGAAGTGCCCATACGTTCTCATTTCTGCGATGCTGGGTGACAAGGGATTCCACATTTGCGCTCTTGCCTGGGGAAAGTGATTTTGTCTCACGTTTGGGGGACGTGATGCTTGAGTGCGGACAGCGTGTTCGCAAATGGAAACCTTATCCCTTGTGTCCTGCAGCAACAAGAGGAAGACAACGAGCTGAATCCGGCGCGCGTCACGGTCCTGTTGTCTCTGCCAGGCAGCGTGCTTGTGGGCACGGCTCAGGGTTTTCTTATTATCTACCACCTGCTGCCGCGGTGCTCGGCCGCGAGTGACTGCAGAACTGATTCGAGTACTGAAGTTGCATCGGTCGCAAAGTTCGGAGTAAGGAACGTTCATTTATCTGCCATTCTGTATTTTTGCTCAGATTGAGCACGGCGTCTTTTAGGAGTGCTAATGTTGATGTTATCTCTGCATGCAGCGCTATTGCAGCGACATATCGTTTGTTTGCACTTGTTCATGCTTCTCTCCTCCTTGCGCTGATAGGTGCGTTTATTGTTTGCAGCCCGCACCATCGCCGACAATGGACGACCGAGGCGCAGTCCAAGAATCCGAAGTGAGGGTTCGTAACGACAACGGCTACGTCGCATCCACCCACAAGAATGTTACCAAGCCTGCGGGCGCCACGTTGACTGCGTATAAAAGCGACGATGGCGTGAATGATACGAGCGGCAGCCAGCATTCATTCCGCACGGTGATCAGCAAATCCACTACTTGCCTGTCGTCTTCACCGAGGAATACATCAGAGGAGGAATCTTCCCCGGGTTCTAAAAGGCGCAGCGTAACTAAACAGAACGGCCTCAAGGAGGATGATGCTGCACAGGAAGAAGCTGTAGTAGAAACGATCCAAGGCAAACTTGATGGTCTTGGAGACAAAGAGGTCACGCGAGACAGCTGCCAGGGCAAAGGTAAATCTTCTACATCATCGACGGGTCTTGCGAAAGATATAGAATTGTCGGGAGAAAGCCACTTCAATGGTGGAGAAGGCAAAAAGAGGAACGGAAGCCTCGTGGAAGGCCAACTTTTTCTAGCATCGTCTCCGGGTCGAAAGATCGGTCGGCGCATTATGGATCCATCTGAGATCAGCATCTGTCCCGTGACCGAAGTGTGCAAAGAAGACTCGCGCAAGTGGAGTCTCCGGACAGCGGACAGTTGCGTGTCCATGATCGAGTTGGCGGCGCCGTTGCGAAAGCAGTCTTCATGGAGCTCCACCAACACCGCACTTAACCATGTGCTGAAACGACACAACGCCAGCGTCGATTGCCTCCCTGCTTGGCTCAGCCGGGACACACTGAGTTCATCCCTGACGAGCGACAGCTACGACTTCGACGACTTCTTTGTGCAGTACGCTGACGACGGAGTGCCTACGCTGGCTGGCCAGGACTCCCATGTGATCCCTGCCTCAGCCTGTTTCGCAAACGAAGAGGCACAGCGGTTGCTTGAACGACTAACCGTGCCTACGGTGTACCTCACGCTGGGCAGCCAGGAGGAGCGCTCCAGCACGTGTTCCTTCTGGACGGAGAATGATGACGGCGCCGAAACGTCCACCACTCATGATGCTACCACTAGCGAGTGGCCCGAGGCACCTTCGTACGACGGCAACCAGCCAAGCAGCGACTTAGGCAGCAACATCTCCTTTAGCAGCATTGACCCACAGTACGCATATGAAATGCTTGTTCAGGAGAAGATTAAGATCTCGGACAAGGCCATCCGTTGCCTTGTTGAACTGAGGTACGTGTCAATCCTGCAAACCTTTCTGTATCTATTTTTATTTTTTATTTTTTATTTAAGGGGAGCTGATTCCAGAGTTTCGCTACTCTCATACCTTGTGTTGACGCGTTTTGTATGCCACGCGTTCGTAGTTTAGCACGCGGCGTGTGTTTTCTGTTGCTCCCAGAGTTATGCTGAGTATTTATGTAACTTTGAACTTCGATTCAGTGCCTCTGATTGTTTCACCCCGAGTTAACCTTTCTTTCTTTCCTTTTTCTTTCAGACGTAAAGGCGGCTCTGTAGTTATCAGCGGAGCTGGCTGCTACGGAGATGATGAATCGGTTTTGAAGTGGACCGAGGAAGGTGAAGAGGTGAGGTTAACTATAAAGGGCAAGTACTAGGCGGCAGATAACAAAATAAACGTCTCAATTAAACGTAGCCTAATTTGATGCATTTGTGCTGTATGCAGTGTAAAACGTTTGTCGTTTTTAGTATTACTCTAATTCAGGTGGGAAGAGGGCATAACGGCATATATAGTATAAGACTACATATATTCTAGCCTCTTACGGATCGCTTTTTTCTTCAGTTGTGCTGTTTTTCTGCCGGGAGTCACACCTATATTGAGTGTGTGCGCTAAGTAGGCGGATAAAAGAAGAAAGGGAGGCCACGATAAAGCAAGTCAGGGAGGCTAATAAAGCCATTAACCTTGCGGTAAAAGTCTTATCTAGTAATCGACGATGCAAGCCCTTCAGTTGCAGTGGTGACTAGGCCACTGTATGCCGATACAGCATAATCTGGGCTGGAATGAAACGCTGCTACCGCTTATGTTGCGGATAGTTCAATTATCTGACCAAGGCATTTCCAGCTGCAGATGGCCAGTGACATTTCTGTTTGGGCCAGAAGACCATTCTCTCGCATTGTAGCCTAATGAAGGCTGTATTTAATTACTGAAGGCAGTGCCGCCATGGTTCCTTTCTGTGTTCAACCTCACAGCGGCGCCTGCCTTTTCCGACGATATGGACAGCGTGCTCAGCTCTTTTCGGCATGCTTTATCTAGCCTTAGAAAGCACTTTATTATAAAGTAATTATTATTATTATTATTATTATTATTATTATTATTATTATTATTATTATTATTATTATTATTATTATTATTTGAACAATTAAGAAAAGCCTACAAAAGCACGTTACAAGAATTACGTCATATATGAACTAGTTGCCCAGGCGGACATGATTTACAAAAAATAACCAAAGCAATCAATTTACTAATTAAGCTAATGCCATTAATTGACTGCCTATTTACCGACTCTACGGCATATGTTTATATTGGAAAGTTGAAGGGCATTGTGATAAACGTACAGTTCCGTGTTTCTACATTTCTGTGTGGCGATGTAGACTGAAATAACTGGCTTAAAATTATTCGTTCCATTTGCCTGATAACGCACGCGGCACCGCGAAAAAGCGGCTCTCGATCTAAACCCTGTGCGACGTAAAAGCGGGTCGTAAAATGAAGCTTACAGTCTGACTTCCCTCTTTCCACGTTCTTTCTCTGATTCGCGTTGTTGAGAATTCCCGATTGAATACGCAGTGACTTTAGCTGCAGGGGGTGAGACGAACTGTTTTATCAGCCAAGCTTCATTTTATGCCGCCCTACCACGTCACAGGGCGGGGGGAGGGGTTGCTATGCGAGCCGCCTTTCGCTGTGCTGCATGCGGAATAAGGTAAATTGAACTAATTATATGACGCCAGTTATTTCGGCGTACATAACTGTTTTAAGATATAACACGGAACTAGTCTTTTGTGACGATTCCTTTTAACTTTGTAATATAAACCTGTGCTGCAAGGTTTGTAACTAAGGACCTAAATAATGCAATTAGCTTAATTAGTGAACAGATTGCTTTAGTTTTTATTATATATGAGGTCATGCTTGGCAGATAAATACTGTAGGAACCTGTCTCGAGTAACTATAGTACGCTTTTTTATAAAAGAAGATGTTCAAAGTAAAAAAAAAATTGCACTAGAACTCACCTCACGACGATGTCGTTGATAATGCGCATAAGAATCGAGCAGTGTAGCGACAGATCATATTCCTGATGTCACGTTGATTTAACACGCGTAGCGGTAATTCTGAGACTTTCGTTGACTCGGCTGTGTGCCACGTACTCCGGTATCGTTCCACTTTAATGTGGCACTCGTTTGCCATAGTTGGCAATGAGCATGACGGTGTGACGCAGTACCGACGATGGAAAGACGAAAACGGAATGGCGTCGATGCAACGGCACAGATGGTATGACGAGGACGGCGGGATGACAACGAGACGATGATTCCTAAATGATGACTATGGTGGAACGAGGTCAGCGTGTCGACACCGGCATGAAGACAATGGGATGATGCCAGTGTATGACGACGTGACGACGACGGTATGATGGCAAACGTATGGCAAAGCTGGAATGATGACGATGGCACAGACAGGACGCCATGAAGACGGCGGTATGACAACAGATGCATGATGGCGTCTGTGTGACCACGATGGCAGAAGTACGGCGGCGTAGTCACGATTTAATGACGACAGCATGATTACTTTAGATTGACGAACAAGGAATGACGTCGATGGAATAAACGAAGGCGGTATGACGACGACGGCGCGATGACAATGGTGTGATGATACTTAAGTGATGACGATTGTGAAACGAAAGCATGAGGACGATGACATGATGACAACCCTATGACGCCGGTGACATGACGGGAGTCGAAGGTCGAAGTTACAATGAAAACTATGAATCGACCGCGACGGCATCCCGACGACGGTATGACAAGAAATGCATAACGAAGACTGTAGCGATGATGCAGAGATGACGATGGCATGACAGCTGATAAGTGACAGCTTATAACTGGTATAACGAGGAGTGTATGATGGCAATGGCGGGACGATGACTGTACCGCGACACCTGCGTGACGACGACGGCATGACGAGAGTCGGATGACGAACCTGGAGGGATGATGATGGTCTGGCAATGGAGGCATAATAGCGACTGTCTGACGAACAAGGCATGACAAGGGTGGCATAATCACTATTGAATGACGATAGTGTGATTACAGTACTATGACGAAGAAAGATTAACGTCGATGGAAGGACGAAGGTGGTACGACAACGACGGCATCACGAAAATGGGATGAGAGACAGAGAATTAGGGAGGAAGGAAAGGCAAGGAGGTTAATGAGACAGTCCAGTTTGCTGCTGTACACGTGGGGATGGGGATGGGGGAGTGAGAGAAAGAGAGAGAGAGAGAGGATATGGGTCTTGATCGCACTTTCACATGCACTAAGCTAAGTGTAGCATGTCTACAGTCGGGCATTCAAGTCTGTGGCCTTCAGGTATTGAAGAAGCGCTCAAGTGGCTTTCTGGACTGATGAACTGTGAGGCCATGCTCCCAATACCTATGCTTCTGTAAATGGCCTATCGTCCAGTCTATTCAAGGCACACTGGAGAGTCTCGCATTGATTATCGAAATGAGAACATTGGCACAGATGACTGATAGTCTCTTCACACTTGCACTTAGTGTACGTGTGTGAGTCCGCCTTCCAATACGGTAGTTGTAGGAGGTAGTGAATGCTACTCCTACCTACAGGCGACGCAGCAGGCTTGCGTAACGTCGTGAAAGGTTTGTTGGTAATTTCATTTTCAATTATGGGTCGGGGCTGTGTAATGGATGGTTATAGTTCTGCAGAGTGTGCCAGTATGCTGCTACTGAAGTGATGACAATGATAAAACGACAGTGTGGCGACGATGGCATGATGACCATGGCATGACGCGAGTCGGATGGCAAAGCTGATTTTTAAAATTTATTTTGTAATACTGGAGGCTTGATAGGCCCAAGCAGGAATGCTTGGGTCTGACGACGATGCAACGACCACGAGGGCATCACGACTCCGAACACATACCTAGTGACCCAGGCTATTCGGTAACTTGGACCACTGGGTCGGAGTAGAAGTCATGACGACAATATCATGACGAGAGTCAGATCACGGAGCTGGAATGACGACATTTGAACGTTCACGACGGCGTCAGTATGCGGTGTAACAACGAATGCATGGCGAATGTATGACGACGATGGAGCGACAACGATAGCATGACGAGTGTCGGATGAGAAAACTGGAATGGCGGCGGTGCAACGACCACGACGGCAACGTACGCCTGAGAGCCAATACCTAGTGGCCAAAGATATTGACAACTTGGATTACTGGACAACTTGGACCACTACAGACAACTTGGTCCACTGGGTCGGGGTAGAAGACGTGATGCCGTCATCACGCCTTCTACCCCGACCCAGTGGCCCAAGTACATGACGAGAGTATCATGACGAGTATCATGACGAGAGTAAAATATCACGAAGCTGGAGTTACGCCAAGGGAAAGGCCACGATGGCATCACGAACAGGAGCACTTGCCTAGTGGCCCAAGCAATGGTAAACTTGGGTCACTGGGTCGGTTTAAGAGGCTAGCTTGCTAGCCAACCAGGTAGTGATGGATGGATGGATGGATGGATGGATGGATGGATGGATGGATGGATGGATGGATGGATGGATGGATGGATGGATGGATGGATGGATGGATGGATGGATGGATGGACGGATGGACGGACGGACGGACGGACGGACGGACGGACGGACGGACGGACGGACGGACGGACGGACGGACGGACGGACGGACGGATGGGTGGGTGGGTGGGTGGGTGGGTGCTATTTGCATTAAAGAAAATCAATGTATAGTCTCTTTGTTTTGTACCACACTGCGGTGAACTTGCGAACTTCAGCGCGGCCATGTTGTCGTCCACTGCGTTGAACAGGTTGACAGTACGGGAGAAGTAGTGTGGTAAGTGCGAGTGCCAAGTCTTTGAGAAGTTTGCATATGTACCAAAGAGAAAAGACCGTATTCAGTCCCGCAATTAAAACGCACATGCATGAAGAGCGCCGGGCTTAGGTATACATAACAGTCATTGGTCATCCTTGTTTTGTAAGGTGCTTATTATTTACCTCTTGTGCTCTTGGCTGCAGAAACTCTGGACAAACGATCCGGTGATCGAGGTGTGTCCGTACACGAACACGATCAAGCCGTCGCCGTACACGCGGTCCCGACTGCCCCGGAAGGTGTCAGTTGCACAGACGAACGGGCAGACGCGGACCGTCGACGGAGCAGCCGTGGCGATGACGAATGGCCCTTGCGGAGGCGGCCTCATGCAGCGCGGACGCAGCAGACCGCTCCTCGAGGCGCCCAAGGCGACCAGTTCCATGGGCGCGCGGCTGGCGCGCATGCAGAGCATGTTTGTCAAGAGCGTTGAGAAAAGCTAATCAAGCGCTTGCACCTCGCGTGTGGTCCACGCTCGGGCTTGCACTGTCCGAGGCCGGCTCCACGCTGTTCGACTGCTTGATTGGGTCAACGCTGCGCGCATGTGTGCGGAAGCTGTAAGCTAGAAGATGTCACTTATCAGCGTTCTCACGGATGGATAATTGCGTGCGTTAGACCTTGAAAGAAATTATTTTCCATCCTTCATGAAGGGTTTCTTGCTATGAAAGCGCACTGTCTCGCCTCGTGCATACGATCTCTGTTATAGCAGCCTTGTGAAGCACTCTGAAGCGTTCAAGGTGAGCCACTGGAATAAAGATATAAATAATGGAATTAACCGAAATAAATGAAATCTACGGGTTCATGCATTTTGTTATCACCGGTGGTTTGTTGGTATTTAATCTTGTGAACTTGACTTTTCGACCTGTCAAACTTGTTCTAATTCTGCGCTTACAACCTCTAATAATTTTTTATACAGTTAAAAAATATCCGCAACCACGTTTATGTAAGTGGGCATTAATGTATAGTTATGCCTCTAATGTTGTTATTGCAGTCGTGTGGGATTAACGTATCCTAGATGACGGGAAGTCTCTAGACCCTAAACCGTGACATCAGGCTAGCGGGATGATTTAATTGCGAAGTATGAAGGAACGAAAACGTGAACACGACAACTGCCCCGCTGTCTTTCTGGCACTCTCCAGTGAATGTATTTCTTGTCAGCAAATTGTGCATATGTTAGGGCTCCGGGACTTCAAGGTTTGCATTATCCGGATGCGGTGTCCGGTGTGCAGGACGTGCGACGCCTTCGACACTCGGCCACTCGTGCACAACTACGTTTCATCTTTCTTACATTTTTCACCGATGCGCCTGAGCATGTGTTTTCCTAACCGATTCAAGAAAACCCGCCACTGGTGGCTGTCGCGCTTACCTGCGCACTTGTTTTGGACCCTGGCCAATATGTGTCGAGTAAAAACTGCGCTGAATCGAAACACAGAAATAGATGAGCAGGAATGTTTTAGGGTTCTTTCAATCTGTAGTGTGTAATGCCTTTGACGAACTTCGCAGCGAACTTCTGTTGTCGACAAGAAAATGAATGGGAATATGCAGCTACAGCATCCTTTCTATGTTTCTGGGGCCGAATTCACAAAGCTTCTCGTTTGTAAGTGCTATTTACGATTGGTCGACCTCCTTTGCTAATAATATATCCAGCGTGACAGTTGGCTGGAATTTCCACTTACGAAAAATTCTAGCGTAAGAGAGTTTTGCGAATATGGGAGCCGTGATTTTTTTCTGGGGCGAAATGGGACAGCTCTCCTTTCTGTTTTCTGACCTACTGAGAAAGTTGCATTTGCCCTTCTCCTTCTGCTGTCGCACACGCCATTCCTACCTCAAAGCATAAATAATACCTGGAGAAGAAGTCATATTATAGATAGTTTTCTCCGAACTACTCAGGAGATTTTCCCATTTAGGCCATTTAATCTGCCTTGTCAATCAGGGATGCTATGACGGAAAACCAGCGCAAAAAGCCGGACAGGAAGGAGCGGACTGCAGGTCAAGGCGCTGTCCGCTCTTTCTTGTTCTGTTCTTGGCGCAATTTCTTTGTCATAAAGCTGTAAGCTCAAGTTCGGACGTTTCTGCACTTCCTGGATTCTTTAACTTGCTTCGCCAAAAGTTCGTCTTCTATCTTGGAGACGATAGCGTTATCCTGTTCTGTCACCTAGCCGGTGATTTCTTTATACTGGATGTTATGGTAAGTTGTCCAGTGTCCCGCTTACAGCAGCATTAATTCTTGCGACGGGTGTTCGTCCCTCGGCTAATCCCTTCCCAAGAGTAGTAGTTTTGGAATATTGGCCTTTCAAAATGCTACGCTCTGGTGGTGTTAACGTTACCTGCAGTTTCAGATCAGGGAAGGGTAAATGCATAATATCCTGCATTGTGACCTATATTCCTTGATATTGCTTCTGTCGCGATGACAGCTTGCTGGGATCGTCTTTCTGCGTCATGCAGAGATCACGTTTTCCTGCTTTTCTGCCACCACATTTTTACCAAAAGCTGTGCTGGGCTATCGAGCATTCGGTCTCTACAGGCACAAGGTGCAGCGGCACGACCTTGTGATTATGCAGCAAGTCTTTGCCGTAGATTGGTACACATCTAACTCGCTCCAACTCACGGGATAGAATAAAATAACACGTGCGAAACTTGCCGTGTCAACATGGTGTCCTGGTATACACTGCCATGCAGTGCGAGATGATTAACACACACACACAAAAAAAAAAGGACGCGACAACAAACATCGCTGGCTAGCAACAATATTGGTTATTGGAAGAATGAATAATATAGGTTTAATAAATTGTCACGATGTCGCAACACGACGGCTGTTTCTAAATGAAAGTTGGCAAAATTGCACATACAAAGCACCTGATAATCGCGTGCTTCAAAAAGGAACAAAAGTAAAAAAAAAAGTAGGAAAACACAAACGCCCAGCAAAACAAGGACACCAGAAAAGAAAGGCCATGAATGACATATGCGCAAGGTGTACACGTGCAGAATTTGACCAAGATGTATCAGAGTCACTTTATAGCTCACACCGTCCGACTCCCTTCATTTGTGTAAAGTGTGTTTCTACCATTATTCCTCTATCACGGTATGTAAGCGACACCTTTCTCGCTTCCTTCATTTGTGTCTTGGTCCCGTCGCACTCTTCCTGTTATAAACGTGCACCAACATGCCCTGTTCTCTGTCCTAGTAGTATGTGATGGGTAACAAGTGCCCACGCATCGAGGCTGAACTATTGCGATCCTAGATTGTCAGGCAGTAATGAAACATCTCAATATTCTACGCCGTTGTCATAATTTCAGATAGCGTGGCATATCCGTTCGAAGCACGACGCTACAAATTCAGAGCTCTCACCTTTTGCATGGCTTGCTGCTCTGAATGTAGTAGGTTAGCTATAGGATGATCGAAGACTTTGTTACCACGCAATTCGGTCCTGCTAGCTGAAGTCCTGCAATCTACGCGTCACAAATCGTCGTATCTTTAGTTCTAAATATTAAGGGTCCATGCAGGAAGTACGTATTTGAATAAAACCGAAGTCCTCCATGTGAACCGCATTTACACTGCTGGGAGTCATGTATGAAAATTACCAGTGTTATTTTATTATTGTATTTTCATTCTTTTTAACTAATCAAATGGCGATCAATTACCAGCTGGCATTTTATGAGGGGCCCGCGTCTTTATTGTCAAGTTTTCTATTGGGTGCGCAGGGCGAAAATTTGATAGGCCGAGTTCTCCACGCTTTTCGTTCGCGAAAGCTGTCTGTCTCTTGCCGACCGCTCTCACTGGCATTATCATCGATATTTCGATTGGCTGGTTCCCTTGCATTTGTGTCCCCGCCTTCGTGTTGATTGAGCACTTCCTTGTCGTGAAACTCCTCACCCTAGACGGGGTAGCTTTTTTTCTTTTTAAGTCGTGGTCTTCTGTGGCGACTTCAGATTTGGGGATCGCGGGATCCAGGTATTCGACAGCCACTTTATGACCACTCTTGTCAAAATAAGCCGTAGGACAACGAAGTGTACGTAGGACAACGAAAAAGGCGTCAAAATGAAGCTTGGTACAGAAGAGACGCACCAAGTTTGCGTAGAGCTATGTACGGAACAGTTATATTGCGTAATGAGTGCAAAAAGGTCGAAATGACACTCAGATGTTCTCGTTCAAACTGCGCGCGCCTAAAACCGGAGCGGGAAGTGGGGCTTTACTAAGCCAAAAATATGGGTTGATCCCGAAGCTAGTGCAGTCTAAACAACAAACCACATGGTGCGCTAATTCGCCCAAGAAGATGTCTTTGTCCATTTCAACCGCAGTTGACTCTTCTTTCTCATATGTATAAACGACACATTAGAGAGAATTTTTGTTCGTCACCTGGTAAATCTCGCCGGTAGTGCGCCTCCTCCCACGGTTGAGGGATTGTTGTCGAGGAAGTGGTTTGGACAGGATGTCAAGGGCATTTTAACGCATTTTAAAACGACTTTTTGTTCCTTGAGGTCCCCCATTTGTTCAAAAGATCTGGCGATTTTGGTTCCTCGTGCGTGTGGCGCATGACTTCGGCCCGCTCAATGTTCCTGTGCGACTGGGTCACATAATTTTTGCGCCGCTGGCATCTGTTAAAGCATAACTGCGAGTCGGCCTAGTTGGAACAGATTCATCATTTAAAAACTTTAGGAACATCCTGCTTAAACGTTTGACTAGATCGCGCAGATCTGTGGGTATTTAAGCAGGATGTTCTTCGAAAATAAAACCAGTTGTTAGAAAGCGCTTGTTCTTGTGTTGCTCCTCTTCTTTGTCCCTGTCTGTTTGCGCACAAGATGTTTTTAAATGATGAATCTGTTAAAGAATTGTTTTTGTGAAGGACGATTGGCAGGCGCATCGCACTTTTTCGGGAGAGGAGCCTCCCGTGCGTTCTTGACTTGTCACTGGCTGTAGGATCAACTGGTCGTTAGTGAGGAATGATAAGAAAGCAATAGAATCGAGCGCGAGAAATTCCTACATTATCCCGTCCTTAGTAATATGATTGTAATTAAAAATGCAGCTACATAAATTGTATTAGCATTGCAGTAATATTCAACACAATCAGCTTATAGAATACAAACCTATTAATGCTTTCTTCTCAGTTTGTTTCGCCCGCATATATTACCTCGGTTTGTTTCAAACATGGCGTGCACATTAGCTGCGCCATCTTGCGTACGGTACTTTTTTCTTTCGTACATGTCGTAGAAGTGTATGAAACCTGCGGAGCTGAATATTGTCAGTGGTTTTAGGCTGTCTCTTGCTCGTAAAACATAAAAAAAGTAAAAATTTGAACATTCATGAAATGCTGACCGGCTATTCTTATAGCTTTCGTTACAACGCTTTATTGTACTTGCTGCGTTGCTTTGCAGCCGCCAGCCCGTTCCATTCCGCGCTCAGTGTTCGACCAACTCGCCAGCCACTCCACAAAGAAGTTCAAAGGCAGCGAGTGTTACAAAAATATGGAGCCATATTTTGTGGGGATATTTCAATCACTCGGAAAGCTCTTTCTTGCGCTTCAATTGCCAGGCTACAAGCAGTAAGCGCGTACTACGTTTGATAGTTGAGGTATGACATCCAGGTGTTGCCTTGTTTAAAAGTGTAATCACTTACGCTTTTTTGGCACTGGTGAAAGGCTAGACAAATTTTTAAAAACGCATTTCAGATTAACTGTGCCCTCTGGCTCTTCCGTAGTTCCCACGTAGTCAGTAGCTTATTGTAGTGGCGACCGCGGGAACACATTTTTAATATTTGGCTCTGGGTAAGCGCTGGGAACGTCGTACGCTTAGGGAGAAATGTTCATTGCGTTTTCCGTGTCTTTCGTGGAGTGCTGCGTCAGGAATAAAAAATTGTTGCAGAGGAAGAGAAAATCATACCTGTCCTAGGGTGCACTCGTCGTATTCTCGCGCCGTTGCGAAAACAGTAATGACCGAACCTGCATCCCAAGCAGTACATGCTGAGCTTATTCGTTTCTGCTTGTTTTGTCTGTATACGCAGACAGCTCGGATGGTAGTATCTCTCTCACATCGCTTTAGGACAACTGGATGCTGGGCAAGTCGGAATGAATTCATTTTGAGACAGGCGCATCAGGAACGAGGACTCTAAACACGCAGCCTCTTTGTCTTCTTATTTTGTTATAGCGCAAGCTTGACACGGACAACAGAAGGCACATCTGACACACACAGAGCTACTTTCAACAACAGATTTATTTCTCGTTCTCGTCGCTATATATACACCCTCGACCCATCATACAGCACGTGTAAAATTTTTGGAAAAATAAAAAAATATATATAAACTGGGAACCACACGTAGGTAGTTTCTTGACTCACATATCCATAGACATGTACACGTTCAACGCAAACAAAGATAATTCAGCTCGTTTGAAGACAATGAAATGGAAGATTTACTGACGCATGCGTCGCCGAATGTTGATATGTGTCTGGCTTCTATTATCAACTGCGCCATTTCACACCTGATTCTACTCATGATGACTGTTTCTTTCAATCTTGGTTTGCACTTGCATCTGTGGCAATGGATGGCAACGTCAGCGGCCAAGTTGTTAACTTTGTTACTGTGTTCTCGTAGCCTGTCATTTATGCATCTGCCTGTTTGCATGTGTTTCAGCGAAGCACTGAAAAAATCATGCCAACACCTAATGCATGATACTTCGAACGGCAAGCCTCGCGTTTAAGCTGCGCTGGTTACCCGAGCCACGTGCTTGTGTCAGTTGCAGAAGGACTGCTTAAGAAGGCGCAGCAAAGCAGTTCGGAGCAGGCGCACGTTTCGAGCTCTGACATGAACAAAAGAAAGGTTGCCGTCATCCCCTAAATACACGGGTTCTCCCATAGAATAAGGAAGATTGCTGGAAGGAGCGGCATCAACGTTGTATTTTCGGCACCTAATAAATTGGTCAGCCTCTGTAAAAACACAAGGCCAAAAAGAATCCCACGTAGCGCATGCGAAAAAGAACAAAAACAAATTCGTTGATTGCATCGCCGGTGTGGTATACCGTATTCACCTCGGGTGCGGACGATCCTACATCGGTCAAACAGGCAGATGCGTAAATGACAGGCTACGAGAACACAGTAACAAAGTTAACAACTTGGCCGCTGACGGCTTTCTTGCCATCCATTGCCAGAGATGCAAGTGCAAACCAAGATTTAAAGAAACAGTCATCATGAGTAGAAGCAGGTGTGAAATGACGCACTTGATAATAGAAGCCAGACACATCAACATTCGGCGACGCATGCGTCAGTAAACCTTCCATTTCATTATCTTCAAAAGAGCTGAATTATCTTTGTTCGCGTTGAACGTGAACATGTCTATGAATATGTGAGCCAAGAAACTGCCTACGTGTGGTTCCCAGTTTATATTTTTTGTTTATTTTTCCAAAAATTTTACGAGTGCAGTATGACGGGTCGAGGGTGTATATATAGCGACGAGAACGAGAAATAAATCTGTTGCTGAAAGTAGCGCTGTGTGTGTCAGATGTGCCTTCTGTAGTCCGTGTCAAGCTTGCGCTATAACAAAAAAATATATGCCGTACCAACAAGCCCCTATTGCTATCCTCTTTGTCTTGCCTAGCGTCCTCTTTTCTGTCACGCCTGGCTCAATACGCATCACGTCACATTATCGTCTATATTATCGCACGTTAACGCGATAAAATCTGAGAGACTTTTAGAAAAACCTTAGGCGAAGCGCTTGGAGTACTCAAATGAAGAATCGTGAATGGTACTGGACCGGTGTAGAACCCAAACTCTGCTTAGGTTCCTTTTTACGCATGGTGTACTGGGTACGCTAAGTTTGCGTCGGCCATTACTATAGCTCTGTTAACTTGTAAAAGCGTTGTTTTTTGGCACGCGAGAAAAGGAGTATGAAAGCACTGCTGCTATACCTCTGTAGAAAGTTGAGACAGGCCATATATTATAGTATGTGACACCTCCTCTTTCTTTTACTGCTCTATTTTGCAGCGTCAGTACTGTGACGCGAGGCCTTTGTATTGAGTGGACAGTGACTCGAGAGTCAAGTCTTGGTTTTACAAATTCCAGGTTCTATTTCAACTTGATGACATAACAATTGACATTGCTGAAATGACAGAAGGTCATATACATATACCTGTAGAGCGAACTTGAGAGTTGGAAGGCTCACGTAGGTTTCTTTGGTTGCCCTTTACGAAGTAATGCTATTGAAGCACTCATTCAGAGCAAAACAAGGTTTTAAAGAATTCGAAAGCCTATGATTATTTACTTCCAGTGCAGAACCGAACTCCTGAATACTGCAGCGACTCACCACATTAACGAATTTCAGGAAAAGTCGTGAGTCAGTCCTGTCAGCGGGTCCTTCGCGCGCTGTGTCTATATGCGTGTGTGTGTGTGTTCATTGGCGGTAAACGTTTGCTTCATCGGCTTTGCACTCTGAACGGGAACTTCCCCATATTGTAGCTACCAGTATAATTGAGAAAACTACACCGTATACCACAACCAATCAAGGCAATCCGCTGTTCCTTAGCCGCAGCAAAAGCCTGCAAAGTGTTCAACAACGTGTTTCAAACGTCGTGAAAGCTTGTGTTTATTAGAGAAGAAAAAATACTGCAAATGCTTTTAAAGCCTTATTACTTGTTTTGAACTTCATAATAACCTTAAAAACAGATTGTACTGCACATTTCTGTCATTTTTCTGTTACATATGAAGCTAGTACTTTCAGTGTCAGTTTCGCAGACACTGTGTGCGGTTAAAGCTTTCCCTATATCTTTTCAAAGAAACAATGCAGGAACATTATTTTTTTGCTAAGTATTTGCCAATGAATCGCACATATAATAAGATAAGAAAAATATACTCGTTTTTTAAAACAATAAATGCGGTTATCAACTTGGCCTCATACTAAACTTGACAATATGCAGGTGTGATTACACTGCTCTACTCGAATAAGTTCGGTTCCGGCTCTTTCTCTCTGTTTCGTTTAGTTTTTGTCTCTGCACTAAATCCGAGATCGTAGCCCATGGCTATACGAATAAGCCGCATTCATGCAAACGTGAGACCCAGTTTGCTTTCAACCTTTTACGGAGAATGCTCCTTTCCGTACATTCTTCGGTAGCCTCAGAAAAGATTGTGCTGCGTAACTCACACTCAGCCGGGCGCAATTGGAAATGCCTTTTCAAAATTTCGCTTACAGAGCGCACAAGTCGAAAACGAGTGCGGCGGAATGCGCATGGTAAGCAATGTCTGTCGTGCGCCCACTGTTTACTGTAATTGCTTTCTTGAGAAATTATTTTCCTTTACGTCTATTTTGTTTTCCGTAAAAGTTAACCTCTGTCACTCTTACAAAATTCATTATAGACATTATGTTGCCTTTTTGTTTACCTTCTGTTGGTTGCAACATAAGTTTTGTTGAAATACAACGGAATGTAATGCATTAGTCTTGCAAGGGTGGCCTTTACAAGTAAATTTGTGCAACGTCTGATGTATAAAACTTACTTTCCTTCTCCTTGCAAAAACAATGTAAATAAAGAAATTTTCGTGGTTTCTCACCTGTGTGATGGTGTACTTGATCGCTTACGAGGCTAGCAAAGAAGTGGCACGCCCAGCGGGCTGTGGCTGCAGCCTAAATAGTGAAGCATAATTCAGCACAACAAATCGATCAGTTAGCGGTATTACTTGTCCGTGCACAGGCTTTGCAAGCATCTCTTCCTTCTTTGTTACTCAGAATATCGCCTTTCTATAAATAAAAATGAAGCATTTTGTTGTTTTTGCTTGATGCACTGCTACCACCGCCTTCAGCGACCCGACGTTACAGTGATCATCGATGCTTGGGTGACTAACTTCTGGCGACATTAAAGGGCTCCTCATCAGACCTAGTCGGACATTTTTGCTGTATACTGGAAGTTGTAAAGCGCCGTTCAGGGAGCGTCGGACCGCAACAATTTTCATGTAGCCAAGATGCAGCAAATTGTCAATAAAAATTGCACGAGGAGGCGAAATAACATTCTCGCGGCAGGGGTTCTATTTCATTGCAACTGCAAGAGCCTGCGAGCTACATTTCGTCCTCTCCTTCTTCCAATCGGAACCAAAGGCCCACATGACGTTAGGTCACGACTCCGGTCTCCGTTATTTTCCCCTCTTTTGCAGCGTGATGCACTTCCAGAGTTGCGTTAGTAAGCTCTGCGTCTCACGGTAATTTTCAAGTTGTGTGCGTGGCTGTTTGTGCGCTGCAGACACTGCAACTACGATGCAGAAACGCCATGCTTGCATCGTCATAGCTGCTGGCGCAGTGATGGAAGGGCTAACGGGCCTTTATTTGAGCTTTCAGCTGCCTTCGCGGCGTATGGCGGTGTAATACTTATAAGATCCGATCGCCACCGCGTGATGAATGAACCACGCCTGTATGCAATGCGCAAACAAGGCGAGAGGTCACTCACTGTAGCGGACATAGTGAAATATAACGTTAGACCTTTTTAGCCACAACCACTGAAAAGGAAAAAAAATGCATGTCACAAGCTCATTCGGAAGTAATTTATTTTCCATGAGACAAAAAAAGCTCGGGCGTTGACGTGTTGGCACTCTCAAAGAGTAGAAAAAAGAGGCTAAGTGGCATAAGGACAAAAACTGGTGAGAATTGAAACACGCGCTGTTGAAGTCAGTTGAAAACATGAAAAATAAATTACACATTTATATATCTTATGTACAGCCATGGCTACAACATTGTCAACAATTTACCCGCCCGACTATACGGTGTTAAGCGTCGCGATGAAGCAGAAAATATTCCTGACATTTCGCCTTTTCACGTGAACATCCTTCGCGCTGCTATAAATTAAGTGTCAGAACGTTACATGGGCGAAAAAAGGTACCTTAAGGACTTTTATTTGTGTTATTTTATGTCAAAAGGAAAGAATTTTCAAGTCATGTGTTTTCTCTGTTCAGCTGCTCTTGGGCCTCGCATAACTTTGCTTTGTTCTTAAAGCTAACGCGGAAATAAATATATCGCTGTTTGACAGCAGTGTGAGTGAATTGCACGGTAACTTAATGTAAATTTCTTGATTATGAAAGCTTACGTTTGGCTTGGCTGCGTAAGTAATCATGTGAACACTGCTTCTTGAACAATACTTACTCGTAGCTTAATGAAAACGCCTGTCAGCCGTTTACCATGCATGCTTTGAGGAATGTCACAATGAACCTTGGTAGATCGCTTTCTAGCGCGCATGCCTTTTCGAATAGAGGATGTACGATGCATGACACAGTGACGCAGAAGCGGAAATTGGTTGCAACATGTCCTGCGCAGTAAACCACACTGTCCACTTCGAGTCGGCCGATGTCTTACGACTCTTGCTCCGCAGCAAGCGCAGGCATGTGCGCCTTTTTTCTGCCGTTAAGATCCGTGCATTTTCTGTAAAAAGAAAAGTAGATGGTCAGTCACTGTAACGTACTGCTCGAAGCTGCACAGGACAAGTATGGAACAACTTCGATTCTTCGGTTGAAAAAATGGTTGATATGTCAGTAGCCTTCACGCCTCTGTTATGATACACCCAAATGCCTCTGCAGTCCCAACACTTCCTTGCGGAAGCAGGTTACTTCCTGTACACTTGATACGTGATTGCCACCCTGTCGCTGAATAGTCATACGGCAGAAGTTCACTCTCTTTGCCGTTTGATGCTTGACAGCCACTGGTAATGAGGTGTTTGTTGAGCGAAATCCCGAGACACTTCCCGCCACGCACGATGTGCCGCGTCCAAGTGAAAGTTCAGTGGGCATGTCGCTTGACTTGGCCGGTCAGGTCATTCATTCCCTGGGTCATATTAGTCAAAGACTGCATCGAACAGTACTTGACATGAGCGGATTGAGCCAGACGTGTTGTCATGTCTTGCCCTTATTCTTGAAAGCCTGCAGAACAAAATAAGTATGTTATTCTTCCAGAAAATATGTATCACAAGGTTGTGCACGGTCCATCAATTTAAACTTCTATAGACAAAATACAACAATGAACCGGCAAATGCAAACTGTTAAAATGACGCCATGTCAAATGCGTGCGAAAGATCAAAGTCAAGACCAGAACACTTAATTCCCTGTGCTGTCCATTGTCTACGCTCCACAAAACAGTAAACGCCTTTAAGTTTATGTTTTCTGCATTACACATTTGGGGACACTGGTCATTCACTTTTCCGCTGTTCGAAATGGTACAAAAACACAATACCCAATCTACGTTGCCGATAACTATCCCTAAGTCGGCCCAAAGTCACCTCTAAACGCATATTGAAGAACTTATTAGTGAGCCACCTGGATACGTCAAATCTGCGTTTGTAGAAAAATCAAAATCTGATAATCTGACATTGCTTTAGGAATTCGGGGGTGATTTTGCCTTTTCACAGTCTCCACTGTTTTACCAGCCACCGTTGAATGTAATTGAAAGGTATAGTTTAGAGAAAATAATGAGGAAGATGTCTATAAACAAAAACAATAAAACTATAACAAAGGCAATATTACAAGCAAGTCATCATCATAATCACTATGCGACTTTTGCTGAGTGTACAGTGTTTCGCACTGCGACACAGTTACTTTGTACGCGGGCAACAACGACAACATGACAACCTGTTCTGTTACAACCTGGGCCGATCCCAAAGGTAGCGTGCTGAGCAAAATAGGCCAATCCCAAGAGTGGTGCATACTCAACTCGCATCTTAAAGTGCTGGCTGCGACGAGGGAAGGACGGGGGAAACGGACGCTGTCGTGCTCTTGTTACCAATTGTTGCTACGCGACATGACTGACACACGTACGTGCCAACTGTCTCGAAGTGCTAGCTTGCGTGAGGGAAGTAGAGTGGCAGAGTTGTGATTCTTTCGTGCCATGAATGCGTGGATAAAACACTGGACTATTGCGCTGGGCGATCCTGGTCCTAATCACCCCATCGCAGGCGCACATTCCCTTTTTTATTCATATGAAAACATTATATGGCTAATGAGGCGGGAAATCCGGCGTTGGCGTGACCACACGATTGTCCAAAACGGCTAGGAACCCTCGACCTTTGGTGGGAGTCGAAACAGCGAGCTTCGGTGTTAATGAAGGCGGAATTAATTAAGGCACAGTTAGTTAGGCTAGAGTTAATTAAGGCACTTGAACCTACGACCTTTGGCGGGAGTCGAACCCACGACCTTTGGTGTTAATTAAGGTGAAATTAAATGAAGACCACTGAAAGAACATAAGCACCGCGCGGTGGTCGCATTGCTTTCGCATTCCTCCATGCAGGCATAACTAAGTGAGCCTTGAATTTTTGAGTTAGAGCGCGTGTGAGACTCCCCGCAACCTCTCCATCTTTCGGGAAGACAGCAGCCGGCACTCGAAAAGTGGAGGGAGGATGCAAAAAAAGCTTCGCTTGAAAAAAGAAACGTATTTGAACTCGTTTGCAGCGAGTTATCTGCTACATAGAATAATCGACAACAGTAGCATCTTTGCACAGTGCGTGGTAAGTCACAAACCTGTCGAGAACTTTGCAACATCTGAAGTAGAAACATCGCAGGACACAAGCGGTTGAAAAAGCCATCGAGCTAGCCGCCACATACTCTTAACTCTTACGATGGAGCCATCTTAAGCTCTGAATGGATGTGGAGAATCACATAACGAGAAGTGCACCGCTCTTTCTACGGCAAAAGATTTTCAACATGAAATAGTCTGTCTGCACTACACATCAACGTAACATTGCTGGTCCATTTCTTCCTTGCGCTTAAGCGCAGGCATGTGAAAACACCGCCCACCACGTAGTGTAATTTGTTCCGCAAGCAGGCAAGGTTCTCTACAGCGACGTCTTGTTGACCCTTTTCGCGGATCAGTTTGTTCTAGATAAACGAGGTGGCGCTTTCGGCGCACTTTAAATACCTATACAGAAAGAGCATTGACTCACAGTGGCGGAAAAGAACTAGGAAGCTAACCAGTAAGTATGCCAGACACGAGGACGGCGAAAGACAGAGCATTAAACGACACGTTAAAAACGCGGAAGGTAAACATTGGAGAAATTCAATGGAAAAGAAGCATAGTGTTGGACTATATCGATACTGGAAACAGGAGGTTAGGAAGGAAACGTTTCATGATAAATCAAGAGGCAGTGCCCTACTCTTTGAAGCTAGATCAGGATGTCTTAGAACGCGCAGCAATAAAAAGGAATTTAACGAAGAAGAAGACGCATGTACTGTGTGTGGTAAATCTGTAGAAACAATAGAACACCTCATACTAAAATGTGATGGTATCCATACTGATGTTGATGCGGGCACAATCACGCTTCCTGAGGCCCTAGGGTTTAGAGATAACTAAGTCATGTAAATAAATATGCGGTGGAAATGAGAAAACAGCGATTGGAAGATTGGTGGCCCGAAGCAGAGAGATGGCATAAGGTTAAAAGTGCGGGAAGAAGCATTTAAAGAAAATGGCGAAATTTAATAACTTACAACACAGTTCAACAAAAATAAAAGCTGAGCATGGTAGCAAAAATGGCGGCAACTGCCATCACGCTGTTTCAAAGGGTACGCTCCTACCTTCCATCCATCCATCTGCATGTAGCCTCGGCGACAACGCACGAACACGAAACCACTACAGCTTGCTCCTGTGGGATTAGCTGTCGGAAATGCAAGTGAGTTTTCGCTAACGCACTGTGCTTCAGTCATGCCGGATTGAATCATGCGGATTGAAGACATGTGCAGTAGTTGGTTGCAAAAATAGTGACTGGCATACTAAGGAATGGAATGAATCTGTGAGGCCATGTTCGCGGACCGGTGCTGCAACCGTCCGTTCGTGTTACTGGGACTTCGAGATTTACGGCTTTCCTCGAGGACACAGAAATTTGCTCAACTGCCAGCGTTGTATCGCTAACCTTTGAAGAAAGTGCTTGAGCCCGGAACGCCGGCAAGAGAGAGTACCACTCGTCAAGCAATGACAAATGGAATAGCGCCGCGTCCTGTCATAATAAGTTTCACGCACAGTATTTGCACACATCTGCCCCAACTGGCACGAAAACTTACGCCTACTCTATCGCTAACGTGTCCATGAGTGAATGGGCGCACTCTTGAATACATGCGCATCATATACGCACAATAAATGACGGACTACACCGATAGCGCACGAATGGTCGAAGCTGAATGTTTCGAACGGTCCAAAAGAGCAAGGAGTTACTAGCGATAATACATCTTTGCTAGAAGGTCTTACAACGTACAAAACAGCTACGTTTCAAGCCTTGCGCGCATCAAGAACAAACCTGTCGGAACTGAGCACACCCGCGAGCGATTAGACAGAAAATACTCAGATAGGGACAGCACCGAGGAAATTTATTGAGTCAGAAATGTGACAAGCCGCTGCTTCAGTATATTCGCGAGCTAAAGAACAAAGTGCAAAACACTCTGATCTTGATTCAGTTCATGAGCGGAAACTTTGGATAGCTTGGAACACATTTTTAGCCCCGTTTTTAGAACAAGCACCGTATGCGCTGCTCGCGTCGTTTGCACATAGCTCCGAAAGCGCTTTTGCATGTTCTCTGAAGCTGTAGCCAAAGCTTCGTGTCGTCCACCCAGTCACCGTCTACGATATCTCGCGCAACAGAGATTTGCTCAGCCGCACCGGAATCATACACATGCATTGTAAACACGAATGCAACAGAGGCAGTTGAGGCAAGCAATGGACGCGTCACCACGTGATCAAACATGGCAGAACCGAGGGGTCAATTCTGACGTTCCCGTGACATAGTCAAATGAATAAGTGCGCCTGCGGAAGATTAGATGCTTGTACCCACCCTAGACGACCTGGCGAAGCCGAAGAAGGGTCGTAGCCGGAGACCGCCGGGTAACCGGCGCGTCTTCGTGCGCTTGTAGACGACTGGCGACTGTTGCTCCTGTGGTGGAGGCACGTGGATAGGTATAGGCAGCGGCGGTGGGCCACGACGCAGACCAAACATGGCGAGCCCCTGAGGAGGCACGGCCAACAGATGCGGCGGCGGCGGCGGCGGCGGCGGCGGCGGACGACGCTGGTGTGTGCCTGGTAACGTTGGCACGAATGGCGGAGGCACGCCGAATACAGCGTGCCCAACAGACTCCTGCGGCATAAGCAGACCGCCGGGTGTCTTGGGGGGCTGTGGAGCCCGCGTGAGTGAAGGCCTCGACAGTGCCGGAAAACGTGGTCCTTGCTGCCGGGGAGGCCTGGCAACAGCGGCAGGCACCAAGCGCGGCGGCTTTGGGGGAGGTGGCGCTGGCAAGCGCTTCAGGGGCGGCGGCCTGCACGTTCGAACTCACATTATACGAACCTTTAAGGCTAGTACACTGTCTTGGTATTTACGTCGCCATGAGGGCGAGAGAAGTCATGCAGAGTGAGGGTACCAACATGCGCTCGACAGTCCTACCTCTGTGGCAGGACAGCATTCGTTTCCTTCTTTGGCGGTGGCTGTGGCCTAGGCGGTCGAATGACGACGGGGCGCGGCTTCTGCGGCACGTTGGTCTTGGATGTCCAGCGTGGAGCCGGTGGACCGGCGCTTGGCCCTGGGGACGGATCAGGTGCGCCGCGAGTGGGCACCGGGTGGCTGCCTGCCTGGTATATGCCCTTGCTGAGTTGGCTCAGCTTCTCCAGTATTGGCGGCGGCTCTATGGTGATCTGCAGCCCCGTTGGCGAACTGGTCATGTCACCGCGTCGTATCCGGAAGTCGCAACCATTAAAGAACTCGAGCGTGTTGCCCGAGCATTTGTGGCTGAACATCATCCTGCAGTGAGCATATCACGAGGTTAAACAGAAAGCATCAGTGCATCAGCGCTCGGCGACATCTATGATATGGCCGTCAAAGCGCAAGTAGGCAAAACGTAGTATGTTTTTTTGTTTAATTTCACATAGTTGCACTGATGCATTGACGCTGGAATAATTCGAAAGCCTAATGGTAGTATATAATGTAAGAGAAAATCGCAAAAAAAGAAGGTTTTCTTGCCTCTACCTGCGACTTCATGTCGACAGCTATTTGTAAACCTGTGTCCTGTCTTCATGATTGTTGCACCCGATCAGTAGTGCTACCTTACGTAGAGCTCTTAACTGTGAGACGTTGATATAATCGCACTGTCCTTGTACACAGGGTTAACATGGATTTAAAGCACGCAAAGTAAAGGTGTCAACGTTCTTTTGCTATATTTGCTGAAACGATCGAGAGTTTGCAAACTGATTTGATGTAGTGCTGTTCGAGACAGTGATGGCGATATGTGTTTCAGTGCACATTGTTCATGCAATGACCTGGTGTGTCAGCAGGAAAGATAAAACTGGTTCTGTATAAGGTCCATGTAAAATAATATATTTGAAGATATAAGTCATCACTCACCACGCGTGGAAGCCGTGTCTCCGGAATATTTTGTTCACGCATTCAATGTCGTCATATAGGTTGTCATCCCGTAGCACTGCAAAGACGCCCAAAAAAAGCAAGCATCCACGATACCTTCATTCTCGGTAATTTTCGCGAATTATGAAATCGATATAGTGAACAGAAAATTGGATGCGTAGCATGGTTGCTAGTTACTGTCACGTTTTTGACGATTTGAAAAGGCATTAACAACAGAGAGTATGCACTTGAGCCGCTTTGCACCCTTAGGAAAAAAGCTCCCACAGTAAAATAATCGTGAAAATTGCTGAGCTGACACAAGCTGCGGGAACTCGAGCCATGAAATTGCATTTGCATGGGTTCCCTGTCATACCGGCATAACTGGCAATGAACAAGCGAATTCCTCCCCAACCCACCCCCTATTGCCAACACCCCCTATTGGCAAACATGGAGAAGATTACGCCATTCCCGCTGTTCAGCAACGAAGTTACAAACGCCTTGCAAACACTCTCAGCGAAAAGGTAATCTGCAGCACGATTCGACGAAGAGTCCAAAGAACACTTTATATGCCATAACCCCTGGGCTAAAATTCGGTGTATATGGGAGGATATCGCGAAGTGTGGAAACGTTGTTTCACGGCTTTCCCCTTGGTGTGGCATGCACAATGTACTTTTTAAAAAATAAAATCATTCGTGGAAGCTTCGCGCCATGTTTATTTGGAGTGGCGATGAGGACATAGCTCACGTGCTACCGGAGTGCCCCTATACGCCCAGCAAAAGCAACAGCTGCCCTTAAAACTTAGTGCTCTGTGTAATCCTGCATTGTCCCTTGTGGCAATACTTGGGTCATGGACAGTCGGTGGCCTTGAAGGAACAGCTTTCAGTGCAGGGAAATACCGTTAATGCAATTAGCATTCTTAGGATACCCTACGTACTTCTCGGGGTCGGTCGGTCGATCGGTCGTTGCCTGCCTGCCTGCCTGCCTGCCTGCCTGCCTGCCTGCCTGCCTGCCTTCCTGTCTGTCTGTCTGTCTGTCTGTCTGTCTGTCTGTCTGTCTGTCTGTCTGTCTGTCTGTCTGTCTGTCTGTCTGTCTGTCTGTCCTGTCTGTCTGTCCTGTCTGTCCTGTTTGTCTGTCCTGTCTGTACTGTCTGTCTGTCCTGTCTGTCTGTCCTGTCTGTCCTGTTTGTCTGTCTGTCCTGTCTGTCCTGTTTGTCTGTCTGTCCTGTCTGTCCTGTCTGTCTGTCTGTCTGTCTGTCTGTCTGTCTGTCTGTCTGTCTGTCTGTCTGTCTGTCTGTCTGTCTGTCTGTCTGTCTGTCTGTCTGTCTGTCTGTCTGTCTGTCTGTCCTGTCTGTCTGTCCTGTCTGTCCCGTTTGTCTGTCCTGTCTGTACTGTCTGTCTGTCCTGTCTGTCTGTCCTGTCTGTCTGTCCTGTCTGTCCTGTTTGTCTGTCTGTCCTGTCTGTCTGTCCTGTCTGTCTGTCCTGTCTGTCTGTCCTGTCTGTCTGTCTGTCTGTCTGTACGCGTAAAGTACTTCAAGCAGCCAGTCGCGCGGCAATTTTGCGTGTGTTCAAGGGCTTCTTTCACGCTCGGAAAAACACTTTTATGTAGCACCTATCGAGCAACTGTGTATTGGTTGCAAGCTGTATCGGGAGTTTCTCATGTTGCTCTACAATTTTCTCTTTGACACTTCTAATCAAACTATAATATTTAAGAAGTTGATTAACTAATTAAGACTAATGTAATTAGGCGGAATGCAAAAATAATGAGTCTCTCCAAGCGACGGCAAACAAGATTACCTTGGTTCTGTCCATCTATGTGGCATTTTCATAATTTTAAAATTTGGTGCATGATAGTTGGGACACCCTGTATAATCAGAAAATCTGGTCTGAAAAACGTGTCATGCGCGAACTTCGTGGAGGCGTCGCTAGAGGACACAGCGCGTACAGAGGGAAGCGCCCGGCTGAGCACACTCCTACATGACTCGTTTCGGCGGTGGACATACGGTGTGTCGCTGCAATGCTTCAAGGCTAATCGCGTTAATTTCGACATTCAACGATTTTCTGCAGTGTCTTGCTTTCGTTATTGTGTGTCCGTTTTATGTTTCACTCTTGTATGTGTGACTGCTTGTGCATGCCAAAGTGTTTTAATTCGTTAGCATTCTTAGGGTACCTCACGCACTTTCTAGGGGTGATGTATGTATGTATGTATGTATGTATGTATGTATGTATGTATGTATGTATGTATGTATGTATGTATGTATGTATGTATGTATGTATGTATGTATGTATGTATGTATGTATGTATGTATGTATGCATGCATGCATGCATGCATGCATGCATGTATGTATGTATGTATGTATGTATGTACGTATGTATTCACCTATGTTTGTATCTAACCGTTTTCTCTTTTACTTGAGTCACCGTTGAGTGCTGTTGGACTGGGTGCTGTTCTAAGAAACTGTTTGACATGGACTTGGAACACTGAGTAGGTGCCACTCGGTCAGTGCTAGTTAGTCTCCAATGAACCTCTGACGCCAACTTGCGTAACTCGATATGTCACACTGGGAATGTGCCGTTCTTCACTGGCGAGAAAGATTCTTTATGATATTGAACGGAATCGAACCCACCTCACAAGGGATCCTCAATGAGAACAACCCGACATTTGGAGGCTGCGTGTCACAAATGCACTGGGCTTGTGCCGCTTTTCAGTGAACAGCTTTCACGCCAACGCTTTAGCGAGCTTCACCATGAATTCACTAGGTATGTGGCACTGTTTAATGAACATCTCGCCATCTTGGGTCACTGAGTATGCGCGACTGAGTTTGCGGCAAGCGAGGGAACAATTCTCAGCGTTCGCACGCATCGGCGTGCCACGCATCTCGGAGGCCACATAGTGGCAATGCCACTAGATGGCTCAGCATGCTCAGAAAGAAGCGCGAGAGAGGAGCCCAGTTGTCGCATACCGCGTCTCTAGCGTTCGCACGCACCGGCGCTAGATGGCGCCGACCGTTCTTATGGAAGCGTGAAAGAGGAGTCCCGCTGTAGTACACGCCTAATACATAATTCGTTTCTACGGTGGTAATAAGTTGTGTCGCTATAGTCCTTTAATGCTAACGCATTAGTGTCCATTGTCATCGTGAGATGGGTTCTGGCGCAATTTATTATTTTGTTATTTATTTCTTTTAAAGGAAAACTTTTCTTGGATAGAAGTGATTCAGCAGCCGGAGGCGTGCTACTTGCAAGTCTCTTTAATTAGTCCCCATTTAACCCTACGTACCTATCTAACAGGATTTCTTTCTGAATTTAGGCAAGACATAATGTTATTTAAGAATATATATATCTTGTCGTTCATTACATAGTGAGGGTCTCGACTCCGGCAGCTTTGATGCCGTTAGGCAGCATACGAGGGTTTATTGGCCAGTTTCCTCCTTTCAAATTCACGTACAACGTCACGCCTGCAATAGAAAAAAGATGGTCTGCAGCCGCCGTTATAGCCGTGAGTTATGGCACTGGCAAACACTGCCAGGGCTTGAACCAGTGCACATATGCAAATACCCAGGAAAGTGGATGGAGAAAACAGCGGAAATGGAAGGTGGATTAGTTTAGCTCTGGCGGAACGGGAGGGGGTTGCAAACCTTGCTCTTCCCGGAAGTGAATTGGGTTTTCCTGCTTAACACAGGGTTATCGGTTTCGCTTCCGGTCGCAATGGCCGCACTCCAATGGGGAGAGGAATGAAGGAACGCTCTCGCAACGGTGCTTTGTGTCCCCTTTAAAGATGACTAGGTGGTTGAAATCATTCCGGATCGCTCCAGTACGTAGTCTCCCGCAGTATTTGTGTTGTTTTTAGGACATTCAGTCGCGTCAATTAATTTTGGCTATAGCACTATATATTCCACAAAGAGCTAGTGGAACAGTATCGTCGAATTATCATATAATTCCGCTATATATATATATATATATATATATATATATATATATATATATATATATAGCGATTTTTTCTTCCTTGAGGTGAAAAATAGGGTTATCATAACTCTTGAGTGGATTTAGATTGATTCTTCGGAGACAAGGGAACTTCTAACTCAGGTGTTCCTAAAAGTGATATGGCACTCTAGGAGGGGCAGCTGTTATTTATTAAATGAAGCCATCCGAATTCAGCGTGCTTTCATTTTAAGACTCATACACAGATGATTGAATCGTCTAAAATGGGCGCCTTCAACACATCTACAGACACGAAGGCTCAGAGAAATGACGTGATGCTTGTCGGATATATCTTTTTCTCTTCTTTCTTTCTTTTCCTTTTTTCTTTTTTTTTCTTTCTTTATTATTATTTTTTTTTGGTGGGGGACGTCACACAGGAACAAAGCCGCGATACCAATTAATGCCACTACTCTCGGGCAGCCGTTGTGTTTGAAATGTACAAGCTCGTTTGTTGTCGTGATGCTGGGTTTCGGGCCTTGTGCCTTGTACTTCCAGGGTCGCCGCAGACCCGGCGGGGGAAAGCAGACGTACCACTAGAGAGGCTAAGCCGCCGTGGTTGCTTAGTGGCTATGGTGTTGGGCTGCTAAGCACGAGGTCGCGGGATCGAATCCCGACCATGGCGGCTTTATTTCCATGGGGGGCGAAACCACCCTTGTACTTAGATGTAGGTGCACGTTAATGTAACCTAGGTGGTTAAAAATTTCCGGAGTCCCCCACTACGGCGTGCCTCATAATCAGAAAGTGGTTTTGGCACGTAAAAGCCCACAATTTAATTAATTAGAGAGGCTCGTGAACCGCCGTGGTGGCGCAGTGGCTATGGCGTTGCGCTACTGAGGCCGATGGCGCGAGATCAAATTCCGGCCTTGGCGGCTGCATTTCGTTGGGAGTGAAATGCAAAAGCACCCGTGAACCACGCATTGGGTGGGTGCACGTTAAGTAAGCCCGTTTGGTCAAAATTATTCCGGGGTCCCTCGCCACATCGTGCGTCGTAATCAAATTGTGGTCTTGACATGTAAAACCCCAGAGGTTAATTTAGAAGCTCGTGAAACTTGTCGAACATAACTGTTTTATTTTTTATCGCTAAGCCTTCAAGTACGACTTTTCCCCGTTCCTGCATTTTCGTGAAGCTAGCATAAAAATGGCCTTCGTGCTACATAAAGATATCAGTTGGTTATATTTGCAATCTTTTTTCCGGTTGCAGTTTCTCATACGGGATTCCTTGCGATTTCAGAAATATTTTGCAATTCGAAATGTTTGTAATCTCGTTCGAGGAAAATTTTCGAGACAAAAAATGGTCACGCTGCCGCGGAAGCATTTCGCATTCTGCGCATGAGTAGTAACGGTAATTTACTCACGGTAACAGGGCATCCTACAGACGTTCTCGCTGTGACCTTGGTGTGGCTGACACCAGTGCTTATCGTTGATCTGCGATTCAAACACATAGTCCTCGTTAATGTGCATTGAACGTGAGCATCGGCAGAAACTTTATATATATATATATATATATATATATATATATATATATATATATATATATATATATATATATATATATATGCTATCCCAGCTAAATTGTCCCAGCTAACTTTAGCCCGGGTTTAAGAATATGCAAATGCCACTTAGCTGGATAGAACAAAGATAATGTTGTTTGCCGTCACTTAGAGATGCTCAGATTGTTTTTTTTTAATTCCGCGTAAATAATTAGTATTCTTTAATTGATCAACTTCTCAAATATTATAATTAGATGTAAAGTGTCAATGAGAAAATTGTAGAGCGTCATGAAAAACTCCCAGTACAGCTTTCTGTTGCTCAATACGTGCTACATAAAAGAGTTTTTCCGAGCGTGAGAGAAGCCCGCAAATGCACGCAAAACTACCGTGCCACTGACCACTAGAGGAGGCACTTTGCGCGTATTCGCGGGCTACTTTCACGCCAGGAAAAACACTTTTATGTAGCACGTATTGCGCAACAGAATGCTGTACTGGGAGTTTTTCATGTCGCTCTACAATTTTCTCACTGACACTTTACATCTAATTATAATATTTGAGAAGTTGATTAATTAATTAAGGCTTATTATTTAATTAGGTGGAATGAAGGAAAGTAGTTTGAGTATCTTCAATCGACGGCATACAAGATTACCTTGTTCTGTGCAGCTACGTGGTATTTGCGTATTTTAAAGCTCTGCCTAAAGCTACCTGGGACACCCTGTATATAGGCTAGTCTTACAGTACATAAAAAAACAATTAATTTTAATACGGCTCTCAAAGGGCAAAATTAATAGTTGACCCACCTGAAAGATACCATGGTCGCCACTGCCATCGTATTTGCCCTTGTGGTATGCTCGAGTGTCGAACCTGCTTTCCCAATAGGCGAGGCACAGCCCTGTTGGAGTAAAACGCAAAGCAAGGAGAATGATGCTCCTACTGTTCCCACCCGAAGCACGTGTCTTTCAGCGTCCATGTGCACGTAGCATAATGAGGCACTACAACTGCGACCGAGGTAAGCGTTACTGCGCCAAATGTGCTCCGCACAGAGGCGCTTAACTGCCGAATGTGACCACAACGCTGCCCTATCCATGCTAAGCAACAGCAGTAAGACGCAGTAGCATGGGATGTCGCTACTTGGGTTTTAGGCCTTGTGCAATGTGGCACACGGCGTCATGCCGCATGTAGGCTTGCAACGGTCGTGCCGCACACTTTTAGGAGAGAGAGAGAATGAAAAGGAAAGGCAGGGAAGTTAACCAGATATGAGTCTCCGGTTTGCTACCCTACACTGGGGATGGGGGATAGGGTGTGCGTTTTTTTGCATTTCCCTCTCTGTCACACTTTTAGGAGTTCTACCACATGTCCGTATACCTTAATTTTTTTTTTCCTCTGCGATGAAACCTTGATGAGCAGGTTTTCGACATAAAGCCGACGCTGCCGTCGAAGAGTTATACTTTATAGACATTTTTCTTTGGGATTTATTGATTTCTACAGACACGCTTCGAATTATTTGAAATAAATTCGAAAATTTCAAAATTCGAAAATTCGAAAGTATATATCGAAAATTCGAAAGATACTTCGAATTCGAAGTATATATATTTTTTTCGTCACCGAATTTGGCGCATGTACCTTCGTGCAAGGAATTGTTTATATGTCTATGAAACACAAGTATCTCAATAGAAATAGGCTTGTTCACCAGTTTTGTTTATACCGACACTTCAGATTTCTGAACAAACTAAAATAATTTTTTTACATTTCTGTATGTCTTCTATCTTTTTTTTGTCAGTCTTTCAAATAAGTTTTTTCGCCTGCCGTTTTGATATCGTAACCGTAAGTATCTGAAGTAGGAAGCTATGCATATTGCATAACTTCAGTTCTGATCAAACGCACTTTCTCTAAGACGGCGAAGTAGTCAACAAGCACTCTGTAAAGCATTTCCTATTCTAGTCAAAATCATTTTCTAACAAACACTACTCACACTTGTCGAGGTCCCTCTTGGGAAACTTGAAACGGTCGTGCAGCTCCAAGGCAAGTTCGCAGCGGTCGTAGACGCGAGCCCAGACGGCGGGCAAACCAACGCTGGCCAGCACCAAGCCCGTTAGTGCGTAGCTCGCCGGCCACCGCCTGCGGCGCTCCATCGGCAGCTGCATCGAGAGCAACCACAGAACCGTGCATCGAGTGAGAAACGCATGTCGTCACTTCCTCTCGGCACTCATGAGGAAGACCACTTCCGCGTTCAAGCTCTGAACGGCTCTTGCCACTCTATACATATTCCTGACTGTTGAAAGCTAAGGGAGGCAATTAGTACTGGGAACCAGGAAAAGTATGAAAGTCCGTGAAGTGTGCGTAATAGCATGGTACCACTAAGGCCTGAAGTGGTGACGGTCATTGCCTTGACACTGGCCTAATGCCCAAACGCAATCCAAGTCGCACTAGCCGCGACTTTGATCGCTACTGTGCTAGGTAAATGCAATAAATGTACTGCAAAAAAGATCCCTTCATGGATATGACAAACGAATACGTATCACAATTCGTCGCTCTTACATAAAATCTATCCGGATACTTACAGTGATGCTACATGCCGCGATTAGAACACATGCTCTGGCGATGTGCCCGGTCACGCTCTATCATCGTTAACAGCTCGGCCAGATGGGAGGCGGTTCTCCGCAGCCCTCTTCTGGCTGGCCAACTCTGGGCTGTCCAGAAGGCCCACGATGCGGCCGAGAGGCTCGGCCTTCCGGTTCCCACGTGGGGGCGGCCCGCTTCGTGAAGACTCACGATCTGCAGGACTTCAATAAAGTTTTGCCGTACCGTACCATGGATATAGTGTTTTATTTTTTAATTTTTATTATGCAAAACGATACGGCGTAATTTACAAAGCTTTACTTTCCTAAGAATTTTTTTTTCATGGCTGGCCGCCTCCATTATAGCAACTGGACCGCGCTTGTTCTCAAGAACAACTTCCACTTATGACGCGCTTTTGTGAATACGTGCTCTGTATTCATAATGACCTGGAATTACTATGTGCAGCTTTCGTAGGCTGAAACCCCTTTTTGTGTAAGAAACCAGATGTCGCCTCCTGAGATTTCAGCCAGCTATCGATTGATATCAAGGTAGTAAAACGTTATGCTTCAAATGCTAGGAGGAGGAGGAGGAGGGAAAAGAAAGGAAAAACAGCCACTGTAAATACCCACTAGCTACCCTGTGCTAAGGAAGGGTTAGAGGGAATGAAAGATGATAGAAGAAGAAATGAGAGAGACAGAGAGAGAGAGGGGGAAAATGCAGCAGGTCCAACGAGTTGGAATTTATATACAGCGAAGCTTTGTGAGAGTGCATAAAAAGTTGAGACACGAGTTTTGGTTTATTGAATGTCCGCACAAAGTGACACAGAAGGTTTTATTCAGGCATTATAGCGAGACTAATGAAATGCCGCCGCCGCTGCCGTGGATGCGTGAAGGTGAGCTTTCTGGCTCTTTTTTTCTTTCCCCTGCATGATCGCCGCTGCTGCGGATGGATGGGTGGATGGATGGATGGATGGATGGATGGATGGATGGATGGATGGATGGATGGATGGATGGATGGATGGATGGATGGATGGATGGATGGATGGATGGATGGATGGATGGATGGATGAAGGGTGGGTGGATGGATGCTATGAGTGTCCCCTTTGGAACAGGGTGGTGGTTTGCGCCGCCAAGCTCTTGTTATTATATTGCCTAATGTCCTATCTATCTTAAAGAGAAAAGGAGAAAGAGAACCCACGATGAATTCCCATAACCAAATTTTCTGAAGCCCTATTGTGAACTTTGTTTTTGTACGCCCTCCGTTGTTTGTCTTTTCACTACTTCCACCAATCTTCCAATCGCCTCTTACTAATCTCTCTTAACGGACATGTTTGTTTTGCACCTGTTCTCGCTCAACCCAAGGGCTTCAAGGAGGACAGAGGTGCCTAAATCGACAGCTGGGCAGATATATTCTCATTCTAATAAAACATGCTCCATCGTTTCCCTAGCATTACCGCAGCAAGTACATGCTTCTTCTTTGTTGTATCTCGATCTAGAAGTGCGTGTTCTAAGGCATCCTGATCTCGCTCCAAAAAGTAAAGAGCTTCACTCTGAGTTATCATAAATTGCTTCTTTCCAAATTTTTTTTACTCTTATGTAGTTACTCATAGCAGGTCTCTTTTCATTGCCGCCAGCCATGAGATTATCTCAGCCTTTATGCTTTCCCGCTTGACCTTTTTGTTGCCATGTTGCTCACCATACAGGTCGCATACTCGTTGGTAAGCTTCCTAGTTCTTTTCCTCCACTGTGAATCAATGTTTTTCCTGTACAAATACCTGAACACTCTCCCAACACATTTACTTTCTTCCATATTCCTCAGTCTTCGTAATCAATTTTACTGTGAGCTTCCCTCACTTCAAAATTTGTGCCGCCCATATCACCCTGCACAGCTTCATTTGTAGTCTTCCCGTGGGCGCCTAATGCGAGGCGTCCCATTGACTTTTGGTTGCCACCGAGACCTGATTGTACCCCTGAATTCAAGCAAACAACCGCATTTTCAGATGCAAGTCCTGAAACCATTACACGTTTCCACAAACCCCGGAGTACCTCGTACCTATTGTATCCCTATAGCGCTTTGGGTTTCATTATGGCCGCATTTCGTTTCCCCTTTACTGTTATTGTTTTTTCCTGTGTTTGCATTAATGTATTGCCTTCGTTTATTCATATACCAATATACCAAGATATTTATATCCTTTTACGGGAGGTATTTCGTGGCCCTGTATTGACACTGCGCGGAATAACAAGCGCGGAATACTTGTTGGCCAATAGTACAGCAGGACCCTTGTCACACCAAAATCATGTGGCTCAACAAGCTCGAGGCTTTTCCGTGTAGCATATGATGTGGTGTTCGCTTTGCTATTGGTGTTGACTGCTATGACGCACCTCGTTGCTACTATTTTTTTAGGTGAAAAGTGGTCTCCTTTAGGGCAAGTGCAGACGCGCGTTGGCACTGTTTGCGGTCCAAAATTTTGCAATGGTGTCTATGGCGACACTATTTCAGCAGACGACCGTCCTGATGGGCGTTTCCGAATTCACAGCTCGAACCGCAGGTATAGTCACAGCCTTATGACCCGCGTCACGAAGACTGCTCCAGACCACTTTGCATTCTCGGAAAGAGAAAACACATCAAGATATCTTAACAAGGCAGTTCAACGCGTGCGAAAAGTTGATATTAGTATTTAACTGAGCAATTGGTTCATAGCGAGCTTGAACAGCTGAACTAAACAAAAAAATTCACGCAGAAACTCCTCTAGGAGTTGTCATAGTATGCGTAACCATTGTGCAAGTTCTCATCTCCACGCAGCACGGTGTCGTTATCAATGTTACGAAACTTGATCCGCCCAGTATAAACCACAGCGCTACCGCGCGACACGAACTGCTGCGGACGGCGGCGCAACGTGAATAGATGACGCAAGCAAACTACTACAGGTGGCGGTGCCAGATGCGCTGATGACGTTCCGATTATTATGGGGAACCAGCGCTAGCCAGGAGGCGCTACGACAGTTTTAGTGTGCAACTAAAATAAGCTGACACCATCCGGTTGGGAGTCTAATAAGATGGCACACCATATTTAACGATAACAGACGCGCGCCTGCATCAACATTTCCTTAGCCCGATGCGCCGAGCCATGCCATGCGCGTTGCGTTGAGCGCATGCGCAGCTTCGTCCTAGCTCGTCGGTTTCCTGTCATGGAAGGAGCAGTGAGAAGCGTGTCTCGAGCAGATCGGCGAATTTGCTGACGTGAAATCGCAGCGTGTGCTACTGAAAACTGTGTCCACCGCTAGCTAGGCTGTGTGTTACGGCGCTACTGTTGGCAGGCGAAGCTTCAGAGCTGGCTGCCCATAAGCCAGTATCGCTATATAGCGTCTTACCCATCTGCGTCGAACCATTATCAACCGTGTTGAACCGTACTCCGGCGGCGGCTGTGTACGGCGCGGCTGCGCGGGTCTTGAAAGCGATCTGCGATTGGGGCAGAGTGAAGCGAATGCTGGTAGCTGCGTGAGCGCTGTGTTTTCGCCGTTTAAATCCCGTTTAATTAAGGCAGTACGAAGGTGAACTCGCTCGCTGCTGCGGGCCCTAACTTGAAAGCGATCGTCTTACGGGACGGACGGGCGGACGCTTTTCCTCGTTGGATAAGCATAGAAATGCTTACGCATGTAAAAAGAAAGGACTAAGGAAAACAGGCAAGGACGTCGCTGTGTCGGAATAGACGTTCTTATGTGTCTTCCTTAGTCCTTTGTTTTTTCTGTTCAGCTGTTCACACTCGTCCTATAGCTATGAACCAACTAGCTCAGTTAAATACTAATCTGACAGAGCGATGTCCTTGTCTATCTTTCTAAGTCCTTTGTTTTTCTAACGTGTCCTATCTTTGGCAGAAGTTTTTTCTTCTTTTTTTTTTTTGAGGTTGTCACACTGGTTGGCATCGTCTCTGCTGCCAACGCTGTAGTGCATTTTTCACGTTCAACTTCTTTTCTTAATCACATGAAAAGTGGGACAGTATGTTTAGCAAAGCAGATGCTGAGCAGAGGCTGAGACTGTTGGGAAACATGGTAGCCGGTTTATTAGGGTCCAGTATATGATGTAATATTGCAAACGTGTATACACACTCTTAATGCGCAATGTTTGTAACGTAATGCGTAGTACTCGTTTGTCTCAGCACCTTCTTTTTTTTTCTTTATTGAAGTGCGCAGTGTGCTACTCTGTAACTCTCTTAACATGTAGCCTACAGTAGTCCTCGCTTCAAGAATACGCTTCGAAGGTGCTGACAAGCCCCCGACGCCCCACTCTGGATTCCTGCATCTTCTAAGAGAGAGAAAGAAAGCACCCACATATACCCCAGTCGCCCGTAGTGGCAATTCTGCAGTCGCTGCCGCACCATTAGGCCGCTTTCTTTCTTTTCTTCCTTCCATCTCTTTTATTTCTCTTTCTGTTTTCTTTTTTTTTACTGCGGGTCACTGAAACTCAGTCGGCTAGTAGCCTCATTACTCGCTAAATACTGCTTTCTTTTTTATCTACTACATTCACCACTTTACACCAGAAAACTGCGTAGCTCAAGAACAATAGCAATATTTTAGAGCAAGCGCAGTGAGAGCATGCGCAGTAACAGCAGTAAGAGCGCTACTAGTCGACTGGGCTTCAATGACACCGCTCAAAAAAAAAATTAAGAGACAAAAAAAGAAAGTACCGAAAAGAAGGAATAAAAAAAGAAAGAAAAAATTTAGGAGGGCGCTTAAGCGGCACCTTTAAGAGTGGAACGCAATAGCATTTAAAGATCCCCGACTACTTCTCACGCTTCCCGGCAACTGCAACTTATATGTAACCGTAATGTTTACCGGGAAACGCTGGTGTCGAACACGATGCAAGGTAAATATACCTGGTAGCGAAGCTTCCATAGGAGCCCATACGTTCAAAACATGGCGGTCCATCGCCGGCTCATGGGGCTTAGCGCCATCTGTATGTGGTGGGAACACTTCCGGCGGAAGCAAAAATAACGTGACGCCATGTCCGTTAAGAGCAGCAGTGACGTCATTTTGTTTTCGAAGGCGCGAAATTTGTTTTGTTGTTCTTCCTTTGGAGCTATATATTCAAATGCCCCACCATTCGACTTGATGGGCGTTTCGAGCTTTCAGTGAGGAAAGCGATGCAGGAAAAGGCCAGCCGTACGGTTGTCGAAATCGCATCCCTGCACAGAACATACTTTCTTTGGAGGCCGACGAAAGCTTTAGGTGTACAATGCTGATCCTATTGTCGGATGCCAAGCCCGTCGGCCAGCGCAGTCGTAACGAAAACAACTACACAATTATGTGGTGGTCGTAATTCCCTACTTTTGACTGAACAGATTAAGAAGCAATGAAGCTACCCGCGTCACCAATTTCAGACAAACTTCGACAAGCAACAAAGCACAAATTGTGAGGGGGGGGCGTATTTCAACAGGTGATACGAGTGCGCCTTTCTGCCCATTTGATGACGTGCATTGCACTGCGAGTGATAGTGGCATCAACGCTCCCTGTAGCGATGGGCGCTGAAAAGAAATGCATTTAATAATAATAATAGAATTAAATGTATTTTCTTAACTCATCACGAATATATAAAATTGACTAGGAATTTTATTTTCGTAGAATGAATCTAACTGTGCCTCGTTTGAATTAAAAAACGCGCTTTTCTTTTCCAGTGTTTGTTCCCTCCAAACATAGTCGCGCTTCAATCGCTGCTTCCATAACCCCCCATGCTGATGTCGGTGACAATCTGTACTGAACCGCTTTTCGCCCGAAACTTCGCGACCTATTTGAATCGACCTTGCACTATGCACGGAGGCGGGCTTTCTTGTAGAAACGTGACCTCTTGCGTGGGCCCATCCCGGAGGTCGTGCAGGTACGCGCAAAAAAAAAAAAACGTCATTTTCAGGTTCCCGTTATTGTATCGCACTTTTAATATTTAAGTCTGAGAAGCTTTACCATAAAAGGCATGCGCTGTCATTGTTTCGTTTCACGACATTTGTTTGTGGGCTGTCATTCTCAAAATTCCGAGGAGTAACATTGTCAAGAAGGTAAGACAAGGTTTGAGCAACTTTAGTGATAGAATGATATAACAATAGAACCCGCATATACCGCATGCCATATAGGAAGGCGTGGCATATACATATACCCTAATATATACAGAAATATTCGCTCATGGACAACTCCACCGACACCGACATAGTATTTTCTGCGACCCGGAACCCCTAACGCTATCGTGTTAAAAAAGAAAGCGCCTAATGGTGTGGCAGCCACAGGAGATTTGCCGCTACGGGCGACTAGTGTACCGTGTGTGCGTTTTCTTTTTCTCCCTTAGGGGGAACCAGCGCTGGATTTTTCACGACGCCTGCAGCGCCGCCCTGGCGGTCAGAACGTGCACAATGCAGCCTCCCCCGCGAACGAAAATTGCGTTGCGTGCCCTTAAAGTCGAAGGAAAACAAAAGGGCGCCGACGATACTGTTGCGCATACAAGTGCCACAACTAAGTCGGGATGAGGGAGGATGTATCCTTCTGCGTCTTTCCATCTAAACCCTACGAACAAGAACGGAGGCGGCGTTGGATCCAAGCAGTCAGGCGAGCGGAGTAATATCCCGTCTTGTCGCCCTGTCAAGCGATGTCGGGCTGGTTTCTAAATCAAATTTCGCGTGTATCCTTGGTTTATTCGATAGTGAAGACGGTCAGCCATGATAGACAGTACCAAACAGCAGAATCTGCAGTCGGTATCTCGTCGGAAACAAAATGAGCAATAGCATGCACCATCCGGCATATGTACCATTTTTCCGTCGCAATGCCACCCCCAAGCCCCTTCCAACGCCACGGCACCAAGTGAATGATACGAAAGGTAAAAATTATCCATTCATTGCCAAGAATTATGTGGGAGGGAAGCTGCCTTGTAATACGAGTTGTATGCGCATAGTGCCGGCGCACGCGCGACTAAGCCACCTATGTGTTTATAAAAATGCGCATGCGGATGAGGACTCGGCGCTGAGATGCATCCGGCAAATTTATGTAATTAGTGCTAAATGTAGCCAGGATTGTTACGGATCAAGCAGCGGAGCACTCAAACCTTTGCTTGCGCGAGTCAGCTGATGCGATAAAGCTTTCTTCTCCATTGACTGCTGTGGCGAAGTAACATCAGAATTTTTTATGTCTAGCCAGATAAATATGGAATATCTTCAGGCCAACTAATACTTACGAAACCATAGCGCAGCACGACCGGAGCCATAACTGCTAGATTTGCGAGGCAGGCAGCCACGCAAGCATGGCATCGATACACGACGCAACCGTTAAAGAAACACACGTGCTCGCCGCGACGCACTGTGAAAAATATATAAAGCTTAAAAAGCTCCTTTCCTCATTTCTTCACTTGATGGCGCTAGCTTCTTTACAAAAACTGTCCACTTGACGCGGCGCGAAAACGGAAACATACGAGCTATAATAGGGCTGCGTATGTGTGTGTGTCGTCTGGTTGTGTGGCTGATTATGCCGCGTTTCGTCGCCAGGGCGGCGTGCAACACACTCTTTTCGACGCGCCGCCTATCCAGCGCTAGATCCAGGATTCGTAACATGCCAGTCAAAAGCCAAGCGACATCACTCCTTCGCATTTGAAAAAGCATGCCGCACTGTCATTCGCAAACACGCATTGATGCAGTGATATAAATCGCGTCTTGATCGCAAAGCACTCGAATATGCGGATGGCCCGGCTCAGCTCATCAACATTTTCCAGCCTGTCTGCCGGTAACTAGGAAACTAGCTCAGTACGTCGCGTAGAAGGGAACCACTGTACGGTAATATTCGGGGCGCGGTCCACGCGACCGGCGCGCCTTGGAAACACCTGCGCACCCGCTGCTGAAATGGATGGGTGTGGGGGGGGGGGAGTAGAGTGCCCAACGAAGACAACTTCCTCTGCCGCCAGGAAAAACTTGCTCGCCTGAGACGTGTTCCAGTCTGCTTATCGGGCCCAATCGCGCTTTTTTGGCCGTTTATTCCTGCCGCTAGCGTTTGCCCCTTTCCCACTGGTCTCTCTTGGTTTTACTACCCTCTCCCGCCGGCTGCCGTTAAACACGGATTCTTCCGGAGGGCGCACGCCTCTCTGCGCACGGGAGCCGCAGCAACGCGACGGTTACGGCGCACGGATGGTTAGATCAGCTATATTTACGCGCATGGACGCCAATGGCTCGCGCGCGGTGAAGATGTTCCCTCAGTTAGCATGCGTCCCTGATTCTTCTTCTATGCACTGACGCAGGCACACGCACGTAGGTCGCGCACGTGCTCGCACGTGCTCGCACGTCGCAGCAGTTTGTTGCACGAGCAAAGTGCACTTCCCTCGGGAAAATAGGTCGGCGGGTCGTTCTATTGTTTGAAGACATCGGAGTTTATATAGAGACAAGGGGCGCAGCTAGACGTCTAACTTGGGAGTCGATAAAAATGATGCCGTTCCAAGGTATTAAAGGCGCTGCTGTTGTCATTCAACGTTTTTCTTCAGATGTAGACAAGCGCTTTAAAGAAACGAACGAGCAACCAAAAAAAAAAGAGGCGACGAAAGAGGGCGCGCAAGACAAATTTTTAGTCGGAAAAGTTTTGTACTGCCCGCAAATCTGGACTGACGTGAGGATAGTCTTTAGCCGTGGCGATGGATCAGTGTCTATTGCGTTCTGCTGCTTATATAGCATGAGGCCTCGGGTTCCATTTCGTGTCGCGGTGGCCGCATTTCGATGAAGGCGGTATGCAAAAGCGTTCGCGTGCCATGCTTCGGGTGCCTTTTAAATTGTGAAAGAAAACAAGTTGGTCAACACTAATCCGAAGCCTTCCACAATACGGCAGCTCACATAAACCCTTTGTTGCTTTAAAAATATTGACCAAACCGTATAACACCGCGTTGACACGATACGTTTTCTATTCAGACTGGTGGCGCAGGGTAACGAGGCATTTTAATAATATTATGCAGCTGTTATACACTATTTTACTGTGTTGAATTTCTAGGATGTTAGGCTGTTATGTTGTCTTTCTGTTTGTATGCTCCTATAGCGCACGTTTATACTTGCGAATATCCGTCAGGAACATAAGAAGCATCCACTGTTTCTTGCTTTGGTATTCCTTTGGTCACACTAGATTCTTGATTTTTATGCTGTTGCACTTCGTAGACTTACTCCCTCGTAACCAAGGACGCGCACGTACAGAGACGGCGCTCAGAGAGGAATTGATACATAAGTTAATGCGTTTAATAAAGAAACGGAAGGAAACGATAAATGCACCGATTAATAACTCTACGTCTTTGTTGGAAACAACAGGCCGTTACAACGACGAACAAACTCTACAAAACTATAGGCTACTTGATGCCGCTCAATCACCATTTATGGCAGCATTCGATGGCAAGCTCTGAAATAATGTGCCTTATATGAGGTCGAGTATACACTCATGCTGAAGAAAGCACTGATCCAGTTGCTATCATACATTATTCGGGAAAGAGGGACAGTAATCATTTCAAGGATATCATATCAAAAGGTGGTATGGTTGCAAGGAGTGGTTGATTTCATTTTAGATTATTTTTTCAGACCTCAGAACAGAGGTGCTTGCAGGCTTGCTTGAAGTGAAGGTATATGGGTGTTTCTGATAGCTTATGTTTGACAATAATTGAAAAAAAATGTCTGCAGTTTTTTTTAATGACGTCGCTAGACGATAGCGCACTTTGATTGCAGCGATTTCGGCGCTGTTCCAACGAGCAACGTCCTCACGTTCACTGCAGAGCAAGGAAACAATCGTTTTTTGGCGGCAGCCTATCTGGCTGTTTCGCTTATGCTGGACGCTGCGGGACGTTGGTCGTTATATAGAATATCAAATCAATAAATGACTCAAACGGCGTGACGGATAATAAAGGCCTTCGACGACCCACATAATCAGACACTTTACTTTCCGAAGCCGGATAACTACCTCTGAATGTATACAAGCTGATCAAAGGGCCTCACATAGATCGCAACTGCTTAGCAGACGGGAATCGCACATGGGCAAAATGACGTCTCCCTTCCTTGAGATTGTGAATGTCGCAGAGACAGGGCCCTTGAGCTAGAAAACGACCATCCTTGGCTGCTCGTCCATTTGGGTACTGCAGGGATTCGAAAGAAAACAGCAGTATGTCCTGCAGGTCTGTGCCAACTGAAATTAAGCGCACCCTTCTAAACGATTCATATTCAAAATTTACCAAACTTTACGCAGACGCCCCTGTTCACGGACGCAGTACAACTGCTGCGTTTTCTTTCGTAGAGCCTGCAGCACAAGAGTCTACTCGAATAAATTACACGGCATTTTCGACATCTGCGAAAAAATTAATCGTCAATATGGCGCTGAAGTACGTATATTAGCAACAATTTGAAATTTCCGAAGATCTTTATTCCAAGCGACTCCCGCCGAGCTCTCAGCCGGTTGCCCATTGCCAGCGCTGACTCACCTGTTTTACGTGATGACCCTTCAAATCACATCTAAAGGAAGAACATTCATGTTTCAGTGGATACTATCACACACTGGTATCTCAGGAAACGAGACAACTGGTGCTCAGGCGGCGTCAGCTCACAACGTTGACTTCATTGATTATACTTTATGCAAATTAGACGACTCTCAACTGCTTATACGCCACCACCTACAGCGCTCGCACCCAAATGAATGTGTCGCCAAGGGATTGTAGCTTACATCAATAACTGTCCGTGCTATTAACCCTCCTCAGTAGGTCTCTGTTGCTCAAATTACGCCTTAGTTGTGTTAATATAGCACACCACCTTCACCGACAAGGACGTACGCCGAGCGTCTTTCGTGCCGGATTGGAGACACTGTAGCGAAAGGCTTGATCACTTGCTGTTAAAATGGCCAACTTTCTTTTGCTGCCGTCGTCTGCTGCTGAGCAAGGTCCAGCAACTTAATATTGCTCTAACTGTGCCTAATGATTTGTTGTAGCCGAAAGCTCGTGCTTAAACAGGACACGAGGCTAACAAAGGTAAAGTAGGATAAGTTTCAACCACATTGACTAGACCCTCGTCTCGAAGTCGTTTACGCGGCTTAGTTTGCGTTGATACGAGAGGCAGCACGAAGGCCAGTTCGCTCGCTGCTGCTGCCGCGCTTCGTCACTCCAGCGTTTTGACAGCGAGCTTCCGCGGGCACCGAGTGAGACGTGTTCATGTTGGTTTCTGCGCGCATGACACCATGCTTGCTAAATTAGTTACGATGCCTATGTTCACAAGCTCATACGACCTAGAAAAATACTACCCTTCCTTCGTATAGCTGTCCCCTAATTTGCTATCGCAATCGATCATTCGCCTTTTGAGCGAAGCTGCGATTTTTTTTTTCGACATAGCAGAATATTGCCCCCTTTTGAAATGAATAGAAGATAACTGCCCGCCGATCGCTCTGGCACTGGCTACTCAGAGCTGCCGGAGAGATTGGATTGAATCGCGTATAATAAAAATATTTTTGCATGGCAGTATAACGTTGTCAAGCCCTTTCGGCACGTACATGGCATCACTCTGCCAAATTTGTAGAGTTGCTCGTACTCTGCGTGTGACTGTGTTCTGGTGTGCCTTCATCCTCTTTTTTCCTCTTTGTGGTGTTTATTATGTTAACATCAATAATAATAATAATAATAATAATAATAATAATAATAATAATAATAATAATAATAATAATAATAATAAACATATTATTATTATTATTATTATTATTATTATTATTATTATTATTATTATTATTATTATTATTATTATTATTATTATTTAAAAAGGCGATTACCTAGCAATAAAAGCGTTGTGAGTGTGAAAAAGAAGGTAGTGCGCCCATTTCACGCTTGCAGTAGAGCACATGATTCACACTGACTCTTTTGTAATTTTTCTTGCCCGTATTCGGACATTACAAAATTCGGCATGGCCTTGCGGAACTGTGCATAGGCTGTACAGGCAGATCGGTATTGTCAAAACTTAGCTTTGATCTTGGTAATTGAACTCATTTGACTGAAAACGGTGACAACTTGCAGAGGCTTCGAGTGTCCGTGGCCGGCGACGTAACCGAAGGCGCGGCAGCGTAGTCACTCGCATTGGAGCGGAAAATAGAGCGGTGCCCGCAGAGCGAGCGGTCATCCGAGCGTGTCGGCTCGCCGGCCAGAGCCGATGCCGCCGCGAGGCTGCAATCATCGACTTGTCACCACGGCGACCGCGATGCTCGCTCACCGACTATACTGAACGGGGACGGAGTGCCTTTCGCGCTGAGTGACGGCTTTCGCGGTCACGGCCAAGCCCACAACCGACGCTGCATAGGCTGATCGGGCCGTCAGGCAGCCGAAAGATGAAACGGTGCCCCGCAGAGATGCCGGGTTGTCACCGGCGGTTGAAGCCGAGCCCCGCGGATGAGCACGCGCGCTCAAGATATAGGACGTCGCGCTCTCCTCTCCTCCCTACGCAGACCCACAAATATCCGTTGCATCTGGTCCTGCCAAGCCGAGATCACGAGCAGCTGTCGACAGGTGTGTTTTTCTTCGTTGTTTACAAACAGACCGCATGCACCTGTCATTGGAGCTCGCACGACATGGTGACATGGCGTCTTCTGCGGTCCCTCATTGGAAATAAGTATGGTGGCCGCAGATAGCTAGATTAGAAGGGGTGTGTACAAAGGTACCCCTTATTGTTGATGGGAGAGTCGGATCACCGCAGCTTAAGCGCATCTTATGTTTTACTGCACCGCTTTTTGGGCATCTGTGAAGCACAGAGTGGAGCTGCGTCATCCGTCCAAAAGACCGCGCGCACATAGGTTCGACGAAGAAGTGCGAGCACATGTTCCCTCGCTTGCATGATTTGTTAATGATCCACAGAAGTACCGACAAATGCTTAATTCCACCACCAGAAAAACACAAGTTCCTAGCCACTGCGGCCGCATTTATATGGGAGCGAAATGCAAAAAACTCTCGCGTACTTGGGTTTACATGGACGTTAAAGAACACCAGGCGGTCAAAATTATTCCGGAGCCCCTAATAAAGGCCTCTTTCATAACTCACTGGGCAGTTTTCAGACGTTAAACGCCATAATTTAACAGCTAAAAAGATCTTTACATGGCCCACCATTAGACGTGTATGTTTCGGCCTCTCTCTTGTGCCCGCCTCTTTGCAGATGACTGCGTAATGTATCGGCACATTTGCTGCTATAAACGACCAATAGTTACTGAAACAAATTAGCCTAACGTAATAATTACGTGGTGCTCTCGGTGGCAGTTGGAAATAAACAAGTTTAGGTGTGATTGTATGTAGGTATCTCGCAAGCGATCAAACGTCAAGAAGTACTGTTGCCTATACTCAATAGTAATTTAACAAGTAGAACCGCATGCGTATTTTGCTGTGAAAGGCGCAAGCGGTGTCATGACGTGCTATAAATAATAGCGGACTCCGCTCAAGCGCTTGTTTTCTTCAGAAGCTCGCTTTCGCTACCTGCGCTGTCTATTAGCAAGCTATCAAACCAAATCATTGCGTGCAATAAAATAGAGTGTGCCACCCATCTGTCCTCCTTTCTGTCTCAACGATCGCGTTGGAATCCATAAAAAAAGAAAAAGGAAAACGTGCGGAACGCTTCATGGCCGCAACTTACAATCCTCGAGCAAGTATATCACGAACATCAAAAAGGACAGAGAGAAATGGGGAAAAGGAAGTTGAACCAGAAAAATGTACGGTTTGCTACTGTGCTCGGGGGAAGCTGAAAAAGAATCCAAAAAGTTGATAAGGGAGATATAGAAGAGTAGGTAAATGGAAACCAGTACACAAAATTCTAACTTCCTGCTGGGGAAAAGACGTGAGAACAAGTAAGGAAACGACCGGACTAAAGAACGTGTTTTCTGTCTGTTCGTTTCCTTACGTGTTCTCGCGTCTTCGTCATCGCAAGAAGCACGAATCAACTAGCCTAGCCACAAGTAGTAGCACAAAATTCTGAGGTGGACACGTCACTGCCAGTCTATATCGACGGCCAGCAGGTCCTCTACTCGCCTGCAGGACAAGCTAAAGTGAACTACTGCTTTCACTTCCATTAGCGAATACGTCATTTGTGGCCACTGTCCTAATACATTTTGTTCTGACAGTGGCCGTCCAGTTATCCAGCGCGTCACGGTTGATTATAGATGAACATCAAATCAACCATTGGCCGTACCCCTTCTTCTTTGGTGGAGCAAAATCAGACAGCCTTGCCTCCTTCACAAGCTTCATTACAGCTTCCTTGATGTACAAGAAACTCGTCTGTTGCCCCCGACCCCTTCATCTCACCGAGAGAGAGAGAGAGAGATACAGGCATTAATGATAAGCTGAAGATGTTAGCGTAGCTAATCACTTGATATGCTACTTCATTCGCTGGTGATAATTATGGTGCACACAGTGATCGCATAAACACACTAACAGCACCTACACTCGACACACACACATACACAATAAAGTAAAAACAAATTGTAGGTAATACGTGCGAAAACGACAATCTGATTATAAAGCACGCCGTAGCGGGGCACTCCGGCGTAATTTTGACACTCTTGGCGTTCTTTAACGTGAACCTAAATGTGAGTGCATGAGCGCTCTTGCATTTCACCCCCACCGAAATGCGGCCGCCGCAGCCGGCATCGAGTCTGTGAGCTCAAGCTTGGCAGCACAGCGCCATAGCTTCTGGTCCAACAACGGCGGGTACACGCGATAAAGCTATCCACAAAGGTTCTTTAAGGCCCCGTGACCCTTGGAAACACCAGCAGCGTTATCATAGCGTCATCATATCACAGGTTTGCCACAGACCGAGAATGAGCCGGAGCTCCAAGCGCGACTCGCTCGCAAGTGTAGTGCGGCCTGCAGATGTTGTCTTTGTGACAAGTAGCGGCAGCAGTCCCATAGTACATGTTGCAAGTCCTCAGGAGCACTTCGTTACTTCTCACTGGCTTTTCAACTGTCTCCGTCCTCGACACTTACACAGATATACTAAGACTCCTAATGAGTCATTATATACGGTGCAGCACAAACGAAACACGCAGGACGACCGAAAGACTGGGATATACGACGCTGCCCCAGTCTTTTTGTCGTCCTGTGTGTTTCGCTTGCGCTGCACTGTAGTACCTAATGCCATACCAACAGCAGTCCGTCATTTTAATGACTTACTCTTACCCTCCATATTTGATTCGTGGAATTGTTCGCCTGATCAAATTGTCAGTGAACGTGATTTCAACAAATTTAAAGACCTTTTGCTGCTATCTTTCATTTTATTCATTATTGCGTTTGCTGAAATCTATCTATATATCGATTATTGTTTCGCAACATTCTATTAACGTTAGCAGAGACAAGACTGAAGTACTTTGTTTTAATAGCCCACTTAAGCCGATTTCGCCGGTAATTCCCTTTTATTGCGTTCAACAACCATTAGCGATTGGATTTGTTCTCCTGTTCAATGTGCGTGTTCTGTTAGATAACTTGGGATTCAAAAAAAATTTTTTTGAGATGGAATACGCAGCTAGCTCATGTATCTGCAGTTTTCCTTAGAGTTGTTCGTTTGTTATATTCTTGTAAATCTTTATGGATGTCTTTTACAAGTTCGTAGGTATTGTTAATTCATTAGGATATCGTGTGTTAACATTCTTTATATGTTATTTTTAGCTCCGTTCAAGAGTTCGGGGTTCTAAAGTAAACACTACGTCAAAACCCGTACTAAATTTGATAATAATATAAAGAAACGGATATGAAATCACTTTTGATGATTTTACTAATGTGAATACTTGCGTGTGCCAGACTTTGAATTGCTTTTTACAGAAAGTCTTGTTGTAAGTTACATTTGGACAAATAATTATGTAAAACATATGCTCCTGCATGTGACCTGCGACCATGCCACTGTTTTGTTTTACCATGGGTACGTACAAAATATAGGAAATGTGTTAAACTATTTTTGTGCGTCATTAGTTATGAACAGATTTATTCGCGACGTACTTGAAATGGGTCGTCGTAAAGAGATTGGGAAAACATTTATGGCCTGACAAGTGACTTGATATTTGTTTATTTAGTTTTTTTTGGTCTCTCAACTTATTCCTAACAGAAATGTGAATTTATGCTTCTGCTTTTTGTTTTATTTGGGCCTGGTTTGATGTGCCTAACGGCCGGCTCGGCCTTTCAAGCCCGTGTTTCACTTTGGCAGGCCCAAACTGCGTAGTGTTCCTGGAACAATGAAATGTCATTATTATTATTATTATTATTATTATTATTATTATTATTATTATTATTATTATTATTATTATTATTATTATTATTATTTGTTTCTTCTATTGCTGCGTTCTGTTTTATTGAAATAATAATAAAAGAAATATTTTGTTACCTGTAATGGTGACGGCTACTGCTATTCACTTAATGGTCGTCAGTCAGTCAATAAATCAATCAATCAATTAATTAATTAATTAATCAATCAATCAATCAATCAATCAATCAATCAATCAATCAAATGTTTATTATAGCGCCCATAATAATAAAAAAGTATTGTAAAATGAGACATATTCTTCTTGTTCGTCCACGTTCAAGAACTCATTTTTGTTTATGTACACTTTACGTAACATGTGACTTCACTATTGAATGTTTTAACATAACCCTCTCCACCTCCCCTTCTTTTTTACATCGCGAAGGACCTTTAAGAGCGTGGTCACAATGATGATAATGACTTGTCAAAGAAGTCACGTTCGAGCTGGATATTGTGGAAAGAGGTAGGGACTATTCCTGCAATGTTCTCTTCAGAGCTCGTTAGGCTGATTCTCAGATATTTCTCGTAGCCTTACGTTTTCTTTAATATACAGGCGTACTTCGTGCAGGAAAATTGGCTGTGGTTAGTGTTGTTGTTACTCTTAAGACAACATGTAAAAAATTAATAAAACTCGCAGGATTTACAGCGAGATGTGCCATTTGCTCCACAGACCAGAAGCTTCTTTATCAGAAAAGAGGTTGCCTCATGTCAAACAGTCAATACAGAACCGAGAGAAGAACAGAACACAAGTCGAGCATTTGGAACCAATTTGCTTTCTCTAACCTTCACTGGAATCAAGGTACAAGTGTACCAGCAGAACCTTCAATGCTGCAATCGCTGTCGCACTCTGTTACTTCGTGGGGAGTACCGGCTGGGCAAGTAGCACGTTTTAGTTTTTTGGTCGTGCAACTCGCACAGCCCGGCCCATTCTCGAAATGTGTGTGCGCTGTCCTTCAAATTTTTCAACGAGTATCTTAGTCAATCCTCTGACGGCATTGTCCGCTGTCGGAGCCTTAAAGCCGAAAGGCTTGTTAAATCTTCAGACTTCACGCGAAACAAGCAACCTTAAAGCAGTCTTCGAAACACAGGCCAACGATTATACTGACATCACGTCCTGAAAGCCAGCTTTGAAGCTGCTGCATGAGAGTGCAGCGTGCTTTTTTTTTTCTTACGGCCTACGCGACCGGACGTATAAAAATACGGAAGGAAGCACTGACCTCGGTGCTGCCAGCGGCGTTGTTTTATCCTCAGTCGTCGCTGTCTGTTTTGCCAAAAATACCTTAGTGCTCCAGAACTTCCGGAGCGCGACGTCGCCGACCTCTCCGGCCTGGTATTGCGGAGATAGCGGTCCAATGTCAGCCTCAAAATCTCGAGTATCGTGCACGTGAAGGAACGCGGTGAAGAGGAGCCGCAATTCAGTTCCCCGGTAGGACCCGCCGAGTCTAGCCGTGGGCGCTGCTCCTTGCAGTCGGCGGTGGCAGCGTGCTTCTTGCAGGCCGTAAAATCCGCGGCCAGACCGAAGCACGTCTCGATGCACGCGACGTGAGCGGCAGGAGAGATTTGTCGCCGTTCACATCGAAACTCGCCCGGTTTTTCGGCGCCGCCGGTATATATATACGTTCTTTCGGGCGAGAATCACGGTCGGCGTGACCGTGGAGATGCTTCGTCACTTCCTGGTGGCCAGCGCACATTTAGGACATATTGTGCAACATTGTGTATAGGGCCGTGGTCACGACGCGAGAAACTTCGATTGGAGTCTTGCAATCGCGTTGACAGCATCGCCGCGGTGTGAGCGAGCGACGTCGCGTATATCAACACGAGCTCCGCCTTAGCTTCGTTATTTCTTTTCCCCACTGTGGATGCGTGTGCGGCGACGATAACCGTCGACGTGCTTTTCACGCTGCCGCCACTTACTGGTGCCAGAGCATTTCGAGAACGTAAGTTGACATTTGCTAGATTCAGGCCGCGCCTTCTTCCTCGTTTCAAACTGATAGATTCTACGTGTCCTCGCCGCCTTATGGCGCACGAAAAATAAAAAAAAAGGAGAGAGAAAGAGAGAGAGAGAACTTAGTGTACACATACAGAGTCAAGTTGTGTGGAATGTTGTCTCTTATATAGCTTCAAGGATTTCTCGCCATTGCGCAAGCATCGATTGCTATGTTCTATCAGTCTTTTCTACGGTGCCTGTCGCTTGCTCGTTCAATTACATTTGATACTTGAAATGGGATTGCGCGGCGGCCTCAATTCAGGCGGTCGTTGCGGAGTGCGCACTGTGGCGCAATAATTACTTTATTTCCCGACTGGTCGGGCTCGCTGGAAGAGCAACCCAGAGGGGGCAACAACCCTGAAGCAGTAAGCGTTGAGTGATGAGGACCAGCGTGAGCTCCTTCTTGGTGGATCGCTATATTGAGGCTTATGTTCCCCCTTCTGTAAATCACCTCACATGCTTTTACCTAGCCTAGTAAACATTAAGGGTTCGCAGTGAATTGCGCTGGGCATAGCGTATGAGTGTTAACAAACATCATTGGCCAGTGGCAATATGAGTACTTCAGGCGCATACAAAATTTAATGAATACGTCCACCGCCTTGGCCTATAGAAGCACAAGGTAATACTCCCAGGATTACGTTATAAATTCATGCCCATTAATACTTAAGAAAAAGGACAGGGTGAGAACCATCTCCGCATCTGAATTGGTAGAGAACCACACGCGTCATGGGAAAGCGGGGTTGTGGGTTTGGCCGACTCCCACGGCACCAAGTCGTCTTTTCTTCCGCTCTCCTTTCTATTTGTCTGTATTGAGGATATGAAGTCTAACAATAATCCGTAATTAATTCTACACTTAAAAACATCAACACTTCCCGATGCTTTTCTTTGTTGCAGTGTGCTAGCTTCGTATATTTGTTTATATAATGAGAAGAAAACTTAAATGTAGCATTGTAAAAACTATTAACAGCTTATGGTTACTACATCAACTAGGCACAATGCCACAATGTGCTGCTTACAATGGGTACTCAACATAGGGTGTATAACAATGAGTACATATTCAATTGTACCATACCATTCGTGCATGGAATGCGGAGGCGTTACAAATTCACAAATATGTGTTTAACATCGTCTCAAACCAAACGTATAAGAAACGGGCACGCAGTACACTAAAACAACAATCTGCTATTATATCACTTAATTTCATCATTGTTGCAGATAAAAGGAGGTGATCATTTAGACGTTGTCTACAGCTTTATTACCATTCAATAGGAGGTTCAATGTTTCAATTACTTTTACATAGTACTTGTTCCAATATAACATTGCCCTCTTGGAGAAAAATAAGAATATATTACATTGTCAAACTCAGAGAACTCTGATGACGGTCAACCTTCACATATAATGATGACCTTCACGGTCTGTACTTCTTTTGGGAGTATAGTTATAAAAACTCAACATTAAAGATGTGCATTAGCACCGGGATCATTGGGTTACAGCGTAATTAAGCAGTTCGCTTGGGCGGTTTATAAGCATGGTTCATATTTTTTTTCTTTTATCGGGAACATATACAGAGTGTCCCAAATACCATGCACCAAGATTTTTAAAAACATCCCGGCCACGGTGGCCGCATTTCGATGGGGGCGAAATGCGAAAACACCCGTGTATTTAGATTTAGGTGCACGTTAAAGGATCCCAGGTGGCCCACATTATTCCGGAGCCCCCCACTACGGTGTGCTTCATAATCAGATCGTTGTCCTGGCAAGTAAAACCCCATAATTTAATTAATTTAAGATTTTAAGATATGCAAATGCAACGTAGCCGTTGTTTGCCGTCGCTTGGAGATACTCAGATTCTTTGTGCTTTCCGCCTAATTACATCATTAGTCAATTAATTAATCAACTTCCGCAATAAACCAGTTGCAGTAAAAAACAGCGCTTTGTGGCGTCTTCACTTTGTCAGTCCCTGTAGATTTCTTGTGCACTGTGATCCAATAGACATGTATAAGCAACTAGCCCACCAGTTCGTCATGAAAAAGTCCCGATACAGCTGTCTGTTGCTCAATACGTGCTACGTAAAAGTGTTTTTCGGTGCGTGAAAGAAGCCCGCGAATACAGGCAAAGTGCCTCGAGATGCCAGTCGCGCGGCAATTTTGCGTGTATTCGCGGGCTTCTTTCATGCTCCGAAAAACATGCTACGTGTAGCACGTAGCACGTATGTAGCAACAGACAGCTGTATCGGGAGTTTTTACACGGTGCTCTACAACTTTCTCATTGACATTTTTCATCAAATTATAGTATTTGACAAGTTGATTAATTAATTACGACTAATCATGTATTTAGATGGAGTGAAAGAAATAATCTGAGTATCTCCAAGCGATGGTGAACAGCATTACCTTGGATTTGTCCGTCCACGTGGCATTTGCATACTTTTAAATCTTGGTGCATGATAGTTGGGACACCCTGTATACAGATTTCACTGCGCTTCGTGTCTGATATAGGCTTACGCGTTGGGACTGCCGAACACAGACTTTTAGTTACGTCAATAAAGCGGTTATTAAATTCATTTCGCATCAGAAGGTCATCGGCTTTTTTTAGGATTGGTATAGGAACTGCCAGCTCCAGATTCAGTAGGCTGTTGAGTTCGTTTCGCAGGATATGTGCGTCATTTTCTGGCGTGTGCGGAGAACAGCATTCGAACTTCACTTTTACTAATTAGAGCTGTAGTTTGTTGAAACATTTCTTGAATTTTCGTGGCTCGTTGATTTCTTTCGATTAAATTTTCTGAACATTTCGCCAGCAGCTGAGTCTGCGAACGGCGGGGAAAACGTTTTCTGACCTGCCGTAGTGACCGGGCCTGGGTGTTGAGCTGCTCAGCACTAAGATCGCGGGGTTCGGTTCCCGGCCGCGGTGGTCGAATTAATTAATAAATTAATCTTATCCATACTACGCAACACTGCTGTAGTGCAAGCAGGAGCGGCCCTCAGTCGTACAAGAGGAAAAACAACAAGAACAAAAAGACAACTAAACATTCAAAAGGAATGCAGAAAGCAAAATATTACATGCAGCATATACAGAACAGTGTGTTTAGCAGGTGCAAAAGGGACGCTCTAGTTTGGGCACTGCGACGTCTCATCGTAGTGTACCATGGCGTTAAATGACGTAAGAAGGCAGTGGAGCGACGAGCGCAACAACAAGCTTAAAAATAAATGGTGCAGGTTTCACTGCGACATCACTCACGGTTCTTTCTTTCGTTCCTTCTTTTGGACGACGCAGGGATAATCAAGTACGGGTGCACTAGTCTCTTTCCACGAACTATACTAAATTGCCGTTGGACAAGCTGCTGTCGGCGATAACCTACAAGTGGACCGAATACTCTGTAAGCGCCAAATAACACACACACACACACACACACACACACACACACACACACACACACACACACACGCACGCACGCACGCACGCACACACCACACATGGCGCCGTTTGTTGAAGCTTTAAAGACTAGCCATCATTTCTTCTTTTTCTTCGCTATGGCAAGCAGGTGAAGCATGCATTATAATGCGTTTACACTGTATACTGCAATGAGTTTGCGTGCTGCTGGCACCTTAGTTTCCTTCTTTATTGTAAAGTAAAACGTGTAAACATAGGATTTTAAGCGGCGTGCAAAAATATGGTTGATGCGTCGCTAAATTTAACAGCACACACGATACCGATCGCACTTATAAGAATAAAAAAATAGAAATAAAAAAAATGCGTTCGGCTCTGGTATAGTACGTGATATTTTTTTCCACAATGTTGCGACTACAGCGGGATCTGCAGCATCAAGCAGGTCGGCCGCGTGCATAAACTGTTTGAAGAAGGCCGGTTACGATTCGGGTCTCCTTTCCCTGAGAGCGCTCCGGAATACGGAAAGGCTGAAAAAGTAGAGCGGCCGCCCGAACGACATCTTTCGAGGGTAGTCAATGAAGGTCAAGGGAGCCAGCTTTTATTGAGTGCCCTAAAGAAACGCAAAGGAAGCCTCGGGTTGGCCGATAAATATTCGGCGCATATATACTATGAGAGCTACATAAAAAAAAAAACATAATATATTGCGAGTAACGCCCAAGGATCGGGAGTTGCAACGATAGCTAGCGTATATAGAATCATTCATTGGATGACATCTCGTCTGACCGGGAAGAATATTTATAGTGCTCCTATTGACAACTCTATTTTGCTCGTGCGCTCGTCGGCCCGCGAAGCTGTGAAGACACTTTTGTCTTTCTTGAGGGCGACAGGCCTATGTGAACGCTCTTGATTCGCTCAGGCCCTCCGCGTGTGTGCGCGAGCTCACCGCGGCTTTCCTCCCCCTCCCCTCCCTCTCTCTATTTTATCTTTCTATTCCCTCTTTCCAGTCCCCCAGAGTAGGGTAGCCGACTAAACGCATTTCTAATTAACACCCCTTACTTATATCTTTCCTCCTCCTCCTCCTCCTCCTCCTCCTCCCGTGCGCTTGCTCGCGAGTTTACGTTGCCCCAATGGAATTCGGCCGATTTTAAAAACCAGCGCCTTTGTTCCCTGTGCCCTGATCTGAAGCTCCGCCTTCCACATGACTTACCACGACGGGAGGTAACTCTCATCTGTCGCCTAGGGCTTGGAGTGGCTCTTACCAATGCGTACTGTTACCTCATCGGAATCGTCACGAGTCCAGATTGTGAAGTTTGCGAGTGCAAAGAGACGATAGCGCACCTTCTGTGCGGTTGTCGATTGTCGTATCGATGCACAGAGACAAGTCATCAGCACGACGCTCGACAGGATTGACGACCGTCCCCTTTCGGAAGGCAGAATTCTGGGACCCTGGTCCCAGTCGACGTCGGCACGAACTGCTTTAAAAGCGCTAGTGGTATTTTTTTTAAGGAAACGGGCCTCATTGAAAAACTACGGAATGTGCGAACTGATCCGCTACTTTTTTGTTCTTTTAATCTTCTCTTGTTTTCTTATATTTTGTGCCCTTACCCCATCCCCCTGTGGAGAGTAGCCAACCGAACACTTCATCTGGTTAGCCTTTCTGCCTTTCATCTCTTGTTTTCCTTGCTTCCTTTCTTCCTTCCTTCATTCCTATTTTGGTGAGCATTCTGCGTTTGTTTTTCTGTTTGTAATATGAATCACTTTGAACTTCTAACAACGGCCATTTGTGATACTTCGTGGTGCCTCAATAGATGCGTTGATAACGTTTGCACTTTATCTGAAACCATTGTGCATCATAATTTTTCAGTGTAGCGACGTTCAGGGTTTTAACATCTTGAACAACCAACTGAAGGTATTGACCTAGGCAGATGATCTTGCCTTTTTCTGTGCCGACAAACCTAGCATGCAGAAAGACCTATAGTGGACTGAACCATTGGTCATGGTTTCTGGTGCTAGATAAATCGATCTTTTAAAACTCAGGTCCTTGGTTTGGTTTCTCAATTTTATATTTGTGCGGAATGCTAGTACCAGCTAACGGGCTTCTATGGCCCCTATATGCTGACGGACAAAGTAGGGCCAGTAAGCGAGCCTCTATTTTGCGCAATAAATGATTAATGAATAAAGGGAAAAATCAGACATCCACCCGTTCGTAGCAATTGCTACAACGGAAACCCATACGGGTTCCTCGAAAGACAAACCTCATAGTTGAAGAAAAATTCGTCCTGGTCCGGGACACGAACCCGGGACCACCGCCTTTCGGGGGCAGCCGCTCTACCGTCTGAGCTAACCAGGCGGCTAGCAGATGGCAGAGCGAAGTCGAATTTGTCGACAACACGAAGCAAAGGCAAGAGTTTGACGTAGTAGTTCTGCGGAAACCCGCAAGGTGGAGAGAAGTTGCCGGCTTTCAAGTAGAACGGCGTATGCCTACTACTTCAACTTAAGTCAGAAACATGGGTACGTCAAAGTTTATTTATTTTGTTTTATTTTCATATACTGCAGCCCAATATAGGGCTATAGCAGGGGTGGGAACATTGTACAATAATATACATCATACATTAAAGACGCACACATACGCAGAAATATGAATGGTGAATGAAAGAAGTTAACGCTTATTGTAGTTAAAACTAAATATGTTGTATTTATACAAGTAAACAAGCAAGACGATGTAGAAATAGCGTTAATCTACGAAAACAAAGGTTTACACCATATCAAAACAGAATTTTCTTGGTGTCTGGTTCCAGAACATTTCGTCCAACGTACACGTGGACAAAGTTGCCTCGAACTTGAGCAGAACTAGAGGTTGTCTTTATTATAAGATCTGCCTTCGAATACCATTGTGGCTGAAAAAAAAAGCGATGTACAATACGCACTTTTACCCCCTGTTATCGTACGGGTTATTAGTTTAGTGAACAACCACGGCGAAAAACTATCAAAAGTTTGAGCTACGTACCTCTCCTCTGTTTTATAAACATTGTTTACTGAGACCTAAACAACTTTAGGAATATAAGCTTCTAGTTTACATTTGTAAAAGGTAATTATATCAACCATTAGCAGGGTGCGTCGCCAAACGCTATGCTTTACGTAATCAGGTCAATCAGGTACTGATGGCAAGAACGGCCTATGGAACATCTTTGGTCTCCTACCAGATGTCAACAGTGTTAATTTGATTTGGCGAACATGTTAGGTTTGTTTTACCCATCAGTAAATTTACATAATCCACCAGAACTCTTTTACTAGAAAGTGCTTACTGTACCTAATAATATTCTTAACAAGACCCTCTCTTTCTTGTTAAATCTGTACCTCATTCAAACTAGTTATACAATTCAGAAGGTATGGATAAATATCGCTTTTAGCATTTGTGTACTTGCATCTCGTGTGTTTTTTTTTTCATTTATTTACCCTAAAGGCCCAGCTTGGGCATTACATAGGGGGGGGAGAACAATTGATATAAAATATAAATGATATACAATATACATTGTAAGTCGACCTTCCTTATATGAAGTAGTACATGCTATACAACCTTTACGTCACTACTAATTTGACATCATACGCCAATAATTATTAAATTATACAAACAATAATATGACATCTGAAGAAAGGCAGGAAGAAATGTTAATGTTATTAATTCACGAATGTTTTATTAAGTGCTTGTTTGAATATAATATGGTCAGTTATTTCAGCTATATTACTTGGGAGATGATTCCATTCCGAAATGGCTAAGTGCAGACACGAAAACTGCAATAGGTTAGTACGTGCAAATGGTTGTTCGACCTTAAATTCGTGATCAATTCGTGAGAATTTTCTTTTGGCTGGTAAGATGTGTGCCTGAGAGAATATATTTGGGTTATGAAAAAGCTGGTGGAAGAATGTTAGCCGAGATATCTTTCTTCTAGTCTGCAATGGGATGAGTCCTAGGTCATGTTTTATTTTGGTGATACTTGAATGTTGTGAATAGTTACCCGTAATAAATCGCGCTGCCTTGTTCTGAAAAGATTCTAATTTGTTAATAAGATGCGTTTGGTGCGGGTTCCATATAAATGAGGCATACTCAATCTTTGAACGAAGTGTTCATTGTAGTTGCAGTATTTTTACTAGTATTCCGGCCTAAGTGCGCGTGTTTCTTATTATTACAAATCAGCAGCCAGATAAAGGTTTGTTTTGTAATATCTTCAGTTATGTATTGGTGTAAGATTTTTTCTCATTGACCCTCTTTGCATCTTGTTGCCATGCATGAGAATAATGTTTTAAATTGAAGGCTTATATTTTCATGGTAAGCCTTTGTCAGGCCATTCGCCTTTAGCTCCTCCGCAATTTTCTGTATTATAGAAGCAAAGTGTTTCTTCTCCTATATACAGTACGCATAATTATTGGTAGTTTCAGAGTAAAAAAAAAATTACAAGAACCAAGAGCTCAATTAATTCAGAGTTCTTTTTTCGGTATTTCAGCTGGTGCAGTGGCAAGTGAGATTTACGACAGCGTGGCAGTGCTGGCCAACGGCAAAGTAACTGCAGCCCTCCACCCTGTGCAAGCGTTGAAAAGAAAAAAATAGCAGCATAGATAGATTATGCGCAAATTCTGATTTCTGTATGAACTGAAAAGTTTCGGATAAAGTCGTTCCCTTGTACGCATGTGCAGCATTGATCACAGTGGTATCGTACACTAACGAGAAATTAGCCAACTGACGCACTGTAATTGTCCTAGCGTCCTGTGTGTTCCCTGTAAAATACCTTGAATTTGTGTGTTCTTCAGCAGGCATTCACACTCGTTTGTGATAACGAAATGCCGTGCATATGGTATGAGCCATGGTATGTGCTGACGTGTCTCACATGTGCTCCTCGATTTTTCGGCAAAAGGCCCGGTAATTCGCCCCAGCTCATGCAAGGTCTCACACAACGGCATCCGTGAAGTTACAAGGACCGTGTGGATACCGAAATCTGAGGTGCGAAACCATTTCTCTCCGATTTAGGAGGATTTTTTCTACGAGCACAGTGTCGCTGCGAGCTAAGCCTGAAGAAAGCAGGGCCTAGCGGCCGTGCATAGGCGTGGTCCGGCGGGGCCATCGACCTTGCCGGGGACCTAGAGGCGACGTGCTTCAAGAAAATGGCGTCCGCTATGCGCGTGGAAGTGGACGGTGAAGAAATAATGCCGGAGCAAGTTTCTGAGAAGTTTGGCTGGCGCGTCGCCGGTGAGAAGAAGACCCAAGCGCAAGAGAGCAAGCTAAGTCTAACCCCGGTCAACGGGGGGCCGGCGGCTGCCGGGCATCGTCGCCCGCAGCGGAAAAATTTCAAGAGCAAGCTACTCAAGGCAGCGAGGATGCCTGTGTTGCCGAGGCAAGATATCAAGATCGTCATGCGTCCCAGGGGAGGTCTGGACATTGGGGAAGTATCTAGATTCGAGATCAGCCGAGCCATCGTCGCAGCTGCGAATGTGAGTGGCGAGGAGGTGACGCAAGATGTTGTTTGCCCGAACAAACAGCAAAACATAGTTGTTATCAGCACGCCTAAGCGAGAGAACGCGGACCGCTACTCGGCAGTCAGAAGCCTCACTATCAACGGCACGGCACACGAAGTCGGCGCCTACGAGACCGCCCCCCACGGCACCGTTAAGGGCGTCATCAGGGGTGTCCCGATGACGGACACTATTCAAGAAATCAACGACTACATCGTTCAAGAGTATAACCCCACTGCTATGCAAGCCAACCGCATCGGCAAGACGACAACGGTGGTCATCGCATTCGACGGCGACAAGGTCCCGAACTACATCAGATACGGCAACCTGCTGGTCGAGTGTTCGTTGTATCGCAAGCAGATCGATATGTGCTACCGTTGTGGTCGCCTCGGTCACCGGATGGACGTTTGTCCTAACCCCGAAGACAAGATATGCCGCGGTTGCGGCATGAAGAATCCTGAAGAAAGCCATGTTTGCAGTAACCCCAAGTGCAGCCTCTGCGGGGGCAACCACTTCACCGCGGACAAGGAGTGTACAGCGAGGTTCAAGACGCCATATGTCGTTCGTAAACGGCGTTGGGAACGTCAGCAACGAGAACAGGTGCAGCAGCAGCGGCAGCAGCCGAGGGGGCCAGCGTGGCAGCAGACAGCGTGGCAGTCACCGAGCGGGCGTCGCAGCCGCTCCCAGACCAGGCGAGGGAGAAGCACGAGCGATACCAGGTCACCATCGGCAGCTGGGGCTCGCAGGCGAGAATCTCGTTCGAGGTCCAAGTCGAAGACCCGGCGGAGCAACGGCGCCGAGAAACAGGTGGGCTGGGCAGCGGGGTCTCCCGTCGCTCTCGACAATAGCAATTTCCCTCCCCTCCCCTCCTCCCGCCCTTCCAAAGACAATGAGTGTAGACACTGTTTGGAACTCAAGGAGATGATAGAGAGGCAGAACAATCAAATCAAGGACCAAAACAATCAGATAAAAGCAATGATGGAGCGTATCGAGACGCTCAGTAGAACAAAGAACAGTGATAATGACGTCATTGCAGTTAAAAGGAAAGTACCCAAGAGAGACACCACCAGCGCTACTCCAGCGGTGACGAAGCTGATCACGTCATCGGCGCAGATCACATCACCGGCGTTGACGCAGTCAGTGACGCAAACTCCACAGACAGAAACGGCAGTGGTTGCCATGGAGGAAGAGAAGGCTGAGGCCGCCGTCGCTCCGACAATGGAGTCCGTCATGAGCATGCTTACGCAAATCTCCAGCCAAGTTTCCCAAATGTCTGCGCAAGCGAACAATCTAACAGTAAGAATGGATAATGTGGAGGCCAAATGCAGCCAACTCTCCGTTAGAGTCATGACGATGGATGCGAAAAATAAGCATCTCACCGTTGCCAAGATGAAGTCACCACGGCTTAATCTACGGGTCAGGCCGCGAAAAGTTGGTTCCGTGCGCAAATCTACCGCTCAAAAAGTAGAAAATGACGAAGACTAAAGGAAAGCAGAAAGAGACTGCGGTGTTATTTCAATGGAACTGTAGGAGTATTAGAAACAAGATAGGGGAGTTACAACTATTCGTTGATAAATTGGACCAAAAACCGGATATCATAGCGTTACAAGAGACCAACGGCCGGGCCAAGCTCGCGGGATACATTACGTATACGGACCCTAGCGAAAAGGGTACTGCGATCTTGGTCCGCAGCAACGTGGCGGCCACACAACACGTGACCGCTCAGCGAGGCTGCGAACATACGCTCATCGAAATTCACAGCAGAAGAGTGGGGGGGGACAAGAACTTTTTCGTCCTGAATGCTTATTGCCGACCGTCCAGCAGGGTCATTGACTTTGAAGGCACCATATTGGACTGCATTAAAGAAGCAAAAACAAGACCGATTTTAGTGCTAGGAGATTTTAACGCCGCCCACACGATGTGGGGTTATAAATATTCGTCCAAAAGAGGAAACCAATTGGCTAAAGCTATAGAGGACCACGACATGGAGGTGGTTAACGAACCGGGCGTACCAACCAGGACAGGCACTAGCACGGTCAGAGACACCACACCTGATCTGACGCTAGTTCGGGGGAACCTCGACGTAACTTGGCGTAACACGGGGGAAAATCTTGGCTCGGATCACGATATAATTTGTGTAACCCTCGGGGGGAGTGACATCAAGGCGAAACTGGGTCAAGCCAACATTACAGACTGGGACCGGTTACGTAGAAGCGCAGACAGTGAAGGCGAGGACGAAAACCAAGACACCAAGACGTATGAGGCATGGGCCAAAAAGCAACGCGAATTTGTAAAGAAATTTACGCAGAAGATTACTACTACCACGCAAATTCCCTTCGTAGACAGCAGGCTTAGTCACATGTGGGCGGCCAGGCACGGTCTTACTCGAAGGTGGAAGAGGCAAAGACATAACAAGAAGCTTCGCAAACGTGTACACGCGCTCAACAAGCAAGTGACCGAGTATGCGGAACAACTATGCAGGGAAAACTGGATGAAGATGTGTGATGACCTGCAAGGCACACTGTCTACGAAGAAGACTTGGAAGCTGTTGCGACACCTCATAGATCCATTAAAAAGCAAGAGCGCATGCGTCCGAGACCTCACAAGAACGATCAACAGTTACGACGGGGACGGGGAGAAGCTCATTCGTGAACTCACAAGTAAATACCTCAAGACTGAGAAGAGCGGTAACCCGACTCACGAGTATGAAGGCGATAGCAACGTCGAGATGGACGAAGCCTTCACCGAACTGGAGCTGGTTGCGGCCATCGATGAAAGTAATCAAGGCAGCGCACCGGGAATTGACGGCGTTACATACAAGATGCTAAAAAATATGGGCGACAAAAGCCGAGCTGAACTGCTAAACCTCGTCAACGCGTCCTGGGAGAAGGGCTCGTTACCAAAAGAATGGAAAGAAGCGGAGGTGCATTTCATTCCCAAGCCAGGGAAACCACCCCACGTCGACAATCTACGCCCCATCTCCCTCACGTCATGTGTAGGGAAGGTGGTCGAGCGTATGGTGTTCAAGAGACTTCAGAGACATTTGGATGTCACTGATCAGATGCCACCGACCATGTACGGATTCCGGAGGCACCTGAGCACGCAAGACGTCTTGGTGCAAATACACGAGCTGGTTATCAAGCAAGCGAAGACCCCTACGCCAAGAGCTATCCTGGCGCTCGATCTCAAGGGGGCCTTCGATAACGTCACACACGAAAGTATTCTTCGTAACCTGCACCAAACGGGATGCGGAAAGCGGACATTCAAATATGTGCAGGATTTCTTAACCAATAGAACGGCAACCATCAAAATTGGAGAGGAGAAGTCGGAACCGATAGCCCTGGGAGACAGAGGCACTCCGCAAGGATCGGTTCTTTCGCCGCTTCTCTTCAACCTGGCACTCCTCCCTCTCCCGACTTTGCTTCAAGACATAGAGGGCATAGATCACGCTCTCTATGCAGACGATATCACTGTGTGGACGTCGAGGGCAGGGTCGGAGAGTTGGATGGAGGAGACCCTTCAGAGAGTGGCAAAGACCGTGCACGAGTTCGCTAAATCGTGCGGCCTCAGTTGCTCGCCACAGAAGTCCGAGTTACTCGTCATCAAGCCAAGAAGAAAGAAAGGAGACCAAGAGAACGTACGCATCACCATCGACGGGACGACCATAACACCAACCACGCAAGCACGTATCCTGGGTGTCATCTTCCAGAACAATGGCAAGGCGGGAGCGTCGATCGACAAAATCAAAGCTTCAACGGAACAAATTTCGAACATGATCAGAAGAGTCACAAACAGACAAAGGGGATTGAAGGAGGACGATGTACTGACGCTCGTCCAGGCCTTCTTGACGTCGCGCATCGTTTACGCGGCGCCGTACCTCAAGTTACTGAAAAAAGACAGGGACCAGTTGAACGTCATTATACGAAAGGCAACCAAGTTGGCGCTGGGCATTCCGAAGCATTCTTCGACCGACAAGCTTCTCGGCATGGCCAAGCACAACGTCGTCGAAGAGCTAATAGAAGCTCATCTATCTAATCAAAGAGTTCGGCTCAGTCAGACGTCGGCGGGACGTCGCGTTCTTGCCAAGTTGGGCTGGCAAGAGGCAGAGCGGAAGGAAACGGGGCCGTTACCCAGGTTGTGGGTGCATAAAATCCACAGTAAGCCACTGCCTAGAAACATGAGGTCGGGTCGTAACGACGGCCGCAGAGCAGCTCGTATAGCGGCCTTGACGGAGACTTTGGGTCAAATAGTAGAAGAGGAAGAGGGGGTCACTCTCTTCACAGACGCTTCGCTACCCAAGTTTTCATCGAAAGCAACGCTGGCAGTTACGACGCGGGATGTGCTCGTAACCTGCGCCTCCATCAAGACGTCTTTTCCAGAGGTGGCAGAAGAGGCCGCTATAGCGCTAGCACTCACGCAGCCCAAGGTGGGAAGAATTGTCACCGACTCGCAAAAGGCGTATAACAACTACAGGAAGGGGTGGGTGTCTCTTGCGGCACTAGATATTCTCCAAAGGAAACGCGACATACCTGAAAGGAAAGTTGAGTTAATATGGACACCGGCTCACTCTGGGCTGGAGGGCAACGAACTTGCCCACCAGTTCGCCCGAGAGATGGAACACCGGGTTGAGGAAGATGAGCCACAGTCCATATTTACTTACAGAGACATTACGAACCATTATAAGACGGAGAGGCGCCGTTACCCCGATCCTCACAAATCGCTTAGCAGAGAACAGCAAGCGATCTACAGGCAAATACAGGCAGGATCCTTCCCGCACCCTTACCTTCTAAACAAGATGTACCCGGAGAGGTACGAGAAGGATTGTAACTTCTGCAAAACTCATTTAGGCACGCTCCAACACGTCATTGGAGTATGCAATTTCATCAAGGCGATCCCCCCACCTCTTAACTGCCCCACTACCCTACCCGATGCCTCATCCACCCTTACCGAGCGATGGGAGACCTTGCTAACCAGCACCGCCCTGGAAGACCAGCTCGTCCTGATCTCCAGGGGCCAGGCGGCTAGGGAAGCATATGGGTCCCGTGAAGAGGGAACCACTTCCATCAACGGCGTCTAAGATGATGTCGAGCTCGGCTCAATAAAGTTGTTTCTCTCTCTCTCTCTGACAATACGCTTATTTCAGCTTCAGTTTTTTTCACTAGGACGTACTGAACATGCAATTTGCCAATATAATTTTTAAGGGACGTTCTCCTCAAACATGGCAAGTCCCCTTTAGCTTCATACCACCCAACTGCGCTCGATATAGTTGCGTAGGGAAGGTGGTGAATGATCCTCACCAGATTGGAGTGGTACGTGGAACATTGCAACGCTTTTCCAAACGCTGTGGCTGCTTGGCTGGTTTTTCAACGCCTCCGTTGCTCGATTGACGTTGTCATCGAGCTTGTCACTTACGTTCGACTTCATAAGACATGGAAGTGGTTGTCCATCGCTATGTTCCTTGATGTAAAATGAGCTTATGAGAGTGTAGCTTTTCAGTCTTACTGGTGACGCCACACTTGCATGATGTTCTTGAATCAGTCGGCCTTGGCGGTCGAGTGTTTCACTGGGCCCGCATCTACTTGCACATAAGGTATTCTAGTGCTACACACACTGTGTAGGTGGCCTGTGATGTCTTGCACGGTTCAACCTTGTACTTATTGCTCTAGTGAAACGCTTGCCAAGTGCTTTCCAGCTATCAATGTACGAAGATGACATCTACGTCTGGACGCCAAGTATAACACGTCCTCAGGTGCGCGCAATATTGCAATAAGCTGCGACTTCTATATCATCGAATCTGAGCGCACAGGGCCATAAAATTTCCGCGGACACATCTGTGCTGGTGGCGCTTACGCGGAAGATAATGATATCTTACGCCATTTACATCAATGGAAAAACGACTATTTCGCCAGAACGCCGGGCTCATCAATGATCAAGACTTCTGCTAAAATCCTCATGTGGCCTAATTGAAAAAGCGCCTACCGGCCATTTCACACCTATTCAAATTTCTTGGAGGAAAGCATGGGGTACGTCAGTACACGCGACTTCAATCATGTCCGGTCCAATACAGAAGGCTGCTTCGGGGTCATCTGCGATGCAGCTTACCTGTAGTGACCAATACTTCCAGAAGTAACCTCCGCGCAATCAGCGCAAGCAGGCAGTGCCTGAAGCCCAGGCGCTGCGTGTTTGCCTTGGTTTACCACTGTGCACAGCAACAGAGTATACCATTGCGATGGCTCAGGGTTTCCCAGTCACTGCCCACGTTACTTCGGAAATGCTCAAGTGCTTGCGAAGTACATCTAGCACCTTGCCCACGCCTCGTACCACCACCTCACCTCCTACCACAAGATCCACCCTGTGCCTCTTCTTGTCAGAAAATATAGGCTTACCGCGACTGCCTCCCTACTGATTATACGATTGCCGAGAGACTGTTGCCTCTTTCTTGGTGTTTGGTTTAACTACAAGTTCAACTTTCAGTACAAGGGACTCGGACAAACGCAACCTTCCCATCGCCACCTTTAATAGAGCTCTTTCTACTCACGCTGCACGAGACGTACAAAGACTATCTTCAAATTTATACTGATAGCTCAGAAATTGTGGATGGATCTGCAGGATCTGTGATCATACCCGCAAATTCCATCAACATCTCGCACCGGACAATCTCGACTGCTGCGAAGCTTGCTGCACGTGACAACATACTTGGTGTAATTTGTGAAGAACCACCACTAAAATAGGAACGCCCTTACGGATTGTAGGGCAACTCTGAAATGCTTGCTAACTGCTCGGCGACGTGGACACACAAACCAACTAGTGCTGTAAATAAGAGAGCTATGTCATCAGCAGCATAGAAACATGACGTAACTTTTCAGTGGCTTCCAGGTCAATGTGGCATCATGGGTGACGTACACGCCGATGAAGCTGTTAGGAGGGCTTACAAAAATGGCGTGTACATTTTCAGCAAGAAAGTGTACAAATACATTTGCTTGCTGCATCAGAGTGGCTTACAGTGCTGCCTGTAACTATTTAGAAAGAGCCATCCAACATGCTCTTTGTCGTTGTCCTCGCTGCAGCTACCAGAGACAGTCGCTCGCGACAGCGTTGGCGCCCGTCGACGACCGGCCGCTTTCTGAGCAGGCATGGCCCTCTCACCAGAAGTCGAGAAATGCGCTACTGGACTTCCTTGGTTCAAGTTGGCTACACAGCAAACATTTTTACGCCCTTAAGTGTGCTTTTAGTTTTTCCCATGCCTAATAGCGTTATCGTGGCAATAGCGTTATCGTGGCCCTTAAGGATGGGTGTTTGTGCGAAATTAAAGGGAAATGATGTGAAATGGTGGATGTTCTATAATAATTTTCGTCGTAGACGGATTAATGGAAGGTCAATCACAATTTTTGTAAGGATGTCTAACAGATAAAGAGAAATAGCTTAGGTACATAATTTCTTTTATTTCAAAATTTTTTTCATGTCAGAATTGTGTGCTGAAATATTACACGAAAATAATGAAAATAATAACTTCCACATTTCTATTAAAGGCGTTACCAAACTGCTTTTGCGCTGAGATGTTAAGAAGTCTATCCACTACGCCACGCAGCAGACACGATGCAAACCTTCTGATGTCCGTACGTCTACATGTAATTTGTCCCGAACATTCCGTGATGTTTTCTTGCAACTTCTTCACTGCCTATGCCCAACAAAATTTTCAAATACTCGAGTTGGTTGTAAGTTGCCAGAGAAGCCACACGAATCCATATAATTGCAATTCATAATACGTTGTTGTGTCCGAGTAGTGAAGCATCCTGGTAAATTATGCGGTTACTGAAAAAAAAATCCCTGCAATATATTGAAAGCACTAACATGCAAAAATATCTCGTAATAATATTGTTATTTAGTATACAACCTCGCTACTCCTAAAAGAAGAAAAATAATTCTATCAAGCTGTTTCACAATAAATCTTGACTATGTTTCCCAGAAAAAGCTTTCGTTAGGGTTGAAACCTGCCAGACACGCCGTGGTAGCTTAGCTGCTATGGTGCTGCGCTGCTAAGCACAAAGCCGCGGGATCAAATCCTGGCCACGGTGGCCACATTTCGATGGGGTCGAAATGCTATGACGCCCGTCTCCCGTGCATTGGGGGCACGTTAAAGGTCCCCTGGTGGTCAAAATTAATCCGGAGCCCCCCACTACGGCGTGCCTCATTATCAGATCATGATTTTCGCAAATAAAACCCCATAATTAATTAATTCATTCAAACCTGTCCGTACCCTTGCACCTGCAAAGACAGATATCAATATATAAGCGATGACATCCTTCTTAGACAGTGCACATGAACATCCCCAATATGAAGTGCATACGGTGAACATAAACATCCTGCTTATGCGGTGCTTTAAGGTTGTTTAGATTGTAAAGCACCCATTCGGAACCCTTAGGTGTGGAGATTTTTTTATTGTTTTGCTTTATTTTCTCGCATGCACTCTTATTATGAGGTGTTATGAGTATTCACGACTGCTAAATAGGTGCAATAGTGTCTGTAAACATGAAAAATGCCATTGTATAGTAGCATTAAGGTTGTAAAACATTTTACTTTGATAGTTGAATGACTTTAACACTCCGGAGATTTTTTCGTGTATGTGAGTGTGTATGTTTTTTTTTTTCTCTGTGCGTGCGCTCTTTATATTTCTGTCTCCCCTTACTTGTTCCCCAGCGCGAGGTAGCAAAAAGGATGCTTGTTTAAACTACCTGCCCTCCATCTCATTGATATCTCCATTTCTTTAGTAGACGTTGAAGATTTAAAAAAAAAATTAGCTGACAATATTTGGGCTTGACGATATTGAGAGACAGTGTGCCCACTCAAATTCTGCGCACGCTGAAATGCATTTGTGCGCGACCCTATAAACGTCTTTTACTCTCACCGGCTAGTAAATTGGATACATTGAGTAGCAGCACGCAAAAAAGAAACAAAGAAAAAAAAAATAATAAAAAAATACAAGCCACGTTAAAGCGAGCCTTGCCTGCCATCGAATGTGTGTTCTATCCGTCATCTTGTAACTTCTTTTTGTCAGGATGTGCTGCACAAGTGTAATATCGGCTGTTCCAACCATCTTTTGAAGGTTAACAAACCAGGGTTATCATAGGCCAATTTCCTTGAGTAGAATTCTCTTTGTAGTAAAAGATCAACCTGACGGAATGAACTTCGTATTCCGAAAGTACATCGATTTAGCAGTCCACACTCTCCGCGGGGACTTAGCGGCTGTGATGTTGCGCTTCCGAGCACAATGTCGCGGGATCAAATCGCGGCCACAGGGGCGGCATTTCGATGGGGGCGAAATGCAACAAACACCCGTCTCCCGTGCATTGGGGGCACGTTAAAGAGCCCCTGGTGGTCAAAATTAATCGGGAATCCCGCAATACGGTGTGCCTCACCATCAAATTCTGATTTTGGCGCGTAAAACCCCCAGAATTTATCCATTCAGCAAGTGTCACAGAGCTTGTCTCAAAGTGCAACTACCTCCTGGCGGGGAAACTATAACGCGAGTGTTTTCATTATAAGTACACTGCTCCCAACTGTAAACATTTGCGTGCTGATTATTGTCACAACAGAGAGGGAGTGGTTTGGAGCCTTGCGCACAGTGAGCGAATGAGATGTTCGCCTCATGGCCGTCCTCCCGCACTCGATCCTGGTGGCGTCAAGCCAGTTTTTATCGGCTACCGGACCTCTTTGCGCATAATTGTCGCACCGCTACCCAGGAATATGCACCCAAAACACAACATCAACAGGAGAGTTGCACGAGCCAGGGCGTTAATCAAGAAAATGGATAAAGGGGGCAGAGGAGCCTGCTTTGTTGATTCGACTGCCTACAAGGATCGAACTAAGTTCGCGGCGGTGGTACTGGATCACCAGAGCAAATGCACCAATTGCGACACGGTCTACACTAGCAAACCGGAAGTCGATGAACAAGTTGCCATTGCATTGGCACTAACAGACGATAGATTCACAGAAATATATAGCGACTCGAAAACAGCTATTAGAGCTTTCAATAGGGGAAAGATTGCCCCACAGGCTGCGAGGATAATTAATATAAGACAAACAAATGTTACAAGTTACATTTGTTGGTTCCCGGCTCACCATGGTTCACTTGATGACATTCCCGTCAGTCCAAATGAATCGACCAACAGTGTCACTCGCGAACTTACAGACCGGGCCTCTTTTAAATATGGTTTTGATTCTGTCGGATTAGAGAACCTAATGAGAGATACGCTCATTACATACAACGAAATTACAAAACATTACTACACGGGAAGGAGGGAGTTTCCACTCCCTCCCTATAGGATAAACAGAGCACAATCAGTTACACTTAGGTAATTACGAACACAGTCTTATTCACCTGCACAAATAAAGGAATGGTATGACATACCATATGTATGGTACATATGGTAGATATGCACGCTTGAACATATGCTCTGGGAGTGGGGGTCGCTCGGCCCTGGCATTTGCCGGAATCGGTTTTTAGGAATGATCAGATCTCCAGATCATATCCCTCAAGTCCTGGCTGTCCAGTACGCCCGTGATGGGGCTAGGAGGCTTGACCTCCCGGTCCCAACATGGGACTAGCCAGGCAGGTGGCAACACCTTGTACAGGACCAGAATAAAGATTTTTCCTCCTCCTCCTCCTCCTCTTCCACCTTTTTGCGCCCTGGCAGTGACCATATGAGAAATGTGTGCGTGTGCATGTGCACGCTGCGGTTCATGGCTTGAGACCAGAAGCACGTGGTGCAACGTTCGAAATGGTGAGTCGCATATCAGGGTTGCCAGTGGGCGCCAAGTGCTAAACGCGGCGGCTACCCATGTCCGCGAGGACACCATTAGAACGGGGCCAGCAAGGAGGCGCCATCAACCCCTTTCTTTTTTCACTATCGCCACACTTTTTCCTGCAGGCTTTGAAACGGGGCCGGGAGAAAAAGAAGACAAGAAAAGGAAAAGAGAAGTGATTCTGAGTAGTGCCTGTTCGTGCGGTTTCTGGACAAGAGCCTCGCACGACCCGATTTCCATTTCCACTGCTTGCTGCACGCTCACATTTAACGTGGTCTCTGCGCTTTCGCGCCAGCCGCTCTTGAATTCAAAAGCCGCATAGACCTCTTCTTTTCGCCACAGAAATAGATCCCTACTGCATCCATCCGATACGATCGGAGGACGCGGGCTACTAAGCAGGAAACTTTCGCCTCCTAGATATTTTCTTGCTTTTTAAAGGAGGCACAGGATTGTGTTGTTTAATCCCGCCGTCCTTAGCGCGATGCGGAGCGCTAGAGGTGAACTTGGAATTCGTTAAAGCCCTGTCCATGAGCCAGGGATATAGGTTGCGTGAGATTCGACAAAGTTTACAGCAAATTAGGCCACACTTGAACTTTCCATGGAGCTCATTTTGCTGATACGCCTACAAGTTCAAATCGCAAGGCATTTGCGCGGCCTTCGAAGCTAGTCCAGTTTTAAGTACAGGACGTGTACTAACTGTGTACGCACCATGCTTCGATAAAGACAAAAGATGGTGATAACAAGAAATCACCACGCAGTGACTGCTTCGATCTTTGACGTGCACTTGTTGAGGCGAATTTCGTCAAACTTGTAGAAAGCTTTCGGCCTTCAGTGCGGGCTTCTTTCCTACAAAAAAATCTGCCTCGAAACAAGCTCAGAACCCTCTCTGCACAAAAACGTAGAACGACTTATGGTTATGAAGTTTGCCTTGCGTAAGTATCAAAAGTAATGTTGCGTACTTGAGCTGGAAGCAGGGTAGCCATTGCTAATTACTCTTAATCTGTATGTGATCTGTACTCCTCTGCTGTGAAATCCAGTGATGCGTGTTTTTTTTCTTTCGTGTATTGATTTTCCATGAAAAAGTGGAGCCGGCATCACTTGCAAGCGACAAGGTCTGCAACCACGATGCATTGAAATACCATATAGCATATTTCTTTTTTCCAAAACAACGTTGAAAACCGAGGGTCATAACAACAGCAGCCACATGTCTATGCTGCTCTGGCTATTCTGCACCATGACAAACGATGCGATAGCGCAGCCCTCGGTCAAGGCTATTCAAAACAGTAGCTGGATGCCCGATAACAATGACGGCGATGGTATTGAACGAAAGGTTGATCACGAGTCCCACCCCTCATTGAACAATCTCAATATATCATTATAAACGATTGAGGCAGCGAGCTCGAAAGAAGCTCATCGTTCAACAGATTGCGGAACCAGCCGATTAAGGTTCGAATAGGCTTGGGACAAGGTGAGGCGTGCCTAGATTTTGGAAGTTCAGTCTTCGTCGATAAAGAAGATTGTTTGATCTGATCCCTGTTTCTGGGGCGAGTTGCTTCCAAGTGCAATGCCCAGCTCAATATGTACTAAAAGGCCAAGCCCTTAACGTAACTTTCTCATTACCGATATGCGCAAGGGCGACATTAAGGGGCTTTGGTGCAGTAATTAGTGACGCTCTTCAACTAAACTTATCTTCTTTATCTTTACACCTTACCGCTAATGTCATTTGCTTGCTGCCACCTTAGTCGGGATAATTAGGTGATGCTATTTCAATTATGTTTCCCCTTTGTGCTTCGTCAGTGATCCCAGCGGCGCTCCTCCGACGTTTTTCACCAAGATAGGCCAGTCGGGAGTGGTGGATAATGAGAAAGAAATAGAATCCAGCAAATAGAATTCTTACATTATACCGGCCTTTGGTTCTGCCGGATTCAAAAACGTCTGCACTATAATCCACGTGGTCAGCTTTGCTTTAAAAAAGACAACTCTTGATATGGCTATGGCGAAATTTCGGCTGGGTCTGTTCCATACATGCGTACGTGTTCTGTTTGCAACGTTATTCGCAAACGAAATCTTACAATACCGTCATTACCAAAGTTGCTAACAGAGCAACCGCTGAACGAAACTTGGAAGATTGAGAAGAACGCCACTTCTGCCCCGCCTCTGAATTGTCGAAGGCATTTTATGACGCATTATTTTCGGCTTGTTATTGTTTCTTTGTTTCTTTGTTTCGTTGTCTCGAATCGCGCACAATGCTTTTACTGCAACGAAAATGTTCTCACTTCACGTCGGCTTCCACAATAACACAATTTTCGAGTTTCAGGTTGACGCTTTTTACTCTAACCGTACAACGTCATATATGCCCCGTAAATAAAGCTGTCGCCATCTTGGACGATGAAGCCCGATAATGATGCGAAAGGCGACACTACCCACTCTCTACGACGCGCCGCTTTCGCGATGCAAGCTCAGAAGCAGGCGCCATCCGCGACCGTGCGTGTCCGCACAGCAACGACGCAGCGAGCAGCAAGGAAGACGAGAACGGCGATTCTGGGACGTCCCTTGAGTGGACTCGTTAAGAGAGGGAGGACACAGCACAAAATAAAGACGGCCCGCTTATCTGAGGGGAGCAAATGGCCCACCGCTCCGAGCAGACTTCGCCTCGGGCTATGCTTTGTTTCTCCTTTCCAGCTTCGTGCGAATACGACACGCGAGACGACCGCGTGGATTTTTGTTTTAACGAACTTGAGAGCAGCAACTCTATCTCCTCCGTCCGATCTCGCGAGGCATAACGACGGCATTGTTTGGAAAACTGGACACAGTCTCCGTGCCTCGGTCTGGCGTGACGTTCATGCTTCGATCGCTGCGAGCGGGGTATACGTATACACTACGGCTGCCTCTGCCAGCGGAACGGTACATATTTGAATCACGCGTGGTCCATTTCACGAAATTGGTGACGCTAAGAAAAGGAAAGCGTTTCACTGTCTTTTAACTGTTGTTTTGCTAAAACTGTTTATGTATCTCGTAACAAAACATCCTCATACTGACGAATAGAATCATCGTAACAAAAGTAAAATGCATGTTGCGGGACACGGCACAAGCGTTACGGTCTAGTCATTTCTGTTCAATTCGCAAACAGATTATTTGTGGTACACTTTTATGAATCATTGCGCACAAAATGAACAGGACGCTTCTTGAACTGACGATAACACCCAATAAAAAATGTATCGAAATGAAATAATGGATGGGCAGCGATGAGGGAAGGGGGGGGGAGGGGGGAGGTTTGTTATCAGCAACCATGGAGGCAGGAAAGAAGAATTGCTAGAGATCATTGTGCAACGCGATCGAAGTCAAACGCATGGGATCCAAATATGCCCTGGCAATACGCTCTCTCAGGTCACGTGTTGGGCCAATACTGCCTGGAAGAAGTGAACGAAATAGCTTCACGGGGAGTTCGCTTGCCAAGGCTGGCTGTGCGACGTAATGCTTCCTCCTAGTTTATTCCTGTACCCGTGCCGGCAACACTAGTATACCTCTGCTTATTATTGTCTTTGTATCATGTCATCCCAAAAATGACCTACCTGCCAGTATTTGCAGAAAATCAATGACAGAGAACTGTTCATAATAGCAGACGTCAGTGAACCCTGTTGTGTCACACTGTATTACCGCAGGCGACCAGCCAATGGCAAATAGCGCTTACGAACAAAAAGTTCGGCCAATTCGGGCCCTGCACAAACTAAACCCGTGCAGGAAGTTCATCTCGGCGCGCTTTTCAAAACTGAATACCTATTTCTTGTGGTTGCACTTTTGCCACGAGAAAGAGAGATAGGGAAGCACTACTTCTGAATCGCTCTTAGCCCGAGAGGAATGCCTACGCATAAACTCCACATTCTCTTTGCCGTGCGTATATGCACGCAGACGCAGGCAATGCAGCAGCAGAGCAAGCATATAGGAGCAACACGAAAGAATACGCCCCTCGCGCCACCACAAGTCGTCGTTCTGCTGGCGTTGCGCGCGAAGATTTTCGCACGGCCACCCAGAAGAAACTAGACCGACAGCAAGGGACGGGTGGTGGCGCGTCGTGGAAACCTCACGATCGTTCCTCGAAAGGCGAATACGTGCTTCTGCACCCGGTTGTAGCGCTCCCAAAAGCACATAGGTCGGACCTCAGCTCGAGGCGTGGGAACTGGGAGCATTAGATTTCTTAGCGCTGTACTAGACCCGTTTAAGCCATAGCGTAATTGTCCCGTAAAATAAAACAAAACATTGTCGGATGTTCCATCCTGAAAGTTCCACGTTTCCACAGCACCGAGTTTCTCCTGGTTCAGTATGGCTGTTGCACGAAGACACAGACGCATTCTGTTGACTTATGTTAAATTCTGCCCTTAAAATTTAATCACAGCTTCTAATCCTGACGTGGGCTGCAAACGTGTGCGTCTTTTCCCTGTATTTTCTAGACATTTAATGCATGATTTAAAGTTCGTTCATTCATTATAGGGTGCACACAAACGTGTATGCTTAGTAATACATACATACATACATACATACATACATACATACATACATACATACATACATACATACATACATACATACATACATACATACATACATACATACATACATACATACACACATACATACACACATACATACATACATACATACATACACACATACATACATACATACATACATACATACATACATACATACATACATACATACATACATACATACATACATACATACATACATACATACATACATACATACATACATACATACATACATACATACATACATACATACATACATACATACATGTTAGGTGGTTTGCAGCTGAAAAGGTCAAAACGTCTATCTTCATAAAGCGCTCACCTACATATGGCATGCCATTTTAACCTAGTCTATTGTGCTTGACGTTTATGAAACCTCAAGAAGCTTTTTATAAATTTCTTGAGGTCCATCTGCTTATGTCACTGCCTGTGAGAAACAGAACGATGGGAGGTTGTGGACGTGCCACATGGTCAATACCTCAATAAACGCTTAAATGTAGCCCGTTCTCTGTAAATTTAAATTTTCTGTTAAGAGACGGCCGGAAACTGCGCTTGCGGCAGCAAAGTGATTTTACCAGCGCTGTTTCCCACATCTATAGAATAGGGTACATTACAAGGCTTCACGTAAGCGAACGCGCGAAATGCGGTGGTACAGTGTCGCTACTATGTGTCGATTGTTACTTGCGGACATCGCAAGATTTTGCACGCGTACTCTTCCAGCCGTCAAGGACTAAAAGCACCGTGCCCAGTCAACGAGTAACGAACCGCCTATCAACACAAGCGCTCATTATTATACTAGCATGCAGAATACGACCGTTTCTTTGACAGGGAATTAGACGCTGGCTGCCACTACACGTTATTTTGTTGTGCGTGTTCCGAAAGACTTGGGGCCGAATTCACAAAGCTTCTTGTTCATAAGTGATCTTTGCCATTTACTGCTCCAACATTGCGAATGGCTGGCATTTGCTCCTAGAAGAGTTGTAGCGTAAGAACCATAGGTCATACTGGCAAGAACCTCTTACCACAGAAATGTTCGTAAGAGAAACCTTCCAATTCTGTCGCCGGACATATTATTAGAAAAGGCAGCCTGCAAATGGCATTGAGCATTTAAAAACAAGAAGCTTTGAGAATTCAGTTTCAGGTGTCAGCCAACCCTAATCTGGGGCGTATTATTACCAAAGACAGCCGGCCAATGAGAAACACATCTTAGGAGCAAAAAGCTTTGTGAATTCCGCCGAAGATCTTCGACGTCACGGCCATGTAAGCTGGTGACAATCGGTAGATATTACTGATATGCCGTGGAGTGGCGTAGCTCGCATGTTTGCCTGCCAGAAAGCCCTCGATGTAAGTATACACAACGGGCAGCAGATCACCACGTTGAAAACAGAGCGCACTTGACGTGATCGAGTATGCAGTGCTTCCTGTCAAGTACAATTACATATTTTTGAGCTATGGCCTGTGAAGGCAATACACTGTCGAGAAAACGTCCTAGTATAGATGAAACTTTTTTTTGAAGCCGACCACCTATCCGCAGCGATTATGCGTGCAGGGAAAGCTCGAAGAATCGTGCGAGTGCGAAAATCGGTCCGCGCCGCACTTAACGTTTCGCTACACCTCGCGCGCTTGCGTGTGGAATAACACGGTCGTGCATGATGATTTTTTTTTTGGATGAGAGCTACGCGCAGGATCGGGAGGCAGAAAAGCAGGACTTGCCGTACCGCGAGGGCACCGAGAGCGACATCGCATGTCACGCACGGTTAACCGCAGAGGAGCTGACCTCTACGGGGCGTATGCCTCAACCTTCGCAGTGCGCCTAGTGAATGTGGCATGGTCGCATTTCTAAGCGTCGCTTTTGCGCATACAAACCGGATTCATGTGCGACCGAGGCTGCAGGCTGCGCTGCCACTTCGAAAAATCCAGGCGCAGAGCGCTTCCAACACCCCCCCCCCCCCCCGCCCCCCGTCCCCACCCTGCCGATTTGGTGAACCCCGCGATGCCTGTTTGCCCAGTCATGGCTCCGCCCAGTCTGCGCTCCTGGCGCTTTTTGAGCTGTTCATTTTGCTATCAGTTCTGATGTCGTGTAAGGCGCGCAATTTCGTGCATATTTGCGAATGTTTATGTTTAAATAATTTTAATAAACTTTTTCTGCCAAGCGCTGTTCCATTGTCACTTGGGGCCTTCCTCTGTTCTATTCTAGGCTGGTCTTTTTGCTCACAATTTTCTTTATTTTTCTCGATTTTTCGCCAGAAATGTAGGATGCATGGGATGCATTCCAGGGCTACCATAATTCTTGACTGAAAAATGAAAAATATAATGCTACTTATGAAACAATCTCGATTTTCTTTTTTTGTTTATTGAAAGGAAACATTATATATATATATATATATATATTGTAGAGAAGGATTGGAACGATGTAGTGGGTCGTCCTCTTCAGCGCGTTTTGCTCATGAATGCCGCCGCTCATGCTGAGAGTCCGTGCCCTGCTCTAACGGTCGGTCCCAAACGCCGGTGACTAATAAATGCCTTTGCAAGTGGTGGAGGCTGCTCGCGCCTACAACGTCATCCCTGGAACTTCGATCCCGTACCCTACGCACAACCATGACTGAAGACGCATCCCATCAAACGCCTCCTACTCCCTCCCAGCAAGTGCCTCCTCAGTCGGTCCTGTGCTCCGGTGTGCCTCGCCACAGGAACTCCGCCATATTCAGGGGCGCGGAGGACACCGACGACGAGGACTGCCTGACGACATATGAAAAAGTAAGCGCCCACAACAAGTGGGGCGATCCCGCCAAACTGAGCAACGTGCTCTTCTATCTCGCGGGTGTCGCCAATCTCTGGCACAACAACCATCAGACCGACTTTCCAATGTTGTCCTCGTTCAAGACCTCTTTGGTGACTGTGTTTGGTGGACCTGCCGTGCGCAAGCTGCGAGCGGAATTGCGTTTGCGAGAACGTGCACAGCAGCCGGGTGAATCCAGCTACATAGAATACGCACTTTACTTGTGTAAGAAAGTCAGTGCGGCGATGTCGGAGTCCGACAAAATCAGAAATGTCTTCAAAGGGATAGAGGACGACCGACTATATATGTATATATATATATATATATATATATATATATATATATATATAGACACCAAGGAAGGGGCAGTACACTGAGTTCCTACACATACTTTTTTATTGTCTGCATGCTTGCTTGAAGTATTCAAGCTGCTGTAATGGAAAAAAATTCGACATCACGATTAACAGGGAAAATCTCAGCAAACTGCCATTTGGAGATGAAATTATGTTTAAATAATTAGAAAAGGCGGCTGGCCAACGTCCTTACGGTAGTTCGCGTCCTTACGAATGAAAATATTTGTGAAATATAGACCTGGAGGTGAATTCTGATAACTTTTGGTTTACCAGAGCACCTCGTCAGTGGCAAGCTGTCATCACTAATGACGTGTTCCTTATCGTGATTGACCGGGACCTATTCTTACAAATTGCCATAACGTACAGACTGTTTTGTAAATACGGGCGCTGCGGCTTAATTCACGAAGCTTCTCGTTCCTGAGAACTGCTTGTCATTAGTCTGTTTTTTTTTAAATTTTAGTGACGTCTCAGTCCGCACAAATACTCTGTAGTCTGCTGAACCTTTTGTTGTTCTAGTTTAGTGTATGTACAGCTAAAAGGAAGTGTAGTTTTACCGGTAATGATGAAATAACTAATTCCATCGCAGTCTAGACACCAAGGTCGAAACTTAAGGTTGCAGTCCGCGCTTGTGCCTGCGACGAATGCACCATGCGTTACAAGTCCCGGGTGCACGCGCAAGTGATGGTATGGTATGAGGAACTTTATTTGGTCCTGAAGGTCAACCATAGGTTGACGCGGGCCGCTCCCACGTTGGGACTGTCAGGCCGAGCCCTTCAGCCACATCGCGGGCCTTCTGGACTGCCCGTAATTGGTCAGAGAGTGATTCGCTGTGTAGCATTTGCCGCCACCATTCTTCTTCCTTGTCACAGTCTGTGAAGACCGCGGGGCACTGCCAAAGCATGTGGTCAAGAGTAATGATGCCATTGCACTTATTACAGTTGATTTGAGTTTCACTCTCAGGATAGATCTTGTTAATAAAATATGGACTTGGGTATGTTCTAGTCTGTAGCAAACGTAATGTGACCGCTTGGGCTCTGCAAAGCTTACCGTGTGGCAATGGGTACTCCCTTCTGCTTAAATAATAATGCTTCGTGATTTCGTTATATGTTAATAATCGATCTCTGTGTTCCCCGGGCGAAGTGTAAGTTGCTCGGTCTTGAAGAGCACGGCTAGAAAGTCCTCGTGCTGCTTCATTTGCCACCTCATTGAGGTTTCTCCGAGCTCCGTCCACTACCCCCAGATGTGCAGGAAACCAGCGGATTTCAATCCTCTCGCTGTTGACCTTCTCTAGTAATTTTGTTGCTATCCGTGTCACATATCCGTTGGTAAAGTTGCGTATGGCTGTTCTAGAGTCGCTGTAAATATGTGTCCACCGATTAGCCCGAATGGCTAAGGCGATTGCTACTTGTTCTGCTACTGTTGGGTCCTTGGTATAGACGGTGATGGCATCCCGTATGTTACCTTGAGTGTCTACAACAACGGAGTGATGAAAATTTTTTTTTGAGGCTTCCTGACTATCTAGATGTTTGCTTCTCATGATAGATATACGCTCTGTGCGACGTCACACCTTTTTTCCTCTCTGCTTAACTGTAACCCTACGGATAAAGTTGGCGCGAAGCTGCATTGAAAGTGGAACATGCCAAAAAGGGGAGTAGGTGTCCGGGCACCTAGAGCGAGATTAAAAGCCTTGTAGCACGATCGTTGAGCGGTGTGTTGTAGGCCGGCCAAATACAGCATCGATACAGTCTAAAAATCTGGGTTCGAATTCACAAAACATTTTGTTCGTAAATGCTCTTTGTCATTGGCCGGCGGCTTTTGTTAATAATAATCGCGACATCAGCATTGGCTCAAGTTTTCTATTCTAGCATAAAAGGTTCTTGTGAGTAAGGGCCCAAATTTTCGTGGGGATATGTTTCTCCTCTTTCTGAAGCTCTTTGGTCGCACCGATTTGTTCAACGAGTAGTAATGTTTAGCACTAATTGCTTGCGTTTAGTATTACATGCGAAACGGCACTAATTGCTTGGTGATTTTCCTAATGGGGGGAAGGGAGAGGGGGGATAGGCCTGTTGGAGTGTGTAGGTATCCTAACTCTGGTTCGTCTAGTTTATTTCCTTCATCCTTGCCTTGTTGATCTTTCTTGGCAGCGTTATTTATGTTAGGCCAAATTTACAATTCTGGCATGTTTAGCTCCCTGTTTAGAGAAAATGGTGTGGCAGGGCAAGCGCCGGAATACCTAAACAATGCAAACCACCCTCCTCCTCTATAGACTTATTTAAAAGAGCAGCTGTGAGCAACAGCGGCGAGCCTGCCAGAAGTGTGTATAGGTCAGCTAATCGGCCACATCATCATTGTTAGCGCTATATTGTTAAGTCGACCGCACGGGAAGATAGCGTCATTAACGGCATTGTCAAAAAAATCTGGGATTTAATCTGGTGAGGCACGCCGAGGTGGGAAACTGCGGATTAATTTTGACCACCTGGCGTTCTGTGACGTGCACCTAAATCTAAGCGCACGAGCGTTTATTTTTTTTTTATTTTTCCCCAATAGAAATGCGGCCACCGCAGCCGCCCTCGAACCAGTAACATCGACGAACTGGCCCTGTGTGATGCGAAGGTATTCAAGTTCAGTCGCCGGCTGGTGAAGTATCGCGAAACTATTCGCGACTGCTCTGCGCCCTCGTTCCTCAGAGTCCTAGATTAGCTATAGCTTCCCAATGTGGCACTACACCAGTATCTAGTGAACCTTTCTGAATCTCACTTATTCTCGCTGAAGAAAAAAAGAAAAGAACATCTTCTGTGGAAATCCAAACGGGGTTACGTAAGTGTCCTAAATGAAGCCAGACAGCTGCATTCCAAACGGTTGCTTTCAGGACGAGCCTCGGGAATGCATCAATCCAAAAAAAGCGTCAACAAAACAAAGGAGCTAAAATACCATGGTGGGAAGGAAGCCTGATAGCAACGACAGCATTAACGTACACAACGCTGAGCCAAACAGAAAAAGAAAAGAACAGTCCGCGAAGTCGAACAGATGCGGACTCCTCTTACGGCTGCTTGGTTTGTCCGAGACGGTACCTCGCAGGGCACGCCGTGACTAACAAGCTCGACAAGAAAGACGGTGGCCGGGCACGTCTCGAAGCGTGAAAATGTGTCGCGAGTCAAGGGCACGCTCCGCGGGGCGTCGCGGAAGCGACTCGAGTCCTGCTATTCGCGCACTCGGTGCGCTTCTTGGAGTGAATCCGTGCGCGCATGCAAACCCTTTGAGCGAAATGCGTAAGCGTAATGCCATTATGCGTACCACAGCTAACCGGAACCTGAATGCGAGACCAAAGTGGAGAAGTGCACCACGTCCAGCAGAGGTCTAGGAGGTTCGTTGTGCTCATGTGCAATCCTTGTACTCTCGTGTTCTCGAATGAGCACAGATGCGCGAGGTCACTGGACAGTGCGCGTTCGGCTCAGGGTCATGGACGGATTGTTTCTAGTGCACTGCACGTGTTCGCAATTTTCCCAACCCAGCAGCTGTCTGGCGCGCAACAATCGAGAGGCTCCAGTTTGGACAAATGTAGACCGCATCGCCAAAACAATCGCGCCCATGTGTTGTCCAGCAAGGCGCTATGTGATGGATGGTGACAGTTTTGTGACAACGTTCACGAATGTCAGCCTTTCTTCGTAACAATCCTAACCAGTTTTTATCCATCGACGTCATCCAAGAAGGCTTTCTTTCGCAGGGACTAGTCATTCTGAAGCTTGCTTGACCTATATTCGTAATTATTTTTTTTCTTTTCGTGCGGTATAGAGTAAATGTTAAAATCATGCTTATTCGTAAATATGCTGTTGTTCAGAAGAAATAAATTGCTCCCGGTCATTCGGGGGTGTCATCACTATGCCTTTGATCATTAGTATCAATAAAAGATCAGCATCGCCGCTCTTCCTTTGGAGGAACCGTTGAACCTATCCCAACGCTCCTACAAGCGACTATTGCCGTTTGTGAAAAATTACTCTGGCAGCTCCATTATTCATTCGATCACTGCAGTTATAAATGCCGTGCGTCACTGCAGTCCTTGTGATGTTGCAGCTTTCCTTAGAGGTCCAAATCCTGAAATCCGCGTGGTAATACAGCTGGACAGTTAATACTGCACTGACGCTCAACTTTTCTGCGCTAGCGCCTCCAGCCAAACGGTCCTAACATGCAAGCAAGCGCTGTTGTATGGCATAATTGTATTATACAAAAATATTCTGGTTCGCCTTCGTTTGTTAATGCCTATATGCACCGCGTGCAATGCGTTCTTTTATATAGCCACTCGCATGTACATTCATATCCGCACGCGTCCCGACCAGACAAATGAACTGCCACTTGACTACCAACCTACAGCCGAATTCTCAATCACATTGATCATATTTTGACGGAACACTTGCCATGTCAAGCAAATGAGCGCTTTCTATCGCTCATTAGTTATTTACAAACTCATCGGGGTCGTCGAGCCTCGCTAAATGTAACACTGCTCGAACAAATTTTACTTGACCACACCTAATATAAGTGACGATGTTGGTAGCACGGTTTCTATAATATATGTGTTGATTGTAGCCAGGAGAAGATCCAAAGTAGCCTCAATAGGGTGCAGCGGAAGCTCGGGCCGCCCCCCCCCCCCTTTTTTTTTCTTCTTGATCCGTCAGTGATTGCAGCATGCGCCTGCTGCAAATTCCATGTCTATGAAGTGTGCGCAAAAGCGCTTTCTCTATGTAGGCCACCTGCGTCACTGTAGCATACGCGTGACGGTACAGGCCTCTCTAATAAAAAACTATTCCAAAGGGTTATTGCCTTATTTGCGGGCGTTTCAATGCAGGAACATGGCGCGACTCACTTCTCAAGCAACGCTGCTATTTTTGTGCCCTTATGAAATTTATATTACATTTACGTTGTCCCACTGTTATGTCATAGCATCAACCCAATATATACAAGCTCTTGAGTGAACTATTATTTATGGCAGTGCGCGTGGTTGTAGATCCGGTGGCTTGGGCGAGACTCAATTGAGTACATGTTGTTTATGATCGAGACATAACCGTTTAGACGCACATGTGGACGTACAAAGAGTGTGCAAAATAATCGACAATCAGTCATACGCTTCACGTTTGGACAGTTGACAATAAGGTTCGTAACTGCTTATTAATACGTGCGGTGTCAATGTTGCATGCTAATATTTTGAAAATTCAGAAACATAGGTTCAAGATGCCTTAGAACAACTGCAAACATAAGTTGTCAGGCAATGTCAGTCAGGAAAACAGATATGATTTGCAAGTTCTGATAAAGACTACGCTACAAACAGTTCGTCATTCTTTCTAATGACGATAGCACTTGTAAAGATCGTGAAGGTGTCCCCGTCAAATGCCCTTGATGGTCGGTCTGTCTTTACAAGATGCCGCCTAGAAAAAGAAAATCTGTGTCTTCGAATTGGGCCCAGACTCATTACATTTCAATGCGAGGCAGATGAGCTTTTGATGGAATAGCCCCACGGCAGTTCTATTGAAATTAAGGAATAGTTGCAGCATGTTAAGCCAGCTCGACGCCCGAGCGGTGAGGCAATTAGACGCCTCGAGCCTGAAGTTGAAAGCAGAGTGAAAACGTACCCATACTTCTCGCGTGATACAAAATTAACCTGAAACATTTGCCGGAGCGAACGTCAATGAATGAGCAGCCCCTACACATTGTAACATGGCGTTTGTGCATTAGGCGTCATAAAATGCTTCGGTAAACGAATTTATCCAAGTAAGCGTGGGTTTAGCCTTCTTCCATCACTATCGCATCTCGTTGACTCATAAAATCAAATTATAGTCTTCTTTTTTAATGCATTGCATGACCCATTGTCTACACCTTTTTGCATGGAATAGTCCTGTTCCACTCACCCTACTTTGTTTTTATTTGGATTCCTATGAAATATTTTTTTAGTGCTAGCTGCAATATTAAACAGTTTTAACACTGTTTCCTTTGTCATCTCTTCTACGCGAGCAATTGTTATTTTCCACCATCCATGCGCCTCGATACTCGACCTTTGTTTCGAAATTGCTTTGCCGCGTAACTTTTCTGTGTTGAAGTCCTTGCCAACCACTTTAGGGTCTTAATTCCCTCTTACGCCTCAGCCTCTTGTTGTTCACCGTACTAGCCTCTGCTTATATTATTACACCGATCCGCAACTCGAAATTTAAAACTAGGTGCTTGCAATACTCTTTCTACTTGCGCAATTCGCCCGCAATAGCCGTTTGTGGCCGCGGACGTACAAGTGGCATGCCACAAGCTCTTATTGTGCGGCTTACTAGCCATGTTCAAAAGCCGTAATGCCATGGCCGACATTAAGGCAAATTACTATTGTTGTCGCGGAAGGCGTTCGGCTATGCAGGGTGTCCCACGTAACTTGAACCAAACATTAAGAATATTCAAATACTACGTAGCTGGACAGAACCGAGGTAATGTTGTCTGCCGTCGCTCGAAGATACTCAGATAATCTTTGTCACTTTGCCTAATTAGATAATTAGTCTTAATTAATTAAGCAACTTTTCAGATATTATAATTAGATGAAAAGTGTGAATGAGAAAATTGTAGAGAAACATGAAAAACTCCCGATGCCGCTTTCTGTTATTATCGAATGTAGTGAATTTGGTCCCTGAAGCATAAGACGTTTAGGATGTTGCGGAGAACAGTGAATAAGCCTCACAGCCACCAACAGCACGTTAATATACCGGAAAATGTAGCACCACTATTTTTGTAGGCATGGTCTGCACCTTGTGCCCGTTGATCAACCTTTTTTGGTCCTTCATCAGTTTTTACCGCTGAAGGTGAGGCGAATAATTGGTAACAGTAATGAGCGAATGCTCCTGTTTATGATTCAAACGCGTTGACTTTGATGCCATATTAAGCTGTATAGTCAATGCACATAGATTTGGCGCTGAGCTATTACTAGCTTGTAAGAGGTCTTCATAACTTTTTGAAAGTTGCTGATAACGTCGTAGCTATGGAGCTCGAGGTTTCATAGCCAGCATAATATTTAGGTGAAAGACTGTCATGCTAGGAGGTGCTTCGCAACTAAGGCCGATGCCAATTGAGTTCTAAAATTTGTTGCAAGAGCAGCGTTACGGCTCACTCGCAGCTCACGCCTGCGTCCCCAGCTTCGCCATTGCGGACTGCATTCCCCATCTCTCACGTTCTCGCCGTATGTACCGTATGTGTATATAATCACACCGAAAATCTAGGCAATCTCCGGCAATTGTTTCTCGCCTTCCGTTGCCTCATCCGACGAGTGGGTGCACAAGCAGATCACCACAGCGTCGGCTCCGTCCCTTGAATTGGGTCAGCCTGTGCAAGCGCATATGTAGCGAGCCAGCGACGCGAGAACAGAACGTCCGCGAAGGCTCACGCGACTATGCGTATATATGCACGACGGAAGCGATTTAATTCCGCGTTTCCCGCTCGAAACTGCTCCAGTGCGTTCCGGTCGCCTCGTCTGGGTCGTCGCGGGCTTCCCCCGCCCTGTGTGTCTGTCATCGCGCCCTTCCCCGCTTACGCACAAGGGCGTCTCAGCAGGAAGTGCAGCGGCCGTCCCAGCCACCAACGGGCCTGTCTGTCAGGGAGGCGTGAAGGTTAAGAGCGGCGGCTTTTGCGGGCGCGCTGCTCCTGTTTGCTCTTCTCCTCTCCACAGCGGCCCACACGCATCCACGCGCGTCGAGAGGGACACGCTCGCATTGACCTCTGCAACCCATCGGAAGCGCGGAGCACCCGCAATCGGCAGCGCGGGTGAGTTGATGCGGAATGAATAAAGGAAGACATTACTCATTGTTCCTCGAGCACGGAGGAATTGCGGGCAGTGCTTCTCTTGACGCGTTCAGCAACCGCTTGACATTACGAGTGGCTGTGCGCGCATCTCTATAGGCAGCCCTTCAGCACCTCTCACTAAAGAACCGGCTACTTCTTGCTCCTGTTTCAGAGACACCATTCAATATGATTCACATCAAAGTCACATTTTGTTCGTAAGATGTGTTAGTACTTGGGTGGCCGCCTTCGCTGAAGATGTGTTGCCATTGTTTGTTACTGTTACTATATTTGGTCTTTGTTCTTACAACTGATCGAGCGTAGGAACTGCTTTTTGAATAGAGGCCGTCTTTCGTAAATGCCTCAACTGGGCTGAGCCTCCCTAGGCTCCATGCATTTTCTTTATCACTCCTCTTTCTGTCGCAACTGCCGTCCGCAATTGCCCATCGCCAGGCCGCTCGAGTCGTTATCAAGCTGCTCGCGATCATGAATGGTGCCTATCACTGCGTCAGCCAATGAGGAGACGCTAAAACGTGAAACAAGTATTGCGAATAAGGATCCAGCGTTGATATTCACAAGCTTTTTTTATGCGAGTGACATCCGTTATTGGCTAACACCGAGCCGATTGTCAATTATTACGCCCGATCACTATCATACGTATTCTAAATGTTTTCAGGTGATCTTGTATGATAACTAAAATTGTGTTTCGTTTAATGCTCCAGGATCAAAGTCATTTAGCACACTGGCAGAGCACTGGACAACGGTCTTAACCGCCATAACAGACTTAATGCAGCAGACTGCGCGGGTAATCTGAAAAGTGCTATTTCGTGAACAAGGGTTTTCAGCTGGGCTTGCTAGTGCATATTAACTTGTGGGTGAACTGCGCGAGGACGGGACAAGAAAGGAAACAAACACGAGCGCAGACTATCAACATACGATTTACTTGAAAATACTCAGAGCATGTATACTTAGGCGGATGTGCACGTGGTTAGTCGGGGAATGAGTCTATCTGTTGTCTAAGATAGCCAAGCTCCTTATCTGTTAGATCGATTGATCGGGTGCTGACGCATTTGTCCCTTCTGTGGATTGCGTGGGCCTCAAATACTCCGCGCGTGAGGTGATTCTTGTATGCCTTCAATATAGTGCTGCGCGCAAACTCTGGTTACTCACACAAACTACACGTGTCGACGTGTAGCGGTTGCCAACTAGAGTTTGCGTGCAGCACAAACGGTGGTGCCGGCCCGCTTTCCTTTGCTTAGCTCTCGACGGCTGTGGGGCCTGTAGCGTAAAACTATTCAAATATGTTTTTATTCCATTCTCCTGATGTCAAATTTACGTAACCGCCGACGCAAGCATAGGGCGGTGACCCGCAGCGTTGCCTCAGCAGCCCAATCAAACGCTCTCCTCGTTTATAGGAGGTTCCATTTTTTCTTTTGCTTTCAAAAACGAATAGCGTTGCCTACATTGAACCGCTTTTCTTATCTAATTGGCTGCCAAGAGGCGAGAAGCACGCTAATGTGGAGAGGATTTTGATGTGGCCGAGCGAGCGGGTGGTGCCGGCGTCTGCGATTGGTCTGCTTTCTCTTACTTAGCTTGCGATGACTGGTTGAAAATCGCGGCGACGTGCAACGGAAGGTTAATAATGTCGCTAAAACGGATCTTCCGCAAGGAAGAGTTGGCAGAGCGATGTGCTCTGCCAACAGCGCCGAAAGTGCTCGATAACGTTACACAAAAAACTTCATTATATGCAAATAAACACATGCTCTCAGGCACGTGCGAGTAGCCAGAGCCTGGGCTATCTGGGGCCATCTTTTATTCCTTTCGAAACGGGTAGTCTCCGGTTATCCAGAAAAACAAATTCAGTTTTTATTCGGCATACTAACACATCTTTAACGCGGTCATATCACTTTCACGTGGTGAGGTTTCGTTGTTTTGTGACGTTGCGTGACAGACAGGTGAAGTGGGTGCAGCCCTAAAACTCTTGACCCATAGAAAATGGCTAATGGCGAAAAGACGTCGAATCAGAAATAATTATTTTTCTTTTGTTCGGTCTACTCATGCATAATCATTGTGTTCACGTCATTTCAGATGGGGAGGTATCATGGTTTTCATGATGTCGCATGGTAGACAGGCGAAGTGGGGGTGGTCCAAAAAATTTTTGACCAATCGCAGCGGGCTGATTGCAGAATTGGAATGGAAAAGTTTGGAATTGCTTTAGGTTATAGCGCTCCTGGTTGAAAATCGCGGTGGAATTAATGGAAGGTTAAAAAAGTTTGCAGGACGTTCAAGATTCGCGTTTAAGAATGGAACGCAATAGCATTAAAAGATCCCTGACTGGTTCTCACGCTCTCCGGCAACTGCAACTTATGTAACCGTAATGTTCACCGGTAAACGCTGGCGGCGAACGCTATGCACAAAGGCGAGCTTACTGGTAGAAACGCCGCCTCTTGCGTGGGTCGCGATGCGGCGGAGGCGAGCGCCATCTGTAGCTGTTGCAAGTAACCGGGCGCCCCGCTTTATGGCCTTTGAGATTTGTGAAAGGAGTTTGTGGTTTAAGTTTAAGCCTAACAGAATTATGTTTTCTCGCATATTCAAATTACAATCCGACGCTATCGTGTATGTAGGTTGTGTGTAAGTCGTACTTTACGATCTTTCTCACATATTTTACCTTGCGAAATTCAATTAGTTCAGTAACTTCCAGTGGTTGGGTATGTGTGGTTCGAAATGATTTTTGCTGTAACGATGGTCGACACTGGGCGAGGTACGCCGGACTTAACGTGCTCGCGTTAAAATGTCACTAAATTGTGTCCTCACCGAAGAAGAGTTCGTGCCGGAAAGGCTCAACAACGTTATGACACGTAAAATGTTTATTATACGCAAATAAATCCATTCTCCCCAGCGGCTCCGAACAGCCAGTGCCAAAGCGATCGGTAGGAAGACGCCTTCTATTCTTTTCGGAACGTGGCCATCTCTGGCTATTCCGACAAAAGTTCAGTTTTTTTCGGCCTATTAATGCATCCTTAATGTGTACACGTCACCTTGACGTGTTGAATTTTCGCGGTTTTGCGATGACAACGGACTGGTAGGCGAAGTGGGGCAGCTCGAAAACTTTTGACCAATAGTGGAGGGCTAATGGCGAAAAAGGTGTCGAATAAGACAAATATTTTACTTTTGTTCTGTCTAATCATGCATAATCAGTGTGCACACGTCCTGTCAGATGGGGAGTTCTCGCGGTTTTCGTAGCGTCGCATAACAGACAGGCGAAGCGGGGATAGCCCGAAAAATATTTAACCTATGTGAAGCGCTGACGGCATAAATGACATAAAAGCAGTTTTGAATAGCTTTACCTTATAGCGCCCCAGATCACGTACGGATTCGCCAACCCTTGACCTTATACTTAAGTATCTTTCTACCGAAAGTGTTGACATCGTGCACATCGACCGCCTCGGGAACATGTACTGTATCAACCTTGCATGTAAGGGTGACTTGGTTCCCCTATATGCCAAGGTCGGCCACTTCCGGCATACAGTTCACCCATTTATTCAAAAGCCAGTTCACTGCCTGAAGCTTGGACGGGTGAAGACCGCGTGTGTACAAGATCAGCGGTGTGTGTCCGATGTGCGGAGAACCACACAAAAGTCACCTGCCGTGCAGCGAACTTCAGGTGCTCAAACTGCCAGGTTTGTCTTGGCGCCACTTAGAAGACTGTCCTCAAATTAATAATGAGTCCACTATCCTCAAAGAAATCTGTGAAAGTACGACCCATGGGAGAAGTCACTGAAATCACTGGCGTGACCGACCTCGTCGTCACCGACAGTCTTCCAGGCAGACTACGGCAGCTGGGAAGGAGACGCGTCTAGAATTCCAGTACTTCCTACGCCTCCAGCGCCACACACATACGAAGTTGAAGGCAGCTGAGAGACAGAAGCCGGCTAGCCTAACTGTTCAGAAGAATGGCTTACGCTATCGTACACATAGTTTATGAAAGAGTCTCAGTGTGTTGTCCCACCTGTGACAGGCACTACACGCGCTGATGAAGTGACAGTTGAAGCTAGACAAGTCATATGCGTACTACGGTCATTAGTGTACCTCATCCATGTACTTCTTTTTAAACAGCTAGCACACTATGTCTGCTCAAAGTGCGATGTATGAACTCGATACTGAGGGACCTACTTACATACCTTCAGTAGAGGAATGATCCACTAGCTAAAGTCATTCCGTGCACAGAAAATCCAAAAGTGTCCTCACCGATTGTCAGCGCAGAAGACGGTGCGCTGCCTTAAGACAACTTCCCGCGCGAACGACTACATACTAGCGTGTTCTTGATTTCGCTCATGTGTTGGACTGTCCCTGGTAGTGTTGCACTCTGTCTTCTTTTATACTTTATCCTCCATATTGCCATCCCCCAGCGCCGAGTTGCAAACCGGATATTGCGATCTAGTTAGCCTCCCTGCATTTCCTTTTACTCCTCTCTCTGACTCTACCGACTACTGAACCATGAGCTCAGCGTCGGCATTCAGCGCTTGAAAGTGTTGCTTCCTTCTGCTTGTGAAGCACGCGGCACGAATCTGGGCCCATATTCACGCACAAGAAAAGTTATTTCGCTAAGCAATAATTAATTTAGCTCCAAGAACGCGATCACATAGAGGGGACGACATAAAAACAGGACGGGGGCTTACGAACGTTACATATGTTTGTAAGAGGAACTGCCAGTCAATAGCGATGTTCGACATTCTAACGTAGGCGGCCGGCCAATGGCAAAACGCACTTACAAACGAAAAGCGTTGTGACTTCGAGCCCAAGAGACGAGATATCTTTTGGCGTAACGGGGTAGCACTCAACCTGTGATTAATACAGACCTAACGACACAAGTGACCGACCCAATTTCTTCCCGATTCTTCAAACAACCCTTCCCCTCCCCATTCCACCACAACCTTTTCTCTGAAAGTTTGTGCCAGCGTCGTTTAAATTTTGTGATACAGAATGAACTCGGGTGGCAGTGGAAGCACGCCATGAAGAATGATGTACAACTATATTTGACATGCTCCTGACAACGTCTTCTATAAGTCAACGTAACCAAATAAAACTGAATCATATATGAGAACCATCCAAGCCATGCATCCATTCACCCATTTCAGAAATTCTGAAATCCAGGCTCTGTAATATACTCATCATCTTAGTCTCGCTCGGAAGCGAAACCGCATATAGTTTTCCTGAAAGGTCATCTGCACTTCAATGTCCCGGCTTGCAGGTTGAGGGAAAGCTAGCTAGCTAACCAAGCTAAATCTTGAGCACAGGAAAACTTTCAGAAGCATTTTTCACTTATTCTTTTATAATTTAAACTTTAATCATTACAGCTGGATAAACAGCGGTTAGGCACTGTGTCCGTCCCACTGTAACAGAAAAAAGAAGCTACCTAACCCTCCCCCCTCCCTTCACTTTTCACAAACTTTAATAACACCCTCACAAATCTGAAAAGTGGAAGCCGTTTACGCATGTGAGGCGAGAAGAAACTGCAGCAGCCGCATTAATGATGACGACTGCGAAACGAGGGCGGGGAGGACTCAAGGCATGAAAGTCCCAAGAGAGAAGAGGAGGTGACGAAGAGAGTAGCTCAGTTGGCAGCTGTGCGGGAAGTAGCCTAGTCCGCCAAAGTCTGCGGATGTCATGGAAAAGCGAAAGCAACGGTTTCCTCTTGAGAGCACGCTTTGAATCCGGGATATCGCGGCCCTTACTTACAAAAAAAAGTCCTTCACTAGAAACTTTTCTGTGAGCCTCTGCCAGCCAATTGTAATTTGGGAGATACTATTATGCGCGAAGGCGGCCGGCCAATACCAATGTGTACTTACGAACGAAAAGTTTTGTGAATTCTGACCATATAATAAAACGGGGTTCCACTAGCTGTTACCTATATTTCCGGATACGGAATAGGCGGTCTTTTTTTTTTCCTTTCCTGACAAGACGAAAACTTCTTGAATAATTTTTAGTTTCTAGCAACTTCATTTACGAAGCAAACTCACTGTCGATAGCTTCTACTACAGTTCTTTGTATTTAAAGACGCCAATAATTTTCAGTTAGTCTTCGTGGTGGATTTAAATCTTTACTATTATTCAGTTAACGTTGGGGGCCTACGATAATACGGGCGAGGATAACTTCACAGGTGTGTCTGTCATGAAATGGCGAATGACCAGCCCTTAGGACATTGGCCTGGCGCTCACTGAATTAAACAACGCACATGTGACAGCCAAAGTATCCAAAGCCCAGTCTGCCTTAATGACTTACTACCGTTTCATTTGCGCTTGGACGTCAAGTTTATCATCACTTAAAACAGGAATAATGCAACGACAAATAGCATAAATGATAGGCTTGTCTTTGCACGCATCCATTCCATGTGTCTATACGAGCTGATATTTCGTACAACGATTACCCTCAAATGACTGAAGCCGCGGGTAGCGTCCAGACAGTGTGACGTGAAATTTATTCGCCATAAATCACGCTTACATGTGTGAGGCGCACGTAGCGCTCTTTCTTGAAGACTACCTGCCGGCGAATAGCTTTTCTAATTACTCTGGCAGCAGCTTCTGAAACGCCGCTCGTTCCGAGGCTTTGCTGCTTTAATCCGAATGCCTCACCGCGACTAAGCATCGGACGCAAGTGTGCACTTTACAACTGGCGTACGCGCACACATAGAAGCGCGGGAAGTCCTCGAGAGACGAGAGGGAAGAACCGAGGGAAGAACCGCAGTCACGAGCGCCGAGGCACAGCGCCCGGCGTGGCTGGTTGTTGCTCGAAAAAAACAGTGACCCTTCACGATGGTTCCACCTGGCGGTCATCGAGTTTCCATGATGAGCCGTAAAATAGAAGACGACAATCTAGGTTGTTTGCACGGCGGCCCACTAAATGGAAGCCTAGCCCGCTTCTCCCAATTTCAGCCGGCACTGCGGCCCTGCGCGCGGTGTGTCCTAGGGCGAGATTCCTCGCTAATACACCTCTCGCAGATCCATTCGCCAATGTTGCCGCTGCTGCACGCAACGCGAACGCATTGCAATGTATTCAGTCGCGGTCATGGGTGGCCGACCACGGAGAGCTCGGCCTCTGGGAGAAAGATCGGCAGTAAATTGAAGACCTGGCTCTAGTATCGTCACTGGAACATAAACGAAGCGGGGAGCGGCCAGTTCCCGTTCAGCTGAACACAAAAATATGCCCCCTCGCAAACTGCCTCCGCCGACGCCGGTAAGACGCACATGGTTAAATATTTTGTAGTGAAGTAGCTGTGGCGAGTTTTTGTTCACTTTTACACGTTTATCAAAGGAGCAATATAAACAAAGGAATACAGCGACCAACTGTCAGCGTCAATCTCACGCGAGCGGATTGTTAGCGGATTAAGAATAAGGTAAAGGCAGGTTCGCAAGGCCGTAGAAAGGGAAAACGGTTTGAATTTCGATTCCGACCTCCGTCTGTAATTACATTCAGTAAAGGAAACTTATACTTAACCTACTCAATACTGGACACTCTCACCCCCTAACGAAGTCGTAATAGTTGATTTTCAAAACACAATGCGCGAGCCTCAAATTTGCATGATAAAAAATTGGCGGTTATGGTGCTTAATTGAGATTGTTATTATTTCTATAAGGCACATGACGGTCATATAATTGAAGGAATTTTTAATAACTATACTTATGAAGCGTAAATATACAGTGTGGTCGTAAATGCTATTAGCCGCCGTTGTCTTCGTTCGCGGTAGAGATCCTCGGCCATTTTCTTCCAACTAATCTAGTACAGGGAGCAGTATTTTTTTCCCCCAAAGGAACGCCTCAGGGAGACAAAAACTTTCAGCCCTCAACGAGACGAGAACGGTGAAAGAAGACAGGAGACACACGAGCGCTGGCGATCCGTGGTGATTCATTGCCGTCTATTGCTTTATCTTCGAATAAATTACAATACTTGCGTAAAAGAAAGCAAAAAATAAAAAGAAAAGAAAAATAGCGTTCGTGTCTCCTGTCTTCTTTCACTGTGCTCGTGTGGTTCTTACCAACAAGCCCGCACAGCCACATTATTGAGCCTCAAGGAGCGCGAGAACCTAATCGCAGCATAGAAATGCTGAGCATCCTTTTTCGCGCAGTGCCAGCATACACCCTGGACTGTGTGGCGCCCACAGTCCAAAGTGCGTTTTTTGCACGGAAACACGTATACGCGGAGGACTCGCGTAGACTTCAACCTAGCTCAGGCGGAATTGCTCACACCGCTGCGTTTTGTTAGCCCGGAACCGGTGCAGTAATCGGTGGTCGCCGATTCCCCGAACAGTGGGGACTGCGCTTTTTGTTTTCGTTGTATTGCGCCATTATTGATGATCCTGTGTGAAAAGCAGCGTCGCCTACATCGCGCGGTGCAGCTCACCTTAGCATGAACAGGATCCGAGCAGCGTCGTAATCCACAGTGGTGGGCGCTTCTCGCGGTTGGGGCTCGCGGCGGCGACAGAGCAGGCGGCGTGACCCTGGTCGGCGGCGTGCAGAGCGGCGTGCGCGCTTCGCTGGTCGCCGAGTGTGCTGCCGAAGCCGTTGTCCGACAAGGAGGGGAGCCGTTCCACTTTGCGCCGGTGCGCCGTCGAGGGGAGGCGAGCAGCCGCGAGGGAGACCGGTATAAAACGGCCGGCGCTGGCGGGGCGAGGTGTAGCAGGCGAGGGGGCAGCGAGGGTAAAGGCGGCCTCTGCCAGTTCTCGTTCCGGACCTCCGGAGCCACTTTTGGGCCAGAGAGGGCGCGAGATTTTGGAAAGCAAGATGCGCAGGTGATCGCCGTTTCTAGAGCACGCACTCGGAGGCTTTTGCATATCGTCGGCTAGCCGGGCGCGGGCGATTCGACGCGCTGCGTGTCGCGGGAGCGCCTTCTCCGTCTCGTTCTTGAAGGAATGTCTCCTTGTCGTCGCCTATGCTATTTCTCTGCTTCCCTACTGGCTCAGGCGAACTAACCAAGCGTGGATGCACTGCATTGTTTCCCTTCGCCCTGTCGATGCGTGTGCCTTTGTTTCTGTGCGCGTGTGTGCTTGCAAGTGCAGCGTCACTAGAAAAGAAAGATCAATGGTGTCATTTGAAAAGGAAATCGCTGCTTCTCACCTGCTGCTCATTCACGCACAGACCGCTGATAAACCCTGTGCTCTTTCGTTCTCCCGTGCTTCTGTTCGCCACACGTACGTGAGTGCGCAGTTCGTTTGCATGTCTCCCCTAAATACTTGGCAGAAAATACAAGAAAATGTTCCCGTAATTCGCACAAATCTAGGCTGAACATCAAAATATACTCCGTCACTACCCCGTTCTTACTTTTCTTTAGAAGCCAGTTACTCGCATGGGGGGCTGCGCTGAACTAAGGACGTACGAGCAATTGCATATTCCGGAATGAGGCTGCGATAAACTCCAACTTGCGACAAACGTTGCTCAGTAAAATTACATCGGCAAAAGTGTTACATCGCGCATTTGCTGCTGTATAAGTGAGGCGCTAATTCTGACATGTGGTCATTAGCACGTAGGACAAAATATAAGACATCTTTCGTTTATTCCTTTCATCCATATATTGTTGCGCCAAGCGCGCGTAGGGCAGTTGTAGATGTTTCCGGATATGGCGACACGGATGCCGTTTTCGGCTATAGACACCACCTAATCTTTTTCGTGAGAAACATTCTTTATATTCTAATTCTAAACGAGCAATAGTGACGCGTACCCAGGTTGGACTGTCAAGAAATGCCGGAGAGAACTTATTTGTGCGTGTTGGAGTCGCGCGACGGTGACTGAATAGCGCTCGATGTTGTTCCGCGCTAAATCGTCAGGTTCTGATGGAGGAAACCACGTATTTGCCCCAAAACGTAGAGCTGTGCTGCACGCGAAAAACTTGGCGGAAGTTGCGTGCGCTGCCTTCAAGCTTTCAAACTACTGCACTACAGCTGAGAGCGTTCTTTTTATGCATATGAGTGCATCGTTGCGTTTGAAAGCGGCCACGAGAGGAAGCGCGGTCTTTGCAGAGATGCAAAGGTTGTTCGTACATTTGTTTGTATTTGCTAGTTTCTCACACACCGAGGCACTTCCGCCAAAAAGAAATAAATAATAAATAAAAAAATGGCTGTGGCTTAGGTAAGGTTAAGCCCAGGATGCGAAGCATACTAGCCTTTATTTTAGTTGTTGAACCACTGTTTAGCCTGGTGAACTGCTGTTGCTTGGCTATATTTGGTTCGGCTAGACGAAGAAACAACTCATGCATTACTTCTTCGCCTTCAAGAGTGGAACGCGACAGCGTTCCCGTCGACCCGCCAAGGGGTGTAAGACAATGGGCTACAGGGCAGCGACTACGCGCCCCGCATTGGACGCGGTGAGCGTCGAGCAAAGCAGCGTTCGGCGCGGCAACGAAATGTGCGCCTGAGCAAGAGACGCACGCCTTAGAAACAGCGCGTTTCTAAGGCAACACCGCATTCACTAGAGGCGCTTTTGTACCGCTTTGAAGCGTTGTACTCGTGGCTCAGTGGTAGCGTCTCCGTCCCACACTCCGGAGACCCTGGTTCGATTCCCACCCAGCCCGTCTTGCAAGAGTTGAGCCAAAGCCACTTCTCCTCTGTCGTGACGTCACGGTGTCACGTGATTTCATGGTCACCGCCGCGCCTGAGGAGCTGGGTTGAGCCCTCGTAATATGCTTCGCATAAAACAATCAAAGGCATCTGAACCCAGATAATTTTCCTTGGACTTTAGTATCAAGTATATATGTAGCAATGAAGTGGGGAAATTGGCCCAAAGTTACGCGTAACCGTGGTTAAACTAGCTACTACCTAAATTGGTTCATTGTCGCCCGAAACTGCGGTGACTCTAAAAAGTGTGTGTCCACCCCCACAAAGGCACATGTGGTTTAATCGAATGAAAAGGGCAGCCCACGAACAAAGGTACGACTCACGGCGTTCCTGTTGGGTGCATTCCAAATGGATGCAGTTGCAACACATCAGACGAAGACTAAACGAAAGGCGAAGGTTGTATTCCATTGAACAGCGCCGCTTCCCCTGCGGAGCGGCTGCTCTATTTATTTTTTTCCCTGTGTTCCCTTTCCGCAGTCTATCACATATTCAGTGGCAGGCAAAATGGTGAGTGCGCGTTGGTCTTGAGGAACTGGAGACCCCTTCCGGGCGCCTGGATGCTGTAGTAACCCATTTCACCACTGGGTTCGCCAGAAACGCAAATGCCGTCGCGGAAAGCCTCCATTCCACCCTGACACATGTACGTCACGAAGCGGCACTGCTGGCGATACTTGATCGACTCGATGTAGTAGAGCGGGGCTCGACCATGGTCGCAATCGATCTCTGCAAGGAGACAGTGTGTGCGCACAACATATAGAGTGAGGAGATCAGCAAGACAGAGGGCATCACATAAGCGCGCTAATCGCCAGCTGTTAGATGATGCTGTTTAGATGAAGCCGCCATTTAAAGAAAGGGGGATAAATCAAGGAGAGGTAAGGTAAAGAAGTCAACCAGACGAACGTCCGGTTTGCTACCCTACACTGGGCGTAAGGAAAAGGGGCGATAGAAATAGGAATGAGGAACAGAATGAACACTGCGTGTATGCGGGAGGATGCACCGCACTATAAACGGTCATTCAAGCGGGTGTACTTCATGTACTGCACTAGGGCACGAATCATGTTTTGTGCCATGGGGCGCTATAACGTGAAGCTATTCCAAAGTCTTAAATTCCAATTCTGCAACCAAACTCCCCGCTATTGTTCAAAAATTTTTCAGGCCACCCCCACTTCGCCCGTCTGTCGCGTAACGTCACGAAAACCGCGATAGCTCCCATTTAATATGACATGTACACACTAATTATGCACGAATAATTATTTCTGATTCAACGCCTTTCGCCATTATCCCTCTGCTGTTGGTCAAGCTTTCTTGGGCTGCGCCAACTTCTGCTGTCTGTTACGCGACGTCACAAAACCGCGAGAACTCACCGCATCAATGTGACGTGGTCGCGTAAAAGGTGCATTAATGTACCGAACAAAACTGATTTTGTTTCTGAATAGCTGGCGACTGCCCCGTTCCGAAAGGAATAGAAGATGGCTGCCCGCCGATCGCTCAGGCACTGGCGACTCGCACCTGCCAAGAGCATAGATTTATTTGCGTATAACAAAACTTTTTTTGCGTGGCAGTATAACGTTATCGAGCACTTTCAGCACGTATATACCACATCGCTTTGCCAAATATTCATTGCTGAGGACCCGCTTTAGCGACATTTTTAACCTTCCGTTGCACGCCGCCGTGATTTTCAACAAGCAATCGCAAGCTAAGTAAGGGGAAGCAGAGCACTCGCAGACGCCGGCTCCAACCTCCTCATCCGGTTATCGATTTTCACTGCGCTGACTCGGCCCCTTCGAGACCATCTCCACTTGATCATGCTGCTCGCCTCTTGTCAGCCAATTAGATAAGAAAAACCGCTCGATGTAGGCAATGTTATTCGTTTTGAAAGCAAACAAAACTGACCTCCTATAAACGAGGAGAGCGTATGATTGGGCTGTTCAGACAACGCTGCGAGTTACCGCCGCATGTTTGCGTCGGCGGTTACGTAAATTTGAAGTCAGGAGAGTGGAATAAAAGAGATTGGAATAGATTTATGTGGTAGGGTCCTTGATCTGTCATATGTCGTGCAAATATTTCTTATGTAGTTGCACAGTACATGACATGGGTGGTACGTGCTTTCATCTGTAAAGCATGCCCAGTGTAAGCAGAGCTGCCTTTTTATTCAAAAACGCGCCTAACAGAGATAAGCTTCAAAGACAAGTGACTGAAGTATTGTCACAACTTCTCACGTCATGCATTTATTTGCGCCTGGTGGTGCTAAACCTAATGACGAATGATAGAGCCGACCACAAACAGTGGTTTTATGTTAGAGCAAGAGCCGCTTGCAGCGACTATGGCTTTCCATGAATCGCTCGAACCCCGATATTTAAAACATTAGGCCAAGTCGATACCACCGTTCACGCAACTGTGAATCGCGAACCCCAGGGAAATCGTAACAGACAATCCAGAGTGTCGTGAAGCCGCATGTGTCCCTAATTCTTCATACCAAACTCTGAATCGGTCACGAACGCGGAAACTGTGTGCACCCTGAAATCTGAAACAAGGGCTGTGTTAAAATTTTGTCCGAACTTTGGCTTCATTGTTTAGACAAAAGGTGCCTCGTAGCAAAGAGGCTCAGTAAACGCGGAATGACGTCTCATTCCTGCAGTTTATGCGACCATGTATGCTGTGGGTAAAAATGTAGACTAAAATTTGGAATACAAAACGGAAATTGCTTGATTGAGAAGGAGGCGTGCACGCAATAGCTTGTCTTTCTAGTGGCTTTGGAAGTAGCAAATCTTGACTAGCGCTGGTGTAAACCATGTCTTACATGTTTTTTTTTTAGGTAACCATTGTGCGTGCTTCTTTCTTAAAATTTCATTATGGGGACGGCCAGCTTTAATTGTTGGCATAGATGGTGACGCAGTACAGAGAAGCTGCGTTGCAGGAAGAACCAGAGAAAGTGGTGCGGTTGTGTCATCGTCAAAATATATGGCCTCTAGTGGTGAGCAGTGGCTAAAAATCACCTCCGTGTGGAAAGGGCGTAGATGTCAATAAGCAAAATCGCAGAACGGGCAAGGATACACGACTCCTACACGTGCGATTCCATGGACGTACATAGTGTACCCACCGAGAAGGCCTCCACATCCGGGCTGGTTTCTTCCGCCGTTTGGGTAGAAGTCCACGTGTCCGACGGGCTTGCCCATTCCTAGCGCCTTCTGCAGCACCGTCCAGCCTGAACTCGTGTGGATGGCGTCCACAAAGACAGCATCCTTGCGCGTTACATGCACCTGGGACTGCTCGAAGAGCGGCCGCGCTGCATCCAACGCTGTGGGCACGACGCGCGCACAGCGCGTATGATATATGTAAGGAAAAAGAAAAGCGGCAGCATACAGTGAAAGGAAACACCAGCCACATGCGAGGTCACGAGCTCCGGTGGCTTCATTTCTATCGCGCCACGAATGGTGTCGCAGAAACGTTTCGGTGGCCTTGCATGGGCCCGCGGGTGGTCGGAGTCAAAGGGATATTTTCCTCAGCGTCGTCTTTCACTAGACGCTAGTTTTCGGCTCGAGATGGGAAAGAGCGCGCATTAGTGTTTCAATGCTGCAGCTCAGCGCACCCGGTCGTACCATAGCGTTCGCGGGAAACGACCGTCACTGACGCCCTTTGGCGTGCTTAGAAGTCTAAAGATGCTCCTAGTTTCTCATTTCAGCTTATGCGGACGCGGAACAACAACATCAGGAAAGCTGGCCTGCAGTGTGTTCGGCACAAATTGGGGCATTGTGGACCGCCGTGTAGAGACCACAGCCGCTTCACGCTGGAGACGAGAGAGTAAAGGTTATCTTTTCAATCTCAGAGGCACCATCCGAAAAGCGGGATGGTGCCACCTTACATGTTTCGCTACGTGACGAATATCCAAAACAGCAAAACACGCCAGATGGTACACGTTAATGTTACTGAAGAGAAAACAGCGCTTACTGACAGGAAAGGAAACAAAAATCTGTAGAAATACACACGCTAACATCAAGTGTATTTAGCTGTCTATCAGCGCTTGTTTAGCAATGTTCTTTTTTCTTTCCATGTGTGTGTGTGGGTGGGTGTGTGTGTAAGCACACACACCCAAATCGCAGCTAATGTGAGCTTAACGCTGCTTGCGCTTGCTTCATTGAGAACTATCCTAAAAAGGAAGGTAAATAAAGTTCAAAGGAAACAAAAGCTACAAGGACACGTAAGAAAGATCAGGACATGCTCATTATTCACGGGCTTTCTTTTGTTTAAGAGAAAGCACTGTGATGTGGCAGTTGCTGCACGTTTGAATATAGAGCTGTCTTTAATGGAAATGATGGAACGTGTTCTGACAAGCAGCAGGTCAAAAGGAGCGCTTGACCGTCCTATGGGTAAATCATTCAGACTGCTTGCTAAAAACTGTACTGTGTACGTCTGCCCGTCTGTGTTTCCTGTTTCTTTTTGTTTTTATTTTTTAATTTACAGGTTGTATGAATGTTTTATTTATTTATTTATTTATTTATTTATTTATTTATTTATTTATTTATTTATTTATTTATTTAGTAAAAGTACTTACGAGATAACGCTTGTCCTGTGTCCGCACTTTCTTTCGGTTCTCGCACTGGAACTTCAGATATGAACGATTTCCACTTCGGGCAGCTTTCAGTTATTTATCTTTGCTGTATGTTTTGGAATACAACATCATGAAACGCACAGCTAATAAACGCCGACCAGGGATGTATGCACGTCGCTGTGGTTCGCAGTAAGTTCCGGCGCCTTCATTGCTACTGTGTGTTCGGCGATGGATAGCTATCAGTGACTCAGTCCAGGTGACGGTTTTACACTTTGCCCACAGAAGACGCAGCATGTCAAAGTAGGTTTTGTAGTGACCGTGCGTGCACAATTTTCGCACACACACACACACACACCCACACCCACACACACACACACACACACACACACACACACACACACACACACACACACACACACACACTCATTGCAACCTTCCCGCTTTTAAGCGCTTATGCATAGCGAGCGCTCAAAAGAGGAAAGCAGTTTGGATCAGCAGGCTTAAAAGCAAATTTTAGAGTCTAGAGTACAGCTAATGTGGCTCGGCGTTTTCTACCACCACTACTGTCGAAACGCTGTGATTTTAGCAAAACTGTTTGTACCACTCTTGATAACACTTTAGAAGGAGTACGTTAAAGTAATACATACCTGGGAATGTATGACGTACCACGTAATCTTCGATTAATTCACGAGTTTTACGCCTACCAGTTTTACACATGTGAGCCGCTCGCTTCCTGTGATGCACCTTCACGAGAAGGCTTCCCTACTTGGAATGAGTGTTTTGTTTCTGCAACTTCGTAATGGAAGCGAGGGGACAGGAAGCGAAAGCGGCCCCTTGCACCACTCACCTCCGCTAGCGTAATACAAAGTGCGGCACAGCACAGCTCGCGTGGCATAATATGGCACAGCAAAGTACACTGTGCGTGCCTCTTGTCTTTCTCCTAAAGAGCAAACACCAGCTCTAAGCGCGAGCCGCTATGAAGGCACTGCTGCGTTATTTAAAAGATACCGGACTTTGTGACAAATTGTAACTGTGCACTATGTGACGCAGAATGTATTAGTGGGACGTTGAAACTGTGTAACACCAAGCGACGCCTTCCCAAACTGCGCGACAGCGCCCACAGAAACAGTTGTGTATTGTATCTCTCTCTCTCTCTCTCTGTGTATGTGCGTGTGTGTGTGTGTGCGCGTGCGTGCATGCGTGTGTGTGTGTGTGTGTGTGTGCGTGCGTGCGTGCGTGTGTGTGTGTGTGTGTGTGTGTGTGTGTGTGTGTGTGTGTGTGTGTGTGTGCGTGTGTGTGTGTTTGGTAGCCAACTGGAGATAATCTCTGGTTAACCGCCATGTAATTCCTTTGTCTCTCTCTCTCTCTCTCTTAAGCGCGAGCTAAACCCTCTTTCTAGCGTCGTTCCTATACGAGGACAAGCTTTCTTGGGAAATTTCGCCTGTTGCTTAGTCGACTATGCTGCTAAATCATAATCAGTTTAGTGCATCATACGTATCGTGAAGTCCCGTGCATAATTTTAGTTAATAGGTGGTGTGAACGGTGCATCGGCAAGGGGTACGTGTCTTACCCGAAATTCTGGCTAGCTTTGTCCCTGTCTGTTTCTTGAAGTGACGGCCTGCGAAGCCGCACACTTGGGCGCCCAGGCTGAAGCCCACAAGATGCACCCGGGAGGCCGTCACGTTTTTCCCAAAAGTCTTGGACAGCTTCTGCACAAGCAGGGATATCTGGCGGCCAACCAGGGCCGTGTTGCCCACAGCCGTCAGGTACATGGGCGACCGGCAGCCGCGGCCCCAGTCTACGATCACCACATTACAGTCTTTCTGCAATCGTGAAGTGAGCAGAAGTGCGAGTGAACAACCAATAAATAGTATGGAAATACATTGACCTATCTTCAGGTGCATCGCAATGTTTTCGATAAGGGCATAAGGCTGATGGGGGATGAAATTGCACAGATTTACAGTAGCGTTTCCCAAGTAAATGCAAACGCATTGCGTACGTAAATAAATAGTGCTGTCCCCACTGTGCATGATCCGTACGTTATTGGCTTCCTGATGTTTCGTACATCAAGAACCCAAGCTATGTTAATGTACATTATTTGGCGAATTTAATGTATGTATACGCAACGCTTATGTGCACTAAGAAATAGCATTGTCAAACAGGGGGGTACCTGTCGCTGCCGCTTCAGCGCTAATTGTGATGGCTAAGCTCACGCTATTGCTGATCGCCAATAACTGTTGAAGTTTGCTTTCACTTCCTCTAAATGCATCAGAAACGATAGTTATGAGCGCTTTGTGCGTCCAATTTCTGAGATCGTTCGGTGATTCTGGCGTCCGTCGGCCACACGGACGCGTCGGCATTCTAAACGAAGGGCGGTCGCTAATGAATTGACTTTGACATGTTTGACATGAGGCAGCAGATGGAGCCCTGGCTTTCAAAGCTTTCTCCACCTTAACATTCCCGCACGTTAAAATAAAGCAGTTCAAGGGATATACACCATAGCATCCCTAAAAAAATTCTAAGCTACGTTTGCTCGTCCCACTACAGGCACCTTATGTTCTGAGGATAACTTTGTTCCTGGCTGCTTGTTGCATGATAAAATCATGCAATCAGCAGTCAGCATGATAAAATCTGCATGACAAAATCATGCAGATTTATAATGTAAACAGCTGCGCGTACACGCAATAATTCGCAAAATATGTACAATACGTATGGATAACCAGTGCTGGCCAGGAGGCGCTAAGGCACTTTGTGTGCGCAACTGAAATATTCTGACACCATCCGGTCGGGAGGCCATGAAAATGGCATGCCATTTTGAACGATAAAAGACGCGTGCCTGTACATATAGCGTGCACAACAAGACGAAGATGAAAAGTAGGCAAGAAACACATAGCGCTCGTGCGTTTCATGTCTACTTGTCGTCCTCGCCTTGTCGTGCGCTAAAAGCCTCAATCATGTCATACCAACATAATCAAATAGCGATATTGGTGAACCTGTATCAACGTTTGCTTTAGCCCCATGCGTCCAGTCAATCTTCGTCCGTGGCCATTCGTGTTGCAAGGAGCGGATGCGCCCTTATATAACAGCACGCTGGTGCCTAGTCAGTTCAAAAGCTGGACACGTCTGTCTCAAGATGAGCGGTGAATTTGTTCATGGGAAATCGGCAGCATGAACTAGTGAAAACTTTCCTCCGTTCGCTAGGCTGCGTGTTACGGCGCCGCTGTTGGCACACGAAGTGTCAGTGCTGATTGCCCATAAATGATGGCACGCGACGATGACTGCTCACTCGGTAAAGGTAGGGGGTTGGATGAGTTTAAAAACAAACTGCTCTTTGAACAACATCGCGTACGAAAAACGTAAAAATTCGGTGGGCGCTGACAAAATGGCAAGCAACAACATGTTCAACAAGCCCGGTCAGTGATCGAAGACTCAAATGCGATTCGGTGCGCGGTCACATTTTGTATTGTTCATCACGCGAATATACTATTATGCAAGGTGTACTGATTTTTCAGTGTCCAACTGATTTTCGTGTCACTAACTGGTAGAATCATAACTGTTGACAGAGCCACAAGTCTGTTGAGCTTTCCGCCGTTTTTCCGTTTGCCGAAATAATTTTACTTATGGGTAACTATGGTTTACGTTCTTGTAGTCTATGCTCAAGAAGCCTCTAGCGCATGTTGTCTCGAAAGAAAATAAGCTAGGTTGCCTACGAAGTCTACGTTTTAACCATCAGTCGCCTAATCAGTCCTTCACTGTTTTCGTCGCTGATCTTTCCAAAGTTCATAATTCCTCGCAGGCACAAGCGCGTATGTATCCCAGCGTATTCATTTGTTCATACATCAGCATTCCGTAGAGACATAAATGCTTGCTCGGCCAGCACACCCGCCAGCTCGGACGACAGGCAGGGAATGCAGGGTGTTCCTCGCTTATAGGTATACAAATAGAAGATCCGTGGAGTGTAAAGACAGAACCTAATTGTGAAGGCCGGTCTGAAAGACCAAGCAATGTTTCTCGGATTTTTCTCATTCCCGCGGCCATTATTTCGGGCCTAATGTTCATTGTGAAAAATCAGTTGTTCTCAAGTAGGCTTGGACCCTTTAACGCGCTCATGAGGCAGTTTGACACCTCGCTTGACCATGCTCTATTGAATTGTGACAAGTGCAGCGTTGCGGCGTGCACAGCGTTACGACAGTTACGCGCCTGCTTATAGGAACCGAACCACAGCAAGCAATACGTCGCAGCCTAGCTTTATCTAAAACTGATGCACCATGTGTCCCCAAATCTGCAAAATTTATATCTGTATATTAAATATGCTGTAATATGTTAAATATATATCTGTATACACATGCGCAAGAGCCTTAAGTTTTGTGTGCAAACGCGCTTTCCGTTGGCAACCAGAAATATATGACTTTGTGGAGCAGATTGTGGTAAGCACATAGATCACGCCACGTATTCATTACGCTAACAGGCTGTGGTGCTTCAAGACCCCGTACGCGCCAGCACAAACTACCCCAACGTGCCTGGGCAAAGACACGCCCACACACACACACACGCATGCACGCTGACAGACATTAATTCAGGTTAATGGCGGTAGTTGAAAATGAAAATGAAGGCCGAAAGAATGCGAACACTGAAACGAGAGCTGTCTGGCATACCTCCTGCAGCAGAACCTCCTTGAGATCGTGCAGCCAGCTACTGTTGACACTTTGCGTGTAGCCATGTGCGAGGATGATGAGATCCTTAAGTTCCCGGAAAAAGAGCTTCCCGTCTCGCCGAAGAAATCTCGTTCGCAATCTCCGGCCGCTTGTGCTGTTACGAGAGTAGATGTAGAACTTTGTTCTCACGTACCTGGGTCGCTTGGGAAGCGAGAGCGGATGCGTGAGCCGGTACTTATCGTTCTTGCCGAAACAGCCCACACCCCTGTAGCACCGCAGGTCTTTGATCAGCGAAATAGTTTTGAGTGGAAACTTGAGAGGCCATATCTGTCCAAGGAATAAACAGAAAAACATAATTTACGAAGCGAAGTATATATCTACAAAAAAAAAACTGTTTTACTGAAGACTTCTTTCTTTTCTTTTGTTTTTTTTTGGGGGGGGGGGCGGGGGGGACGGAGGGGGTGCAACACGATTATTTATTAGGTATCAATTATTTAGGTGTTTATTTGGTCTAGAAGAGTTATTGCTTCAGAGACGATGTTAGTATACTAAACACGTTATTTTTGGCCAGATTACCCTTCCCGTGTGACTGATGTTCATTAATGCTGGTCCCTGCAAACAAGTTTAAGTCGCAGGCGTTCTTCCTTCGTGAAAAAGAGTTGTTTTACTAAGCACCATGTCAGATCCCCCCCCCCCCCCCCTTCCCAGTTGAGAGCAGTGCTGGTTAGAAGGTTTCTTTTCTTGGACCATAGTTGCGCTCCATGGTGCGCAGAAACCCATTATGGCGCTGTCAGTACACGAGTGCTACCTGCACACATCCTGCAAGACAGACAAATGGACGAACGCGCATGTACATACACAGAACGGCTGTCTTATTTATTTATTTAATTTGCATGGCTCAGAAATAGTTATACCGCACCCAAATACTGCCTCGCCAGTTAAACCATGATTCATTATTTGTGTGGTTAAACACATACATAGCGGCGTAAGCACTGCTATGTGTTGGGCTTGTTGCTACACGAACTTGCATAACAAGCTATCGAAGTTTGCATCCACGCGTGCATAAGCATCGCTTCATTATAGTGGCAAGATGTTATTAATACTCAGATATTGATGAATTACCTGAGTTATTATAATATTTTTGCGTACTTAATCTGTAAGCACAATGATACGGCTTTTTCCAGACGACTGTGTATTACATTGTGTCATTCTGTTCTGACAGTGACCGGCTAGCCCTTCAATCTGACCTGGATGCAGTGACCCCAGGGAGCGCTTCTTTCGGCTGATGACACTATAAGCTATTCTCAAACAAAAGCAATGTCTTTTACACACTGCAGTCATAAATTCGCACGTCCTAATCTCTGCTAGTAGGAGACATCACGCGCTTAACATTACACCATTTTTTGCACGCACTAATACTTTTAAGTATAGCTTTTTCCCAAAAACAATTGAAGCCTGGAATTCGCTACCAGGAACCAACCGTTCTCTCCCATTAAATGAATTCTTGTCTGTACTCCCTCAACACTGCGCCTAAACTTTCTTTGTTGCCTATTGTATTTCTTTCATGTATTGTATTATCCACTCCTGCTATAGCCCCAGCAGGGGCTGCAGTATGTGTAAATAAATAAATAAATAAGTAAATAAATAAATAAATAAATAAATAAAGAACGGTGCTGCATAACTAACTCACTGATGGCTCTAAATACGTTGGTGTGCATTTGCAACCTGATTTAGTATGGAACTATCACATTAATCTCACCTTTGCTGCTTTTCTCAGACGAAACCTCAGACAAGCTAAACATTCGCAAGCACAACACTGATTCGACCAAAAATACAAACATACATTGTTAACGATATAGAATCATTGTAGAACCATGCGGTTCGTTTTTTTTTTTTTTGTCAGATTACTCGCGCAACACAAGCTTAACAGTGGCAAGAAGACGTGCGACATCAAATATTTATAATTACGGGGCTAACTTTCGCGTTTATCACTCATTTACAAGCTTTATCATAACGCATCGCTTGATGAAGACTTCTTCGTTCAACTAGCAGTCGTCTTTCAGCGCCGAGTCCCATTCAAACAACATAAAACAGCCGATATGTAGGGTATCCCTTTACGTGATATAGTCTAACCTCGATATAGCGAAGTTGTACTTGCAACAAAAGCTTCGTTAAATCGCAGATTTTGTTAATTCGAGGTTTCAAAGTTGCAGCAATAAAACAACTTCACCAATTCCCAGAGCGTTCCGGGTGGTCTTGTTAGTAAGCACTTATAAACAAATCACAAGAAGGTCCAGCCATAATAACGCGTTTATGAGCGCCAGCGCGTTGCAGATCGCACCGATAGCAATGCATTGATGTGGCTCACGGCGTCGGAGATTTGCGTGTGTTGCGTCGCGTGGCACCATAAATCTTGGACGCTTTAGCTGACCGCGCTTAGTGCCCGCAGCCGGCGCCCACAAATTAAATACAAAAGTGTAAAGGAATACGAACATTCGTCCTGAGCAAAAAAAAAAAAGTCAGTTTCGTGGGAAACGTGCAGCACTGATGACGATAGCAAAGAGGCTACATCAAGTAAGGTTCGCAGTTTAATTGGTGTCATGCGCGCTCAGGCAAACATTAACAGGTCTCACTCGATGACCACGAACTCGCACTCACAACGCAAGTGAGCGCTCCGTACCATGTCTTGAGATTGTGCGACCGCCAACACCAGACGCTCCGGAACAACAAAATGCGCGTGAAGGCACCACCCATTTCGGCTTGCCGCGGAGAGATTACCTCCAAGATCTATACGGCGCGTGGTCCGCGACCGGACGCGCGCGAGGAGGAGAGGGCAGATAAGCGCGCGTTCCTGCACCCTGCGCCCCTTCCCACCAGCGCTTGCTTGATCACGTTACCGCGCGTTCACTCTTTCCCCATGCCTTTTGCGCAGAAAGAATCGTAAGCTATCCTGTTTCTCCGAGTTATTTACCAGCGCGACAAATGGCACAGCGCTGTTTCCTGCCTACCGCGTCCCGGCGCACGCGCTTTGACAGCGGTTTTGCCGCTAAAAATTTTCTTGCAGAAGGACGCTTGAAATAACTTTTGCCTCGGCCGATATAGCTTTTTTTGCTGGATTTACTAGCCATACAGGCTCCAAGTACGTGATTGAAATGGCTGAATACTTCGTTTAATGGAAACTGTGTCACGAAGTTACTCCGTTAAATCGCGAAAAATAAATACATGGTTTTCAATGCACCTCATCGGGAAATGAAAATAGTTCGTTACATCGCTAATTTCGTTAACTCGAAGTTCGTTATGTCGAGGTTTGACTTTATCACTTTTATCACGTACAATGAAATATTAGAATGACCTTCGATCAAGCGTCGCCATGAAAAAAAAGATGTAGCTAAATTTTAACCCTTATAGCCATTCATAACATCACACCTTTCTTTTGACATGGTCCGTCTAAACCCTGTTACGTATTATTTTTACCATTTTATTCTTGCATTCCTTACCCGCTGTGGTAGTCCAGTGGCTATGGCGTTTGGCTGCTGAGCATGGAGGTCGCAGGTTCAATCGTGGCGGGTTCAATCCACATTTAGATGGAGGGCAATGCAAAAACTCTCGGGTGCTTGGATTCAGGTGCACCTTAACGAACCCCAGGTGGTTAAGTCAAAGTTAAGTTGGAGTCCTCCACTACGTGCCTCATAAACATAAAACCTCAGAATTGAATTTTGTAACAAAAATTAAATTTTTTGCTTTTAATTATGATAGTTTCAGTACACTGCAGGCTTTCTACGTACTCTTGCCGTAAGAGAAAGATGGCACTTCTCTTATGACGTACTCTTTTGGTTCCCTGTCGCTTTTGCCGAGTGCCTCTTGGTTGTTCTGCAATGCGGTTTGTGCTTTTTAAGAGACATCATAACTTCAGCTGTAGAAGACGACGTGTCATATTACAACCGCTAGCCCGCATACGGGGCTGTCAGAGTAAATGCGCAGATATGTTTGTGCCATCGTTTTAAACAGTAGCCTTCGGATTTGTCAGGTTGCCGGGAGCGTGATGGAGCGGCAATGTGGGCTCGGTGCTCCCGGCCGAGCGACAAGGAGTGGACTGAAATGTGCTTGCGTAGCGAGTGCTCTTCGTGGGCAGATGAACAACGAAAGGTGGCCCGACGAGAGGCTGCCGATGGTTGTGCCTGAGCTTCGCCGGTAGTTGATGCCATCCCTGCTCTGAAAACGCTGCAGCCTTCCACACTCAATAACTCCTGACGGGAATTCGAACTGTCAGACATGTGATATTCCAGGGCCGGTCTCACACATCCTCTGCGGCTGTTCTGATTACCGGACAGAACGTCAGTCACTTAACGCCACACTGTCTAGTTTTGACGATAGACCCTTTTTGGAACAGAAAATTTCGAGGCCTTGGAACAGCAGTAAAAGTACACTGCGAGCAACGAGAGGGCTGTCGACAAGCTTGACGGAAAACGGCCTCACCTCCAGGCTGCAGAACTGCATGACAGGCGCCTGCACATTCTGACGTGGTCGAGGTGTGTGCGCAGAACATGTATGCATATCGCACACGTCCACACAGTTCACTGTACACTACCATCGTCATCCACACTCCCTCTCCCATCTTTTGCTTCTCCTCCCTTTCCCATAAGCAGAGTAACAGGCCATAGAACTAGCTCCTAGGGCCAATATCTCTGCTTTTCTCACATTAAGATGCTATCTCTCTCTCCATCGAGAAGTATCGGTGACAGTTCACTTATCGGGGATAGTTGATGGCCTCGGCTATGGGTGTGCCGCTTACGGTATGTTTTGATTTCTTGTAGACGAGACTCGATGATGCACAACTCAATATCGCTACCTACTCTCAAGCTCTACGCAAAATAAAAAATAATTAAAGATGACATAAAATAAACTAATAATAATAATAACAATAAAAATAAAAAATAAATAACTAATGAAAATAAAGAATGAAACACTATTGATATGTTTCACGTGACGTCACGAACACAGCTTTGCACCGCGCCGATGCACCAGCATGGCGGCTACAATGACGTCAGGGCAAGCCATCTATGGTCATTGCTCATGTGTTTCGCATTCTCAAAATCAGAGACGATACAGATGTGCTGGTTAGCAAAACAATGGCGTACGTATAGCTCAGTTCTGAGCGTTTTGCGAACAAAACATTCAAAGCGTGTTCTTATTTGCATAATCAGCGCTTTCGTTTCGTGGCGCGGCACTGAAGACAGCGATGCTCACAGCGAAAGTACATGTTTTATTCTGGACGCTCTCAAGCTTCGCCATATTGTCAATTTTGAGTCAATCAGAGAGGCAGTAACAGCCCTGCGAGCCAATCAAAGCTGGCAAAATGGCGAAGTCAGCAATATGGCCTTATTTGATTATGTGCAGAATAGCAGCCCAAGTCCCAAAGCATGCGGCGACAAGCAACGCGAGAGCAGACAAAATGTAGGCGCCAATACTCGTAATAAGGTGGTCTCGAACGAGGCTTTACCGCTAGATGTCCCACGCGTAGTCGCAAGCACTAGTAAGACTAATGAAGCTGTGCAGGGTAATATGGGCTGGGCAAGTTTTGAAATAAGGGAACCTCAGTGTAAAATTGATTTTGAAGAGCGACTGAAAAATATCGAAGAAAGTAAATGGGTTGTGAGAGTGTTCAGATATTTGTACAGCAAAAAAAAAAAAAATATGTCAGCAAATGTGAACACTTTCACGACATCGGTGTTATTTTCAGGCGTTCATCAAGAACCTGGTCATGTTTAGCTAGACACAAGTTACTTAAGCAGCGGGCGATACATGACCCAATGCATATGGCATTCTTCGTTTAACAACACTTCCATCCCAGGTCCCGTAAGTCGAGTTCGCATAAAACTAAGATATTCTAGAAATTTGTCGCAAGTGAAACCGGAAGCGTGTTGAAATCGAACTGCTCCGATCTTGTCAATCTGTCTAAAAGAGCGCTGTTTGAGAAAGTGATACTATTCACCGGATTATCGCTGTTACTATTGCACTGTATGTTTTGATCATGCCTTCGACACGTATACGGTTTTTCGGTGCACACTACTGAATGTTCGTCCTTTCTCTCTTGTTTTCGCTCATACGGTATATCTTATCGGTCGTGCGAAAATAACAATCTACAGGGTATTTCAGTTAACTTGAGCCAAACTTTACAGACATGCAGATGCTACGTAGCTGTACAGAGCCAATGTAATGTTGTTTGCCGTCACTTTGACATACTCAGATTAATCTTTGCATTCCGCCTAATTCGATAATTAGTCTTAATTAATTAACACACTTCTCGATTATTATAGTTAGATTAAAAGTGTCAGTGAGATAATTGTAGCGCAACATATAAAATTCCCGATACAGCTTTCTGTTGCTCAATACATATACATAAGTGTTTTTTCGAGCATAAAGAAGCCCGCGAATACACATACAATTGCCGCGGTACTGGCCGCTCGATACACTTTAGCTAAAGTTACGTGAAACACCCGGTACAGTTGAAAGTAGCGTTCTTTTTACGTCCACGTTCAGTCGCGCTTACACATTCTATCATAAATTCTAGCCAACTAGCCTGGCAACGCGTTTTACCGTAACCGAGTGTTCACAAAGAAGTATTTTAAATGGTCGTTCGCCTTTTGCTGCATTTCACTCTTTGACCATGTGTAAAGCAAAGTAGAGTTTGTTCGGGTTTTCTAGTTTATTCGGTGGAATTCTTTCCGCGAAGTATACTGGGCACTCAAGAAGTACGTAGTAAATGGTCACGTTATCATGGCAGCAGGAGCACTCAGGAGAAGTGGAGTGGCATATTGTGTCTAGAAAGGGACGTTTGCGTACGCCACTTTCTTGTCGAAGCCGATGGAATGTATTACGGGTTCAGAATATGCGCTGCTGCATTTGAATTTCTTCAATCGCCGAATTCCATAAAAAAGGATTGTTTCGCTGTATCGACGCCTATCTCCGCAGAATAGCGGGAAGATACTTGTCTTAAAATATATCGGACATCAACACTATACAACGGGAGCCCACGATTAGCCCCTTTGTTCAGAAGTTTTAGGAGAGCAGAGCGATCTCCTTGCCATGTTGAGTAATGTGAGAACACTGAGAATGGTTTTCTTGCTGACCGCATACCCAGTGACGGGAAAGAGATGCATTGAAGGGCGGTACATAATCAATGTTTTCGTGGAGCAGCTCACTAAAGCGTCGGGCTGCTGCGTTTGAAGTAAAGCGTTTGGCGTAAGCTGATTCCGCCTGACACAGGAAAAATTTTAAAGGTATTCTTTTTTATCGATGTCGTTGGGAGAGGAACTGTTGCATAATTAGGTGGTCGCAGAGCAATAATTGCGTGAAGAGGCCCAAGAATGCTATCCACATAAAAAAAAAGAACAGGACCACAGGACAGTACCAGACAATGTTTTCCAGAGTTATTGCGGTATTCCTGTCATTTGATATGACAATAGAAGTTGGAGTCCCTCGCCTTTGTTGGCAAACCTTGTGCTGCGTCACGGCCACCATTGCGTTCTTCATTACGTTATGACAATAATTCGTATCACAAGTCGCAGGTGCCTGTACAATGACAGTTGAAAAAATCACCGCCCAAGCTCTCCGTACAGATGGTTAACCAGCGAAGCTATAACGTGTGGCCTCAGTGTTTCTCACTAGGTTAACCCCGACGGTTCAATAAACGATGACTTGGTAGGCAGCCGGATCCTCGGTACGCAGTTGGTGCTTGCGCTCGGCATGCATGAGGATGTCGTGTGCCCGGGCTGCAGCATCGGCACGGCGTAGACGACCTCGTTCCCGGTTCTACTCGCGGCGTTGCTTATCGAAAGCTGCCTGCTCCTCAGAAGTACGTGTGACGCGTACTTTCTCTCCGCTCCCATTTCGGAGCGGAGAGAAAGTGCTGCGCGCGCGCTCGGCTGCGACTGAAAACAACGACGTCACTACTGGCGAAGCCAATCGCGCGCCTCTCTCTCCTTCTTTTCGCGCATGCGCATGGGGTTGCGCCAAGGAGTTTTCGGCGTACAGGCGACAGATGGACAGACGGACGAATTGGCTAGCCATATACGGCTTCGCTGTAAAACATTGAATCACAGTGGATGTAAAGAACTAGGAAGCTTAGCAGTAAGTAAGCGACCGGTATGGTCAGCAACATGGCAACAAAGAATTTCAAACGCAAAGTGAGAGAGGCTCAGATAATCTCGTGGGTGGCCGCAATGGAAAAGAAACCTGCTATAATTAACTACCTCGAAGTAAAAAAAAACGAAATAAAGAAAGAAACAATTTAAGGTAACTGAAAGGGAAGCTCTTTACTTTTCAAAGCGAGATGAGGATGCCTTAAAACGCGTAGCTATAAATTGAGGTATATCAAGGACGAAGAAGCATGTGCTTGCTGCAGTAAAGCTACGGAAACGATGGAACATGTTTTATTAGAATGTGAAAATATCTACCCAGCTGCCGCTTTAGGCTCCTCTGGCCACCTTGAAGGTCTTGGGTTCAGGGACTTCCAAGTACCTACAACAACCACATGCGAACTGTCCGTGTGTGGACTGTTGCAGTAAGCGTTTGTCTTGTAGCGCGACGGTACCTGCAACCCAAGTCGCAATTTGGAGGCTCTTTTTCACTGACTGAAATGTAGGAACAACCCGCCAGAAATTATTTTCCTCGGTTAATACTGAAGAGATTCTTCTTTTCGACTCTAATTCGAAGTGCCTCAAGCTAACCAAATAAATTTCCGAACTTTATGTGCCACCTAATGTAATGTCCCGACCTAGCATGTTGTATGCGTCAGCAGGCGTCGGAGGTATGTGTCGCGCCATTTTATCTCAATCATATGAAGGAAAGAATAAGAATAATACGCAGTCATGCTCTCTGTACTAAGTATTCGCGTAAATTAGATATTTGTTCATTTTACACATGTGATGATGCTATTGCTGATGTTGTTAAACGTGCAACGGCATATAACTGAAGTGTTGCCTCTTAGTTACCTATTTTTCGACATGCATCATTTCTGTGCCCTTAGTAGACGCCATCTAAAGCTTTTTACGCACTTAAACACCATACTTTATTATTTTACAACTTAATTGGTGTTCTGGCATATCCAAAAGCCAGGAATGTAACTATCACAACGCGAGACGCCCCTTAATCTTTTATTGCTTATTGTCACTATCAAGGTAGACCTGATGCTCAGAAATATTGCCCTTAGCAGCTGCTGTGCCGACTTAAATAAGAATTGGTACATTTGTAAGGCATCACAATTTTGTGACAGTTCGGAGCAGAATCTTCATTTAGCTCTTAAATTATTTTCTAGTAATTTTTGAAATATCGTCAAATTTCAGAAAATTATGGCATGGCACTTGAATATGTGCCACGAAAACGGATATTGCCTGTTCACGCTTTTAAGGCGGATTGCTACTGATATATTACGTATGACTGTGTAGGATTCGTATCACTATTTCGTGAATGTTGATCTCTGGAAAACTCGCACAAAGTACGCTTCTTGCGTTATCAGTAAACTAATACAGTAACTTTGTTCAGATTAAAAAAAAAATGTCGGTTTTACGTGCCTAAACAACGATCTCATTATCAGGCACGCCGTACTGGGAGCGTCTCCGGAATAATTTGGGTCACCTGGGGTTCTTTAACATGCACCTAAATCTAAGTACACGGGTGTTTTAGCCCCCATCGAAATGCGACTGCGGTGGCCGGGATTTGATCCCGCGACCTCGTGCATAGCAGCCCAACACTATAGCCACTAAGCAACCACGACGCGTAGATTAAACAAACCATCAGTTGCCTTTTAATGAGCTGCACTATCCACATTCGGCGCACAGTAGCGGAGTTTAAACACGATGCTCTAATCATGATTTTTTTTTATTGCGGCGTTTTACGTTTCAAAACCATGATCTGATTATGAGGCACGCCGTACTGTGATACTCCGGAATAATTTCGACCACCTGGGGTTCTTTAACGTCAATCATGAACTTTTCGTACATTGCTGAACTGTTAGAGAGTATTTGAGGCGGTGAAAAAATCAGGCTATAGCAGTCACTGAACTTTGACTCTTTTTCGAATTCGTTCAAATCGCTCTAGCGGTTACTTCAATATAATATTTCTGAATTTCACATGTCTGCTAATAAGGATGCAAGAAGTAAAACGCTCGCTTAATATGTATTTGCCTCGAAAGAAAAAATGCTCATTGGTTACATAGATCACAAGCAAACTGAAAACGAGCTCGCGAATTGAAAAATTATTTAAAAAGTTTCCCAAACATATTAGATTACCACTTCATTCTGTTCCGCTTTGTGCAGGTGTACTAGCACTGGTATTGGAAATATAATGCCTTACAATTTGATTTTGAAATCATTATTTGGCAGGCCACTCAACAGCAGTTTAAAAAATAACTGCAGATATGCAGCATGGTTTCACGTATACGCGCGGCTAAAGTAGCGCATTCTTTTGAGCTCGGTTAAGCGAAATCAGTTTTTGTTTTAATATGCATGGAGGGAACATTTTTACGAAATGGAAACTTCCATCAACAAAACAGTTTACTTCGCACAGTCCGGGAGCCTCTGTTCTGCGGACTATACTCTTACCCTCCCCCCACACGTCCCTTTTCATTCCGTTTCGTGGTTTCCGTGTTTGGTCGCTGTACATTTGACAGTGAGCACGAGTCCATTGAAAATGAAGTGAATGCTGTACTGCCAGAGTGTTCCCTAAAGTGGTCAGACAAGAACATTCTATGTGTGTCACCAGTCCTCACAGACTTAGGTGATTCGGCTAGATGGGCCCAATTGAAGGGGCACAAAAGAGGAACAGTAAGTAAAGCTGTACTAATAAATTACGCTTCTGCAATACCGAAAATGTCACTCTTACCATGGGAGGAGGCTTAATGGTGAGGCAGATAAGATGTTAAAAACAAAACACGGGTGGCTGAAGTTCCCGCAGAACTTGCCGTGACTTTATAAGCGTTTGACAACGTCTGCTCACGTCAGGTTAACTGCTTCTTGGTAAAGAAACTTCACGTTGCATTATAAAACAACGAACGCCTGAATCTAGAAAGTTTTCAGAACTTCTCCGCCGCCCCGAAATTGCCCAATACAAAACAAATACTTTTAAATCGGCGACGTCACAGAGACGTACTGTAGTGAAATTGCATCGCGAAATTAAAAAAAAAGGAAACTTTGACATTCATTTTGTAATTATCACCTTTTATCAAGCGAATAAATGAACATGGAGTATTTCAGAGAATACTTTATCAGTCTAAGCCGATTTACTTTTGGTCGTTGTCGTCTCCTTAAGAGATACTTTTGCCGTAATTGACGCCAGTGTTGTCTGTCAGTGCCGTTGTGACAAGTGGAATGTGCCCGTGCAAGGAAGAAAAAGTAACCGACTTACGCTGTCCTTCTTCACATCCTCCTTGTCACCTCCTTTGCCTAAATTGAAGATTTTAGCACTTGTCATCTGCACCACGCTAGCGGACACTGCGAAAACGATGACTGCAACGGCGGCTTGAAAGAGGAGAAAGTGACAACAGCAACAGTTAGTAGACGTCTAGCTGCAGTTGCAAGACAAAGAATGGTTTCTTTGCAATAATGTCCGTTTATTTATTTATTTATATTTTTATTTATTTATTTATTTATCGTTTTTTTGTTATTCTTTTGCGAAATGATTACCGTGCTAGATTTTTTACATTTGTCAGCGCTGTAACGAAATTCCCACCAGCATCTTGACATATGTTCTCTTAAGCAACGGCTGGAAACTGAACAGCAGCCACATGAACCGAGTAGTTTCTGGCAGCAAAACAAACGCGCGCCGACCGTCTACTGCCTTGCTATTTTGTGGGAGAGATGCAGAACTGGCTATATAAAATTGAGCAGCTGTTGTAGAGACTGGCGCTGTAAGCATGATCGTCCTTTCTTGACCACCTCTCTGCTGGCTCGCGTGCGTCGGACGCGCTTTCAATGCGCCGAACAGCTCCTTTTTTTTTTTCTTCCTCGGAGGCAATGACGTCGGTTGTAAAGAAATGCTAGCTTATCTCTATCTTCCAGTGCAGTCAGAACTATACAGTCTGCGTGGTTATCTGTATTACCATAAACTTGTATACTGTAGTCGTAGCTCATGTAGCATTGGTGTACTTCGCATTCACGGCAACCTATTTTTCACGGGGCATATCTTGCATGGAAACGTGCATATGCCGTAAATAAACGCAACCACATTCGAATAAAAAAGAATTGCTGCAGAACGTGTCTCATGCATCATAATGATGCGCATTGTGTACACTGGAATGTGTTCCGTCCTATGCATAATATATAGGGGTGTGGGAAATTCAAACTTTCGAATACATGTAAAACGCAGCAATGCTTTCCTGAGATATCCTCCTGCCCTATATTCACGAAATTTGTTGCATATCAGAGAAAAAATTAAATTCTAGTGATTATCAGAAACGGAATTTTGATTTAGGGCTTGAAATGTTTGCCAAAAAATTTGTTGGTTTTTTTTTAAAAAATAATCACGAAGTTTGCAAATGCATAACTCTGCATCAAAAAATATCGTGGTTCTGTAAAATGCATTCGTTAGAAAATACAAAGCGCACGAATTTGACATATGAATTTACAGCTTCCATAAATTTGTTACAATGTTTACAAGGGTCTTATAAAAGTCCTACTCACGAACTATTGGTTTTGTGCGCTTTAGATGTACTATTATATGCAATTTACAGCATTGTGATACATCTTGTCATTGCTGAGTAACGGATTTAGTAACTTGACAGTTTCGTTGTTCCAAATTTACTGTTTTCTTTCTTCTCGCTCTTTGTCGTCTTTACAGCCCCTATATCCCCAACCCCAGTGCAGGGTAGCAAACCGGAAACTCGCCTCTGCTTAACCTCACTGCCTTTCTCTCTATTTTGCCCTTTTCAATACTTTTGTTAATCAGTCAACGACCTAGATCAAAATCTGCTTCCAAAGTCATTAGATTTTAACGGTGTATTTTAACTACAAGAAACCTGATCAAATATGCTACCGTGGTTGCTGAGAACATTGATAGCAGCCCCGGAGCTAAAGCTTCATTTTTATATATCCGACATTAATTGAATCGATCATCGATGTTTGAAATTTTTTTATTTTATTTTAATACTTTTGTTTACCCGAGGCATAAAACAGACGGTGCATATATATATATATATATATATATATATATATATATATATATATATATAAAATCAGTGAAGAAGGATCTTTAGTGTGGACTGTACAAGGTCTCCCACGTAAGTTGAGTCAAGCTTTAAAAGCTATGCAAATGCCACGTAGCCGGAAAGCACCAAAATAATGTTGTTTCCCGTCACAGGGAAACATTACATTACATTATTAGTCTTAATTAATCAACTTCTAATGTATTGTAACCAGATTAAAAGTCACAATGAGAAAATTGTAGAGTAACATGAAATACTCCCGATAGAACTTTCTGTTGCTCGATCATCATCATCATCAGCCTGGCTACGCCCACTGCAGGGCAAAGGCCTCTCCCGTACCTTTCCAACTACCCCGGCCATGTGCTAATTGTGGCCATGTTGTCCCTGCAAACTTCTTGATCTCATCCGCCTACCTAACTTTTTGCCGCCCCCTGCTACGCTTCCCTTGTCTTGGAATCCAGTCTGTAACCCTTAATGACAATCAGTTATCTTCCGTTCTCATTACATGCCCTGCCCATGCCCATTTCTTTTTCTTGATTTCAACTAAGAAGTCATTAACTCGCGTTTGTTCACTCACCCAGTCTGCTCTCTTCTTATCCCCCCTTAACGTTACACCCATAATTCTTCTTTCCATAGCTCGTTGTGTCATCCTCAATTTAAGTAGAACCCTTTTCTTAAGCCTTCAGGTTTCTGCCCCGTAGGTGAGTACTGGTAAGACACAGCTGTTATATACTTCTCTCTTGAGGGATAATGGCAACCTGCTGCTGATGATCTGAGAATGCCTGCCAAACGTACCCCAGCCCATTCTTATTCTTCTGATTATTTCAGTCTCATGACCCGGATCCGCCTGCACTATCTGCCCTAAGTAGATGTATTCCCTTACCACTTCCAGTGCCTCGCTACCTATCGTAAACTGCTGTTCTCTTCTGAGACTGTTAAACATTACTTTAGTTTTCTTCAGATTAATTTTTAGGCCCAACCTTGTGCTTTGCCTCTCCAGGTCAGTGAGCATGTATTGCAATTGGTCCCTAGAGTTACTAAGCAAGGCAATATCATCAGCGAATCGCAAGTTACTAAGGTATTCTCCATTAACTGTTATCCCCAATTCTTCCCAATCCAGGTCTCTGAATACCTCCTGTAAACACGCTGGGAATAGCATTGGAGCGATCGTATCTCCCTGCTTGACGCCCTTCTTTATTGAGATTTTGTTGCTTTCTTTATAGAGGACTACGGTGGCTGTGGAGTCGCTATAGATATCTTTCAGTATTTTTACATACGGCTCGTCTACACCCTGATTCCGTAATGCCTCCATGACTGCTGAGGTTTCGACTGAATCAAGCGCTTTCTCGTAATCAATGAAAGCTATATATAAGGGTTGGTTATATTCCGCACATTTCTCTATCACCTCATTGATAGTGTGAATATAGTCTATTTTTTAGTAGCCTTTACGAAATCCTGCCTGGTCCCTTGGTTGACAGAAGTCTAAGGTGTTCCTGATTCTATTTGTGATTACCTTAGTAAATACTTTGTAGCTGATCGGTTTATAATTTTTAAAGCCTTTGGCGTCCCCTTTCTTATAGATTAATATTATGTCGGCGTTCTTCCAAGATTCCGGTACGCTTGAGGTCATGAAGCATTGCGTATACAGGGTGGCCAGTTTTTCTAGAACAATCTGCCCACCATCCTTCAACAAACCTGCTTTTACCTGATCTTCCCCAGCTGCCTTCCCCGTTTGTATAGCTCTGAAGGCTTTCTTTACTTCTTCCGGCGTTACTTGTGGGATGTCAAATTCATCTAGAATATTCTCTCTTCCATTATGGTCGTGGGGGCCACTGGTACTGTATAAATCTCTATAGAACTCCTCAGCCACTTGAACTATTTTATCCATATTAGTAATGATGTTGCCTGCTTTGTCTCTTAACGCATACGTAGGATTCTTGCCTATTCCTAGTTTCTTCTTCACTGCTTTTAAGCTTCCTCCGTTCCTGAGAGTTTGCTCAATTCTGTCCATATTATACTTGCTTACGTCAGCTATAATACGCTTGTTGATTAACTTGGAATGTTCTGCCAGTTCTATTCTAGCTGTAGGGTTAGAGGCTTTCATACATTGGCGTTTCTTAATCAGATTTTTCGTCTCCTGCGATAGCTTACCGGTATCCTGTCTAAAGAAGGCACCACCGACTTCAAGTGCACACTCCTTAATGATGCCCATAAGGTTGTCATTCATTGCTTCAACACTAAGGTCCTCTTCCTGAGTTAAAGCTGAATACCTCTTCTGTAGCTTGATCCGGAATTCCTCTATTTTCCCTCTTACCGCTAACTCATTGATTGGCTTCTTATGTACCACTTTCTTCCATTCCCTCCTCCAGTCCAGGCTAATTCGAGATCTCACCATCCTATGGTCGTGTTGCTCAATACGTGCTATATAAAAGCGTTTTTCCAAGCATGGAAGAATCTCGTGAATGTACGCAACGTGCTCGCGAGACAGAGCACTCGAGGCATTTTGCGTGTGTTCGAGGGCTTCTCTGATGCTTGGAAAATAAATTTCGTGCAGTGTGCCGAAACGGAACAAAAAAGAAAAACGATATTTTTGACCGGAAAGGAAACGTAACCGAAACGGTGTTTATTATTTTGTTTCGGAGTGAAACCGAAATATTTTTGATCGGTTTTCGGTTCAAGATGAAAGTCGGCAGTCAGGCCGACGTCAGGCAACGTCAGAATTAGCGCGTATCTCAAGGGTCCGCATAAGCACGTATCTCAGGCAGGCATAAGGCGAGCGATAGCCGGTCGAACGCGCCACTAATCAAAGCCTGAGCCAAACTTTAAAACATAAATTACATCCAAAAATAACAGCCGAATCTTTGCAAGGCAATGACGAGGTTGCATTTGAGGAAAAAAAAAGAAAAAGCGTGAAATAGAACCAAATGGGAAAAGGAGGTCGTGCTCACAAATTTGAAATGGAAGAAAACAGAAGAGAAAATTCCTAAGCGCACAGCCACACGATTAGACGACGTTCCCCTTAGGCTGATTAATGAACTAGTACCAAGAAGTAAGAAAGCTCTGTTGAAAGCAGTAGAATGTACCTTAAAAGATTGACGAATACCAGACAGTTGGCGACAAAGTAGAATGAAATTAATTTATAAAGGGAAGGGAGAAAAAGAGAGAAGTCACTCATACAGACGGTTGACCATTACATCGATAATAATATACAGATTAGCAATCCAGGCGATCGAATTTAAACTGCAAGCATGAGCCGGGATTAATGGCATATTGGGAGACCTTCAGAATGGCTTCAGAATTGGCAGGTGTCTTGATGTTAACTTATTTGTCCTTAGTCAGTGTTAGTTAGTCAGTCCTTAGTCAGTGTGAGCTGTGGAAAGAATGATAGGTGTAACGTTAAGGGATAAGGAAAGAGCAGATTGGGTGAGGGAACAAACGCGAGTTAATGATATCGTAGTTGAAATCAAGAAAAAGAAATGAGCATGGCAGGACACGTAATGAGGAGGGAAGATAACCGATGGTCATTAAGAATTACGGAATGGATTCCAAGGGAAGGGAAGCGTAGCAGAGGGCGGCGGAAAGTTAGGTGGGCGGATGAGATTAAGAAGTTTGCAGGGACAACATGGCCACAATTAGTACATGACCGGGGTAGTTGGAGAAGTATGGGAGAGGCCTTTGCCCTGGAGTGGGCGTAACCAGGCTGATGATGATGATGACGACGACGACGATGATGATGATGATAATGATGATGATGAGCTATTGAAATATCCCGAGAAGAAAGGGAAAGCGACGAAATGTTTCTCCTGTGGAACGCTGCTCTTTCTGTCTCCTGATTTTTTGTGATTTTTGTGTATTCCGGGGATCATCGCTCTCTTGCGGGTGGCGATGGATCCTGACCCCGTTGTACGTAGTCCCGACATGGCATTGCCTTCAACGTCGGCCTCAAGGAAGTCGAACAGCCGAAATGATGACATTAGCGATGACAGCGATGACGACTTCGTGCCTGTGGCGAAGCGCAAGGCGAAGAGGAGAATCCTCGGCTAGTCTTCACTAGGAAGTACGTCAACAGTGAAGGCTTCCTGTGCTCCATTGCGCCACACTATACTATTTGTTCCCGTTGATTCTTTGGACAACCTGAGGAGCATGAATCGCCAAGTCCTCCCGGCGTGGCTTGAAATTCTCTTGCCGAATGAGATAAAAGACATTCGGCTTAACCCACGTAAGAACGCTCTGGCCATACGCGTCGAGAACCCGGCCGCTTTACGTACATTGCGGTGTTACGGAGCTTGGCGATATCAGAGTCCGCGCTTACATTCCGCAGGACAGAGGCACGACAACAGGCGTAATACATGATGTCGACGTCTCTATACCGAATGGTGACCTTGCTGGCCTGGTCAAACCGGCTATTGACGCTACGGATATACTACAAGTTTTCTAAATAGGCAGCTTCCGTAGCGTCAACGTGTTCTTCAAAGGCGACTGTCTTCCTTCACATGTGAAGGTTGGCCTTTATCGTCATGCCGTTCGAGCCTATATTCCGAGACTCCTTCAATGCCACAAGTGTCTGACACCTTAGGCGGCTTGCGACAGTGTTAGAAGTCATCAAGTCATGAGGGCTCACTCTGAAGCCAGAAAAGTGCCGTTTCGCTTACGATGAGCTTTTGTTCCTAGGCCACGTGATCAGCAAATCGGGAGTACGCCCCGACCCACAGAAGACAGCTGCCATCGCAAAGTTCCCGCAACCAACCGACAAGAAGGCAGTGCGCAGATTCCTTGGCATGTGTGCCTACTATAGGCGCTTTGTCAAGGACTTTTCACGCATCGCGGAGCCGCGAACACATCTAACCAAATGTGATGTCGCGTTCAAGTGGGAAACGCCGCAGGCCAAGGCATTTCAAGAACTCAAACGACACATGCAGACGCCACCGGTACTTGCACACTTCGACGAGGACGCCGATACCGCAATCCACACTGACGCCAGTAGCCTAGGCCTCGGTGCCGTCCTAGTCCAGAGGAAAGAAGGACTTGAAAGGGCGATATCGTATGCTAGCCGGTCGCTGTCAAAAGCGGAAAGCAACTATTCTACGACTGAAAAGGAATACCTCGCCATCATTTGGGCTACAGCTAAATTCCGCCCTTACCTCTATGGCAGGCCATTCAAAGTCGTCAGTGACCATCACGCATTGTGTTGGCTAGCTAACTTAAAGGACCCTTCAGGACGGCTGGTGCGGTGGAGCCTCAGACTACAAGAATATGACGTCACGGTAATATACAAGTCCGGAAGAAAACACTCCGAAGCCGACTGCTTATCGCGCGCCCCCATCGATCCCCCGCCGCAAGACGACGAGGACGACGACGCCTTTCTTGGGATAATAAGCGCGGAAGACTTCACTAAACAGCAACGAGCCGACCCGGAGCTAAAAGGCCTCGTCGAGTATTTGGAAGGGAACACCGACGTTGTCCCTAGGGCATTTAAGCGCGGGTTCTCGTCGTTCACGCTACAAAACAACCTGCTCGTGAAGAAGAACTTCTCACTAGTCCGCGCCAGCTACTTTCTTGTTGTACCGTCAGCGCTGCGTCCAGGAATACTGCACGTCCTACACGACGATCCAACCGCTGGGCACCTCGAATTCTCCCGGACGCTGTCGAGAATACAGGAAAGGTATTACTGGCCGCGTCTGACCGCCGACGTCGCCCGTTACGTCAAGACATGCCGAGACTGTCAACGACGCAAGACACCACCGACAAGGCCAGCAGGATTACTACAGCCGATCGAACCTCCTCGCCGACCATTCCAGCAGATTGGAATGGATTTGTTGGGGCCGTTTCCGATATCAACATCCGGGAATAAGTGGATCGTCGTGGCGACGGACTATCTCACCCATTTTGCTGAAACTAAAGCTCTACCAAAAGGCAGCGCAGCCGAAGTGGCGAAATTTTTCGTGGAGAACATCCTGCTGCGACATGGTGCCCCAGAAGTCCTCATCACCGACAGAGGAACGGCTTTTACAGCAGAGCTCACCCAAGCCATTCTGCAGTACAGCCAGACAAGCCGCAGGAGGACAACTGCCTACCATCCGCAGACGAATGGTCTCACGGAGCGCCTGAACAAGACCCTCGCCGACGTGCTAGCGATGTACGTCGACGTCGAACACAAGACGTGGGACGCGGTCCTGCCGTACGTAACCTTTGCGTACAACACGGCGGTGCAAGAAACAACACAGATCACGCCGTTTAAGCTGGTTTACGGCAGGAACCCGACGACGACGCTTGACGCCATGCTGCCGCACGTAACTGACGAAGAGAATGTTGACGTCGCTAGCTATCTCCAGCGCGCCGAAGAAGCCCGACAGCTCGCCCGCCTGCGGATCAAAAACCAGCAGAGGACCGACAGCCGACACTACAACCTCCGACGACGCTTTGTCGAGTACCAGCCCGGTGACCGTGTTTGGGTTTGGACCCCTATACGCCGACGAGGACTGAGCGAGAAGCTTTTGCGTCGCTATTTCGGACCGTACAAGATCATCCGACGTATTGGTGCACTGGACTACGAGGTCGTGCCAGACGGCATTTCGCTGTCACAGCTGCGGCGCTCACGACCTGAAATTGTCCACGTTGTGCGGCTCAAGCCGTACCACCAGCGTTGAGGAACTTTGGGACTTCGCGTAACTGACCTTTGGACTTTGTTTCTTTTCGTTGTTTTGTTACTTATGTTTAATAAGTGTCCTTTTGTGTTTCGCTCTCTTTGTAGCATCGGGACGATGCTTTTTAAGAGGGGGGTATTGACACGTGTATTTATATTTATCGGGTGACCAGGTTTCGCCGCCTAACAAATCTTATCGCACAGCGCGGGACGCGCTTGCATGTATCCGAAGTTTCTGGAAAGTTATCGATGCTTCTATCGGCAGTCTGTTGTAGCCGAACCTTGTGTTATCTGATTTATTCGCCTGACGCGAATGATGTAGAACTTTATGGAAGGCACGCGGGTCCCAACGATTAATCTGGAACATTCGACGACTGCTCTATAAAAGCCGACGCGCTTGACCCACTGATCAGATTTTCGACGATCGCCGAGCGTGTTCGCCGCTATCGTTGCGCTATAAGTGTAGCCTGTTTTGTGGGCACAGGTTCGCCCAATAAAAGTTATTTTTCTCGTTCACAGTATTGCTACTATGTTATTCAACGTCACCACCACGTGATAATAACGATCAGTCAATCAATCAATCAATCAATCAATCAATCAATCAATCAATCAATCAATCAATCAATCAATCAATCAATCAATCAAATTTATTTCCTGTGAAAAGGAGGAGTACGGGACTAAAAGCTCGAACAGCTTGACGAGGTCCCAACCCCTTGCAAGTTGGCAGTACAGCAAGATGACGGCCAGTCATACATAAGAATTTGAAAGTGGGTAAGCGTTATGAGTGACAAGTAATTCAGCATGAAAGTAACAAAATAGCAAATGATAACACAAGCGAAATGGTAGTACAGTTTATCAGCAACATGAACAGCAGCGGTGAACAAGAACAGGAAAAAAAAGGAAAACATATACTAGTCCGTCAAATAAATAAGCTGACAAAACGTTTGATAACACAGTTTTGGTTACACGAAGGATCAAAATCTTGTCCGTTTAATATGTTTAGCAGCGAAGGTAGTGTGTAAGACAAAGATTGTTCGTCATAGGAAGTTCTATCGCTGGGTACAAACCATAGCTCTTTATGTCTGGTCTGACGAACACTTAGGGCCAGACAATGAAATCTTCCTTACCTCAGTAAGGAAGCCTTCATTGCAGTGAGGCTACCTTATGTCACTCTGAAAGGTTCCTTACTGAGGCGCCCTCGGTGAAGGCTTCCTTGGTGCTTCCTTGGTACTTCCTCAGCATAAGAAGCCAAACAATGAAACCTTCCTTACCTCACTAAGGAAGCCTTCATTGGGGTGAGGCTACCTTATGTCACTCTGAAAGCTTCCTTACTGAGGGGCCCTCGGTGAAGGCTTCCTTGGTGCTTCCTCAGCATAAGGTAGCTCCAAAGCTACCTTCATGCGTCCTTACGCCGCTCCTGGCCCTGAACGAGCGCTTCACCTCACTGCTTAACCACGTGGCATTCGCTTGCGCATGCGCACTGTCGCCCACCTCCGGAGAAGCGCGAGCATGGTACGTCTTGCCAGGCATGTTCGTTTCAGTCACGCGTGTGGCATGAAAGCATTGCTAGGCGTTGCTAGGCGTTGCAAGACGCCGGCGTGCCAGCGTTGCTGGAGCACATCAAGTTTTGCACTGTAATGCGCAACTTTTTTTTAACTTTAGTAAACGAAACTAGAAGAAAGCGTCCACGCTTCTCTATATTAGCTATTCAATTTAAAGATTGTGCGACGATACAACATTTTTTAATAGAATAATGGTGTTCGCGGAAAGATTTGAAGAGATAATCTCGAATCCAGGCACGCGGCAACCGCTCCTTAGGTGAGGACGGGTGAAGGGAGCTTTCAGAGTACGCTTGCTTCCTCCATCGGTCCTTCGCTGTAAGGAGGCCTCACGTAAGGTTAGGAAGCGCTCGAAGGAAAGGAACTAGGGGTGTGCGAATATTCGGAATTTTGAATACGAATCGAATATTTTCCATATTCGAAGCGTATTCGATTCGAGAAATCCATGTTCGGAAATTCACGAATATCCGAGGACGGCCGAATAACGGTGGAAACGGCGAATATTCGGATAGACTGCGAATAATTGAGCAATTAACCAATTGTATGCTTGCTCCGCATTCTCCTAAGAACATGTTTATTAACTGAGAACTTCGCATGATCCGCTCATTATCTGTATGCTCTGTTTCAGTCTATCTGCTTCAGGCATTTGAGACATGATCAGTTTCGGTTTCTTTTTCACCAAGCTTTATAATTCCAATTATTTTGAAATGCCCCATTGCCTTGAAGGTTGCAAAGGCAACTCAGGGTTGCCTTTGCAACCCTGAGTTGCCATTATCTGTATGCTCTGTTTCAGTCTATCTGCTTCAGGCATTTGAGACATGATCAATTTCGCTTTCTTTTTCACCAAGCTTTATAATTCCAATTATTTTTGGAATGCCCCATTGCCTTGAAGGTTGCAAAGGCAACTCAGGGTTTGCTAACATTGATTCAAAATATATCAAGGCTCTTTGTGCGGAGTGGCCAGCCTAGGCATGTTTCTTGTTCCGCGCTTTATGGCCACAGTTCATCAGGCATCTGTTCAGATGATCTGGCTGAAAAACCTTGTGACAAGGGAGCTCCAGGAAGCCGTCGTGGAACACCGTGGGGACACTGCCGTGCCAGCGCCGACTTCGTGTCCACTGGTGGCATCGAGTGTATGGAATGCTTTTGACGATCTAGTGATGAACAAAGAGAAGACACATTTGGCATCTGCCCCTGAGGGGGAAGTTACAGACTACGCGCAAAAGCCTCTTCTGGAAAGGGGCATGAATCCTTGTGAGTGGTGGCAGTCCATTGGCCGCTTCAGGTACCCGCTTTTAAGTGCACTCGCCCGGAAGTACTTGGCGATCCCTGCCACTTCAGTTCCTAGTGAAAGAGTCTTTTCTACCGGTAGAAATGTGACAGTGCATAGAGAGCGTTTACTTTCTGGCCATATTGAGCAGTTAATTTTCCTTCACGACAATCTGTAACAAGCGTTTTACCTGACTGAGGGCATTACCTGAGTCCATTATCTATAATTGAGTACCTCTTTAATTTGAAGCAACCTTCTAAAATGCAATGTTATTTTTAAAAGGGTAATAAAGCTATTGTTACCTCTCTTGCAATTTTTTAATACTACACATGTATTCGATATTCGATTCGATATTCGAAGAGAGTTCTTCGCCTTATTCGTATTCGATTCGTAATCGAAAATTTCAATATTCGCACACACCTAAAAGGAACGTTTTATCGTTTGGACCAAGCTACCTTCATGCGTCCTTACGCCGCTCCTGGCCCTGAACGAGCGCTTCGCCTCACTGCTTAACCACGTGACGTTTGCTTGCGCGTGCGTGCTGTCGCCCATCTTCGGAGAAGCGCGAGCACGGTACGTTTTGCCAGGCACGTTCGTTTCAGTCACGCGTGCGGCATGGAAGCGTTGCTAGGCGTTGCACGACGCCGGCGTACCAGCGTTGCTGGATCACATCAAGTTTTGCACCGTAATACGCTACTTCTTTAGGTTTAATAAACAAAACTAGAAAAAAGCGTCCACGCTTCTCTATATTAGCTCATCAACTTAAAGATTGTGTGACGATACAACCTTTTTTATTGAATAGTGGTGTTCTGGTGTTCGCCTAAAGCTTTTAAGAGATAATCTCGAACCCAGGCATGGCGGCAACCGCTCCTTACGTGAGGACGGGTGAAGGGAGCTTTCAGAGTATGCTTGCTTCCTCCATCGCTCCTTCGCTGTAAGGAGGCCTCACGTAAGGTTAGGAAGCGCTCGAAGGAAAGGAACGTTTCATTGTTTGGGCCTTAACATGACTACGAACACTCGTAGTCATGCCAAGCGAACTGCATCATCAATACCAAATTTACCGAAACCTTTATAACATAACATCAACCTATAATTGTAAAGACAAAACACAGGAAACACGTAGGTTTACTAGTTGATTTATGACCTGAAGGAAGCCCGACGCATTCAGAAGAAAGTTCAGCCTCAGATGAACAAACTTCAGCACCAACGATAGTGATGATGATGATGAAAACGTTTTATTGAAAGGAAACGGGGAGGGGAGTTAGGAGAAGGGTGCTCGGATTCTTATTCAGGAATTCCGTTGGCTAAGGCCGCCACCCTAGCTCTTTCCACAACAGCTCACTGATCCTCGAGGGTTGAGCTGGACAGGGCTGCCACCCATCCTTCCCACGTTGGCTGTCGTATAGTTTCTAAGGCACTATTAGCCTGGCAGGCCCATACCATGTGGTACAAAGCTCCTTTCTGCCCGCAGAATTTACACTCGGTCGAAAAGGATTGTGGCTCAATAGCGTGTAGCGATGGAAGAGCTTCTGCCGAATCGCCACAACAACTTTATCCCTTCACAGCGCTCGCCCTACATCAAAGACATCCAGAGTTTGAGGTTGCGGGAGAATTCTGTGCGAAAGTTAAAAACATAAAAAAAAAATTTTGATGAAGCCCGCATTTCGATGGAGGTGAAATGCGAAAACACCCGTGTACTTAGATTTAGGTGCACGTTAAAGATCCCCAGGTGGTCGAAATTTACGGAGTCCTCCACTACGGCGTGCCTCATTATCAGAAAGTGGTCTTGGCACGTAAAACCCCATAAATTTTTTAAAGTTAAAAAAGTTAAATTATGGGGTTTTACGTGCGAAAACCACTTTCTGATTGTGAGGCACGCCGTAGTTGGGGACTCCGGAAATTTGGACCACCTGGGGTTCTTTAACGTGCACTTAAATCTAAGTACACGGGTGTTGTGCGAAAGTTACTGACGACTTAGTTCTGCTGACTGACTTCTCGCTACATGATGTCCTCATCGCGAGAGATAAAAGCATGGAAGGACCATTCTCTATGGAAGAATTGCAAGCGGCCTTTGCTGCATGCACGCGATCGTCATAACCCGGTCCCGACGGGGTGACCTAAGCTCCCTTAAGGCACATAGGTTCAACAGCACAATGTTGTCTACTGAATATATTCAATCAATCTTGGTGTGACGGCATAGTCGCCGATGGTTAGAAGCGTAGCCGACTGGTGCCTCTACTGAAGCCTGGGAAGTCTCCACTGGACCTTACATCGTACCGGCCGACTGCACTTGCGAGTTGCATCGGTAAGGTCATAGAGAGGATGTTGCTGACACGTATGGAATGGTACCTCAGATACTAAACATCTACTCTGAGGTTATGGCTGGTTTTCGACGTTGACGGTCTTCAGTTGACAGCGTCATTGATCTCGTGATATCCGTGCAGCAACAACAAGCTATGAAGCACCTCTGTGTGGCACTCTTCTTAGATGTAAAAGGTGCCTACGAGAACGTAACCCATGAAGCCATTTTCCAAGCACTTGAGGCCGCAGAACTTGGAGGCCACGTCTTTACGTGGTATAGGAGCAATCTCTCACGTAGATCTGTGTTTGTCCTTAGAGGATGCCCGACATGTAGATATATCTCGAGTTGTGATATCCCACAAGGCGGAGTGTTTAGACCCACTCTTTTCAATCTTGTTTTAAGTGGGGCTTGCCGAAACGCTACCACAGACTGCTAATGTTTCGCCCTACGCTGACGATGTTTGCATCTTGGCGTCCGGCGTGACAAGGCCACAAGTGCGTGCCAGAATATAGAAAGTGGTAACTCTGACAGTGGTATACCTTTGTCGACAAGGTCTGAAGATTTCTACAGAAAATGTGCACTAGTCACATTTCCACGAAAAGCGATGTCTTTCTACCCGGTGTGCATTGTAAGAGTAGTAGGGCGATCTCACCGCTGGCATCCAGTTGTAAGGTTTGTAGTAGGGCATGAACTATGTGGTATTTATTTATTTATTTATTTATTTTATTTCAACATCAGACGAAAGCAGAGCCTGATGTAGGGACAGAAGCTAAAGGCTGATGGAGCCTGACGAGGCGAGCCGACCCATGCCGTCGTAAAACTCACTCACACTTGGGACGTGGTTGTAGGGACGAACTTTGGAGGAACTAGGCGTACGGGATTTATTTACGTATTTACATTAAAACAAGAGATACATTTCGACAGTCTAGCGTGACTCCCAAATAGAGCACACAAGACGAAGCATACAGCGCACGAACACGAAGCTCCAAACACACCCAGCACACTGCTCACGAGCACGAGCACTCTCTAGCAGCCGAAAAACTGCTGCTTAAAAAGCCTCTGTCCTCCCTAGGTCCCTAGGGGAGGGAAAACTCCTGTCCAACCTTAGTCCAATCGAACCGTCCACAGATGTTGGGGCGTAGTCGACCCGCCTTTTAAGGGAAAGGGCTAACACACTCACATACACACTTTGAATTCCCAGAACCCGAGTTGAGCGGGTCCTCGTAGCCAAGTGGGCACGCTTGACCCAGCTGGCGCCTCTTAATTCCAGAGCGGGCTTTCTCCGGTAATCGCCACGGGTGTCAGCAGACTGTGAAGAATCCTGGGGCCCGAGAAAGAACGTGCGGCAAAGCACCGTTTTGTTAGAGTAGCTCTTCTTGCTGCAAAGAGACCATGAAGGCCACGGCAAATCAACCAACAATACACGGTCCGCCAACCATGGCCAGCCCTGCTGCCGTCGCCGACTCTGCGAAGAAGGCGCATGATAGATTAACGAAGCTGTGCTCTCCAATTCTCCGAAGGAAGTTAATGGTTGGTTAGCGCTGTCGTCTTCGCCGGTTCTCTGAAGGGCGCCACCACCGCGGGTCGATCGAAGCACCTGCAGTGGGCTGAGATAGCTCTGCAGAGCAGTACTCCTGCAGGTTGTTCGTAACAGTATCGAGGGCCAGTTTATCGCGTGCAAGAAAGCTCACGGGTTCTTAGGCGTTAGTGTGGGTCGTGAGCTTACCTGGAGTCCGCATATCTCATGCATGAACAAAAAGCTAATTTGAATTGCGAATATGCTCAAATTCGTAGCTGGAAAATCGTTGGAACCGTCCGTGCACTCCATGTTCCATATATACACGGCACTTTTTGTCGGAATTTTGCGATACAGTCTTCCTGTTTTGTCCTACACATGCAAGACCCTTGCACTACAGAGCGTACATGCCGAAGCACTTCGGGCATGTTTTGGCCTCCTGAGATGTTCTTCGACAGCTGCAACGATTTTGATTGCACAACAGCACCTAATCACCACTCATATCGTCGGTGAGACGCTTAGAGCGCACGTCCGACGCCAATCTCTGCTACCATCCCACCATTTAGCCGATTTTCCAATGCGAACACCACAGGCTGCGTTCTGTGGTATTATGACACCATGACTCAATCCCGTCTGGCTTCAAGCCTGCGAAACGCCCAACAGCGGCATTGTGATGTCTCCGGCAAATTCACGTGTGCCACTCAATTCCTGGGATTGCTAAGAAGGCAGACTTGTCACCGCTAGCCGTGACGCAGTTTTCTCTGCTTCTCCTCAACGAATCTTATTTTAACAGCTTACACATTTACACGGACGGTTCCACCAATTCCAGCAGCTCTACCGGAGTAGTAGTTGTTCCATCGGACGCCGTCTCTTTGCAGTTTCAGTATTCGCACAATACTACGTCGACAGCAGCTGAACTTGCGGCTTTTCAAGGCGCACTCAAGTACGTGCTCCACCAGCCACCAAATCGATGGGCCATTTTCTGCGATTACAAAGCTGCCCTACAAAATCTGCAATTTGCCCTACATCATGGGTTACACGAGCAGTTAGTGTACCAAGTATTGCACGCTCATCGTCAGGCGCTCGAGAAACGCCACGACATTGTATTTCAATGGTTACCAAGCCATTGCGGAATTGTTGCTAACGACAGCGCAGATGAAGCTGCGCGTTTGGCTCACCAACAACATCAGCGGGTTGCTATACCACTTTCAAGAACTGAGGCTGCGTGACTTCAATCACTTGCTCGCCACATCACGCCTCTACTATGGAATTCACTGAGTTTCACCAGCTCACGCTTGCACTCTCTCGACCATAACTTACGACTTGGCCTGCGACCTGGACTCTTCCGTCACGAAACAGCTTTACTGTGTGGCATGTGGTTGGGCATCGCATTTACAAATTACCATTCATCCCTGATAGGAATGGCCAACAGTGCGGCGTGCAATTTGCGCGGGTGCGATGATACTCTTAGTGCACCTCCTGTGTCAGTACTCATTCTTTGACACTCAGCGACGGACTTTACAAGCGAAACTCAACCTGCTAAATAATAGAGCGCTCTCAGAAGAAAAGATCCTTGGACCAAGGCCTATGCATTCTTGCAAGCAAAAGGCCACAAAAGGCCTTCTGGGCTCCTTGAAGGACACTGGATAGTATAAACGCCTGTGACAGTGGAGATTCATCTGCGACTGATCAGGAGCAAGTTTATATGAACGAGGGACTGAGACACCGGTGCTTTGTATCCCCGCTGCTGTTTATGATGTACTTGATAAGGGTGGAAAGGGCGGTAGAGGGAAGCAATATTGGTTTTATTCTCTCATGCAAACAGGCGGGTGCAGTAGTAAAGCAGCAGTTTCCAGGTTTGTTTTTTGCGGACGAAATCATGTTGCTAGCTAACAAGGAAAGTGATGTGTAACGCCTGGCTAATATTTGTGGACAGGAAAGCGAGGATTTAGGTCTTAACTTTAGTGTTAGAAGATCAGGCGTTATGGTATTCAATGAAAACTGTGAACAGACAGTGTCAATGCAGGGCCAGGAAATACCTCGGGTAAAAGAATACAAATACATTGGTATATGAATAAACGAATGCAAAAGATATATGGACTCACAGGAAAAAAACAATAACAGCGAAGTGGAAGAGAAATGCGGGCATAATGGAACACAAAGCGCTAGGGTTACACAATTGGTACGAGGTGCTCCGGGGTATGTGGAAAGGTGTAATGGTTCCAGGACTTACTTTTGTAAATGCGGTTGTTTGCTTGAAGTCAGGGGTACAACCAGGACTCGATGGCAACCAAAGATCAGAGGGACGCCTTGCATTGGGCGCTGAGGGGAAGACTACAAATGAAGCTGTGCAGGTTGATATGGTCTGGACAAGTTTTGAACTGATAGAAGCTCAGAGTAAAATTGATTATGAAGAACGACTGATTATGAAGAATGACTTAATGGAAGTAAGGAAGTAGGCTTGGAGAGTGTTGGGATACTTGTACAGGGAAAACATTCGTTCGGAGTGGAGGAAAAAAAACTAGGAAGCTAACCAGAAAGTATGCGATCGCTATGGGGAGTGGCATCGCAACAAGGAACGTCAAGCGGAAAATCAGAGAGGCTGAAATAATCTCATGGGCTGCGGCCATGGAAAAGAAACCTGCGATGAGTAACTACCTAAGAGGAAAAATCGAAATGAGGAAGGAAACAATTCATGGTAACTCAAAGGGAAGCTTATTACTTTCAAAACGAGATTATGATGTCTTAGAACAGGCACTTATAAAGCGAGACACAACAAGTGAGAAAGATGTCTGCCCAGTAGTCCATTTAGGCACCTCTGGCCTCCTTGAAGCCCTTGGGTTCAGCGAGAGCAGGGGGAAAGTAAACATGTCCGCAGTAGAGATTAGCAAGAGTTTATTGAAAGATTGGCGGAAGAAAAGTAGGGAAATGAGAAACAACGGAGGCGTAGAAAAACGAAGTTCCCAGTTGGAGTTCAGAAAATTTGGTGATGGGAAATTTTCGTGGGGCTAATCTTTTTTCCTTTCTTTCCTTCTTTTTTTAAAACATTGGTAGCACGTTAGACAATGTAACCGCCTGGTGGCGCAACCCACCGCCTCGTTCCAAAGGGGACGCTCATAGCATTCACCTATCCATTTATCTTGCTACTCGGTGCACTAGCAGATCGGCACTGTGGCATAACCCAGGGCTTGCGCGCTTAAAAGCTTTGTTAGCGAAGTTTCATCGTTCGTTTAAGCTCGTTTTATCAGAACAGTGGTATAACATTTCGGCGAGTGCGCTGGCTAACGTGTTGCTTCTGAGATCATGCTCAGTGCCTTGACTCAAGGCACTGAGCATGATCTCAGCATTTATAATTAACTTACTGAGAAAAACAAATAGTATGTTTTTATCGTTATTCTGATTCTAAAATTTTTTCATGCGAACCAAAAGCGTTATGAATTGTTGCTGATATTTTTTTTCCTTCCGGAGCAGGACCGGAACAGAACTTTATTCAGTGAAACGAAACTAAAGCCAGAACGAAAGACATTTCGTTCTTACGTCCTGCTTTTATTTAGCACGTATTGAGCAACAGAAAGCTGTATCGGAAGTTTTTCATGCGGCTCTACAAGTTTGTCACTCACACTTTTGATCTAATTATAATATTTGAGAAGTTTATTAATTAATTAAGACTAACGAAATTAGGCGGAATGCAAACAATAATCGGAGTATCTCCAAGCGATGGCACACATTACCTTGGTCATGTCCAGCTACGTGGCATTTGCACATAATGTTTGGGTCAAGTTACGCGGTATACCCGATGCATCGACCCACAGTAGCCCCGGGGGGCGCCTCGGATGTTTCTCCGCTTTCGAGAAGTAATGGTGCCTTGATTAGAACAATCCTGGGCAGTCAGATCGATCGTCGTGCAGTTATCAGTTCGCTTGTAGAGAGACGAAGGAGTTCCTTTTTCTGAGAGCCACGCGAACGCTCGTTGTTGCGAGAAGAGCGGCAACGGATATGTGGCTAGAGGCTTCTGAATGACTGCGTCTGCCCGCACGTGTCCTGAGGAATACAAACGAGGTATCCATACACTAAGCATAGTCCACTGGAATGGCAACAATACGATATCCACTTTGCCTGCGAATGGCGATCCGTTGGAGACCTTGAGCAGGTATTTCGCCGCTTGGGTCCCTCGAGTTCGGGCTGTAGGGGAAGCAGCGTCAATATTAACTGAGCCAGCACAACGCCCTGCGGAACTCCTCTGCGAAATATGGTCATACTGCCTGGCCAGACACACGGATACCAGATGTGCGGTTAATAAGGAAGGTTTCTACGAATTTCCACACTTCGGCAGGGCACTGAATTGAACAGATAGATTGCATTATCTTAAGAGGACGTTTTCCTCAGGGCCAAGTATAGGGGGGGGGTCTTTTTTTAAGCCGTGCAAAAATTTAAAAATATCGCCTATGGAGTAGCAGCGTAATTCTATTGTTTGAGCTGGATTACTCCAAGAGGTGGGCAGTACTCTCACGAGAAATAAATATGTATAATCGAATAAATAAAACAACAATCTGAAGAAATATTAATTAACTACTTTAGGGCACATATCACAATTTACGGGTTGTAGTCGGGGAGTTCGGAAGCCGCATTCATGCGGAAAGAATTTTAAAGATAACGCTAGTTTCGAGACATTCATTCGCAAAGTGTACGAAGAAATACATGGGCCTTCTAGCTACTTTTGTGTTTCAAAGCATAAAATGGCGGTGTGTGAAACAGAATAAGTTTAACAAAAAGCGCATTTCTACCGCAAGACCTACTTAGAAGTCGTTCCAAGTGGAAATACATTCCGAACTTACCGGCTACGATCCGTAAATTGCAATATGTTGCCTTAGGTAATGAATTAAAAAGTTTTTTGATGTTTTGAAGCGAAGCTTTCTTTGCCTTTTCCTTCGACTTTCCCGCAGCTACTCCCGTGGCTGCTGCTGTCTGGCACATCGTGTCGGGGGTGGTTCAGAGCCTGTATATACATTGAAGGAGTGTGGCAGAGAAGAAAAGATACGCGAGGAACTCGTTTGGAGCGCTCCACGTCGAATGTGCACAAGGCCCTCTGGAGCTCCCGGGTCTTCGCCACCTTAGCCTCTTGACAGCTGCAATTATCCGTGACACTTCGCTGCTTACCTTTCTACCAGCGTGCAAGTCCAGAGGAGGGGGAGAGGAGGCAGAGAATGACTAGAACTGATACAGTCGCGAAGCAGCCTTGCCACTCTTCGATCTCAGTTCCCATACAAACACACGGGGGGGAGGAGATAGGGAAAAGGTGACTTGAGAAGGCAAGGAAATGTTGGACAAACTTAAATGCAAGGTATGGTACGGTGCTTCTGCTATTTCTGAAAAATAAAACCATGCAAATATGTCTAGCGGACAACTCACGCAGGGCGTGTAGAAGCAGAGCCGCAATAATTGAAGCGCACCACAGGGTCTAGGCGATTGAAGAACCCCAGGTGGTAGAAATTGCGGAGTCCTCCACTACGGAGTGCCTCATAATCAGAAAGTGGTTTTGGCACTTAAAACCACATAATTTATTTTTTTAGGGTCTAGGCGACACAACGGAAGTGGTCGCACGTCAAATTAACACTCCTGGGCCCGCCGCGATAGCTTTGAGGCTATGGCATTCCTCGAGGTCGCGGATTTGACAGAGGCAGCCGCATTTCGGCGGGGGCGAAATAAAAAACGCTCATGCACTTTGATTTAGGGACACGTTAAAGAACACCGTGGTGCCAAAATTAATCTGGAGTGCGCCACTATGGCCTGCCTCATAATCTGATTGTGGTTTTGGCACGTACAGCCCCATAATCCAATTCAAGTTTAATTGTTTTGCCACGACGCGATGGGCCATGTGAGGCAATGACAATGCTCAAGCCTTTCAGAGGTTATGACATATGGCGCACAACAACGTCTCAAGCAAACACTTCTCCCTTTGTGTTTTGTGCACTACGCAGAGGTGTACTAGCAGTGGTGCACACAAGGCAAGATTTAACATCAACTCACCACTGTCGTGTTGAACAAAACGTTGAAGAAATTAAGCATTCGCCATCAACATCACCGCTAATTATCGTCAATCAAAGCAAACAGCTCAGAAAGCTTCACTTACATTGATTCCCACAGTGCGTGGGATTTGCATAATTTTTTTACTAATAATCCATTATGCATTTCGATTTCTCACGCGAGTAATATCCGCCGCTTTGAGTAATCCAGCTCAAGGACTACAATTACGTTATCTGACCGGGCAATTTGTAAAAATTCCGTATGATCTTCAAAAAAAAAAACAAAAGAAACAGTACATGCGAAGCGCAGTAAGGCTCTCATTTGACAACCGCTGAGCTGATTCGAATAAGCTTTGCTGTATTTAAGTGAAAGAGCTGATTTCTGACAATGGTATCAAGTAATTTTTTTTATTTAGCGCCCGATATCTTTTAGAAAAATTGTCGAATATTGGAAGCCTAAAAAGAATAAAACTGCTGCGCTATGTTCACAAGCTCATAACTCGGTCACAAAAACAGATAGCGCAGTTCTGTGAACTACATCTATTAGAGCGTCTGAAGACGACAAATCTGACATCTGAGCAGGATTCCACGTTTTCGGTTTTATTTTTCCAATATTCGGCATGCTTTTCGTGGTTTTCATTTCCAGCAGAAAATTCTGTTTCTTTCGATGAATATATTTTTCTAGATGAACTTTCACTGCCGATTTCTTTCGGTTGATAATATTTCGCGTCGAGCGTACCACTTCCCCTTCCTTTTTCTATAAATATCTGGTCAGCAGTTTTTTTCTACGCTGAAACGACGCTGTATGACTGCCCATTCTTCTCTTGAACACTTTAAGGGCCTCGAATAATAAAATAGCAACGTTTTTGAAAAGCAGAGTATGTAGCAAGGGCACACACAGCTCCATACGGTCATGAGACCATAAAGGAATTAAGAGAATGCGTTGGATATTCTAGCATAAACTGAATGACAGATTACTTCTAACATTATTCGGATACAGAGCTCTAATGTATAATATTGAAAAAGAAAATGGCAAGGTATAGATACAGCCACGCATTATCTTCAGCGGATCTGCCCTCTTCACCAAGCTCGGGTCCTGGCGCAAAGGCTGCCAGGATCTAAGCCAGGACTTCCTCAACCCCTCTGTATGCTTCCTGCCACCCACCCCGGTTCTCGAATTTCGTTTCAGCGATAGACAAAATGGACGCAAATCAGAAAGGCGTAAAGCTTTCCTGGGTGGCAGATAACCTCGCCGAGGCTCCTTGCGTCGGAGTGAATATGGGCTTGCCACTGCATGCCGATCGCCGTCGTAGATCTCCGGTAAACTTGCTTTCACTGATACTTTTCAGTTATAACTAAAATCTGGGGGGGGGGGGGGGGAGAGAGAATTGGCATACCTTTTGTTTTTTGTTTTTTAAACTGAAATGCTCAACCCCATCATATGCCTTTGCAGATTACGTTAAATTGTTACAGTGTTTTCGATCGTTTTGTAAAGTCCTAAAAAGCTGTATATCTGGGAGTGTTAAGTAACAGAAACTGTTGTCCGCTTTATATGTCTCAATGTTGCAGAACTGTGATATCGTTCATTATTCTTGAGTTACAGGGTTGCAAACTTGATACTGCAATGTTTCTCAATGTGTTGATTGTCGACATTTTTTCAAAACTGTGATTGCATTAACAAAAAAAATTTTGCTCCCTACAGTCGGTAGATTTTAACGTTTTCTTTTTAAGTGCAACTATCTACATAAAAACAGGCGCAGTGATTGAAAAGCAAAATTATTTATCCGTTTCCATGTATTTATATAGGTATCTTCAAGGTAAAGCTCCATAAGTCTATTTTCTGTCGAGCACCAACAGGGGACGTACCGGCGCTGTGCGATCGCCTCAGATTATCGGGCCGATTATGGCCTCAAGTCCATCTTCAGTTCCTAAGTTCTGACGAAATCCCATTTGACGTGGATCGTACTAGTCCAGGATTTCGAGCTTCCATCTCAGTTGGGATACGAGCATTCGCTTCATTAACTTGCTCAACGTTGAAATTAGCGTGAGTGGTCTTTGGTTTTGAAGGTTGTCCGTAGGTTGGCCAGGCAAGGGTAGAGCAATAATATGCGGCCCTTGTAAGTAGGAAGAATTCAGTATGCCAGGATTCGTTTATGGAGAACAAGAGCTTGGTCGAAATGTCGTCGATGCAGTCCTTATACACTTCGTAGTGTATACCATCGGAATCGGCATCCTTTCGTTTCTTTATATATATATTTTTTTCATAATCGACAACCGCCGCAGTATCTGTCATAGTGAACACAGAACATTTGAACAATCTGTATTTGCGTCGTGCGTCCCCTTTGTGGTTGGCGCCAGTGTAGATGGGCCGGCCAGCTACGGGGACGGAGAGTCGGAGTTTGCCACGAACTGGTCTCACGAAGCATTCAGGGCAACTAGCTGGCGGCTGTTTCGTTATTCGAATAACCCTAATAATTTATTGCTTACAGTATACTATGTTTATAGTTCCTCGGTGTAGGCAATTTATAGTCTGACTTTGTGTATATATATATAAACACACACACAGTGAAGTAGACGCGCGTAAGAAGCGGTTTATTGACGTTTCGGCCGGGGTCCGGCCTTCATCAGAATACATTGCATGGTGTCAGTACAGTTAATATACATGTGCTTATCAACCAAATGAAGATACGTTAACATGAAAAACGAATAAAATGGGCGAACAAAATACATCCAAATCGTTCAAAGGATAGCTGACACATGTATAGACCGATGGCGATTGCAAACATATAATCTAAGATACAAAGCATAAAAACGTACCGAAATGAATTGTAAAAACCAATCGCCACGTGACAACAAAACGTCGATATGCGCTCAATATGTGCTATGTTATCAAGCAAACACAGACACAGAAAAAAGGGGAATAGCGACGTACTAGTAGAAGAAGGGACAAGTGACGGGCTACAAAGACAGGCTATATGTTTGCAATCGCCATCGGTCTATACACGTGTCAGCTATCCTTTGAACGATTCGGATGTATTTTGTTCGCCCATTTTATTCGTTTTTCATGTTAACGTATCTTCATTTGGTTGATAAGCACATGTATATTAACTGTACTGACACCATGCAATGTATTCTGATGAAGGCCGGACCCCGGCCGAAACGTCAATAAACCGCTTCATACGCGCGTCTACATCACTGTGAATATTTACCCGGACCCAGAACTGCTTTTTTCCTGGTATATATATATATATATATATATATATATATATATATATATATATATATATATATATATATATATATATATATATATATATATATATATATATATATATATATGTATAAGTGGCTGTGCTGTGCATGTCACAGTGTTCATAGAAATTGTCACGGAGCGTTTCCTTATTGCATTTATTCAGAATTTCTTTATCTGGCCGCGCGCATTGATGTTAAGGTGATGATATGAAGGATTTATCCTTGCGGGCTTGTTATGAAACCACTGCTTTCTACGACAAAACTGCTCGTAAAACATTTGTATATACATATTTAGTTGCAATTTCCATCGAGCAGGTAAAATATAGAACTATAACTCTTGCTTCTAACGGCTGTGATAACTACTACGCTACCTAAAGGCATTCTGCTTGCCGTAAAAGCCGATCGTTTTAGGTTAATACATTCCAGCCTTTAGTTGGTCCCTGTAGAGCAAGTGCGAGTTATGCGAAATGTTATGTTGGGTCAGTTTATGTTTTGGCAGTGTTGGTTCCAATTATCATCGGTTCTTTCACCCTCGTTCCTAATTGACAATTTAACGTACGGAAAATTTCACTAGTACAGTTTTTTCTGCAAGTGCTTGACAACGACAACGTGCACAATTAAAGAATTGCAATCTAAACAGTACAACGCTGAAACTATGAACAGCAACGCACGAGCGGGTTCTTGATTTCTTCACGTAGCTTTAAATTTAATTCGTTTAGGGCTATAGAATGAGCACTGTTCGCTAGAAAAGCAAAAAAAGATGTGGCATTTCACCGTGAGCACTACTCTAAGGTGACGCATAAATACAATTGTGGCGAACCAAGTGAAAACGACTCTGACCATGCCGTTCTGACAATAACTTGGCATACTTCACAGGTTGATGAAAAAGTATACAGATCCAACGCATATATTGCAATTTATGGGAAGCGAGCTTTCGCGAAGCGTTCGACCCGAATGCTATAAATTTTCCCCTTTCATTCCTGCGTCTTTGGCGTAAAAAAAACTGGCGTGCGTGCATGTGAGCTCGCGCAACAGTGCTATGTAATTCGGCACACGCATCAATCAACTCAACGATCTAGTTCGCGTAGGCACGATAGAAGAATACGTGAGGTTGCAGCCTAACGGTTAGAGCATGTTGTCGCTTGGCTGGGGTGATGCCGTTCGATTCCAGCATTGGAGGCATGTCTTTCTTTCAGCTATTTCTGAGCAATTCGGCAAGGCGGCAACAGTACCTAAAAGCACCCAACAGCCAGGGTCAGGAAAGTCCGGGAGGGTTCGAAAAGAACACTTCACTTTAAAAGCATAATGTCGTAAAAGTCCCATATTGCCGTACAGGTATTACTCATGTGCTCATGCTAAATGTCTTGCTCCAACAGGCTTGGCCAGGCCTTCACGGCCAAGGTCGAATTGGCAGACTTAAATAAAAAAAAAACTTGCTTCTCTCCTCCTCTCTCTCACTTTCTTGGCGCACTTAATTCATAATATATCACCCGACTGAAGCATACTGTCTGCTATTTAAAGATGCTGACAGAAACGTTCCTTATCACGCGTCTTATGCAATGTCGCGTGAAAGAAAAGAAACTAATCGATGCGTGCGCTAAAGAGGGCGAACTACAAGCGTTCAAGAAGCGGCAAGTTTACGAGGGCGCCAACGCATCGCCTATGTTCAACAAATAAGCTGGCTTGATAAGCTTTCAGGGCTGACTTCTTTAACCGATATATCTGGCCGCTGTACGACTTGCGGCCACATTTTGCAGCGACGACTGCTCGTTCGTTGCACTGAAGCTGGCGTCTCGCCAGTCGGTGACTCGCGTAGATCGGTAGCCGTTGCCGGAGAGAGCGCGCAAATTAATGTAATCCACGAGGGGTCGGGGAAAAGTAACGCCTCTTTCACGGGTTCTGTAATCGGCAGCTAGATCGGGGGCCCGAAGCACATTTCGGCAAGGCGCGCTTGCAATCAGGTCTCCTAGCTCAAAAAGGAGACATGCGCCACCTTAACTGCGCAACTGTTGCTGGGAAGAGACACAGCCCGAGGCGCTCCTAACCGGCAAGAACAGGCGACGGCCAGCTGAATGGCCCCGCCAACGGGCGATTGAACGAAACGGGTTTTGTGCCCTCGGATTACAGTACGTAACTAATGACGTCTCATACGCTAAAGGAGTCGTTGTTTGCTTTTGTGTGACATAATCACATCACTAAATGAGTGTAATTATAAAAACGCCGGTTCTAAGAGCGCCTGGTCTGCGAAATGAACAGTATAAAAACGTAACATAATTATCTGCTCGTCATCAAAATGCACACGGCTCGTGTTGTTGCATTCTGCAACACAAAAATAAAGACGTAGCTACTGCACCTTAGTACCCTCTACGATGTCATGTTAAAGAAAAATGAGGTCACTGATGCTTCGGCATTGAATGACTTCGAAGGAAATAGGGCTGAAAGCACTGTGCGTACTTGTCCACAAATTACGGTGCGCTTCCTTCAAGATGTATAGAAGGTGATACGTACCTGCAGCAAAAACAAAACACCCTAAGTGTGCGTGATGGATATGGAAGCTAAAAAGGCCTTAGCTCGGGTGACGCAATATGCTAACTGTGTTTTCAAAACCAGCTTCTAGTTTGGGCCGCAGCTTCCGCATTCCTTCATTTTCTGAATTTGCATCTAAAACGTCTAAACAAAAGCATTTGCAGAGGCAAAACCAAATAAACAAGGACTCCGGGGGTTACTGCGGGAAAAAAAAGAATGACTTACGTCTTGGTAGTCTCACGGACATTATCACAAGCTTTCGGGCCTGTGAACATGTGAAAAAATTGGTTACTGACTACATTATGGAAGGCCGACGGACATTCGCATTGTTATACTTAAAACCACAGTTGAGGTTAGCATGTACCGCTCCCTATGCCAGTTGCACATACTAGTTTAATCTAAGGTTAAGGTTACTATGCATTCATGTCAGATTAATCTCAAACTGAAGCGAGTAACGTAGGCTACTTCCATGAATAAAGATGTACGTAGTAATTCATAAAATTATCTCACTTATACACCTGACGCACGAGTGAACTAGTCTTCTTAAACGCGCGTCTTTCTCTTACGTTGGAAGACCCCTTAGCAAAAGGCGGAGTTTTACCGCTGACACTTGTAACGACACGGTCTTTTTTACGAATTTTCAGTAAGCGACACGGAAAAGCATACGGCGCTCTTTCGTCAAACTGAAACTGACAAAATGATGAGAAAAAGAATAATGTACCTGGTTAATACGAAGTAAAATTTGAATAGAAAGATGAGAAAGTTTCAAGGTAAGCGTCACTTGCGGTCAGTTGCGCTCACATTTCGCATGTTCAGGGAATGCGGATTGCCGCTATTGAGTTCACATTTGTATAAACGCTTCCCTCAGATGCCAACAGCGCGCAGTCAGCTTGTGTGCGAAGGTTCAGTCAGATATGCAGTGGAGCTAGCACAGCTGGTTCAGCCTTATGGTGCCAGAGAGGTTGAGAAATAGGGCGGGAAAGGCAGGGAGGTTAACCGTAAGAAATGCTGGTTTGCTAACCCGGCACCGGGGGATGGGGAAAAGAAAGACGAAAACCAGAATAAGTGCTATGCCAACGGGCACTACAGGCGTCAAGCAATGCAGCTGTGTGCAAGTTGTTGGGATGCCGGTTGGAACGGACATTAACCGGTGCAGCTGAAAGGTACACGCTGCTTCCAAACTCTGTCAAAACTAAAACCATGCGAACCATGTCGGCCCATGCAAGCCGGATGTGGACGAAGCCATCGAGTGACGAGGCTGCCAAAGGTCAATATGACGCGATGGTGGCGACCATACGCTGTGGCAATGTCTACGATGGTTTTTGGAGTATCGCTGTGATAAAAAGGTACCTGCGTGACAAATTCCATGACTTCTAAGTACAAAACATGTTTTTGCAAGTACTAAATTTATAATGAATGCGCCATCGAGTTTTGTTGAGTTTTCTGTTGTTAAAGGTTAGGGTCATGTAAGGTTACCACTTTAGGTCCATAGAGGAGTTCGCATATGTCCTTTTCCCCAAAAGAACCTTACGAAAAAGAAGGTACTCCTCTGTCGTTTGTCACCCCGCGTGATCACCTTTCCTCTATATGTCCCCTAGTCCAAAGGCCTCTTTCGAGCGCGTTTGTCGGGAGTGTTATACTTTCTCATGAGCTTGCGAAGTTGTAATTCGGTGAGTGTTGTCTGATATGAGTTTTGGTAATATCCCTTTATTCCTGCATATAATACACGGATAACTCTCTTTACGCCCTCTCATGCTCTGCAGCAGTGGACGCTAAGAGTCTCTGGATCTGGATAGGCCACCCCTGGACACAACCTGGCAACGTTCAAACCGCAAAGCCTCTCGAGGGAAGCTATCATAACGTGACTCTTCAAGGAATTATCAGACATTACATGGAAAGGCATAGGTATCAAAACTGCAGATGCATATACGATGCTGATAAACGGGAAGGCTGTCTGCTTCAGAAGCCTTCTTTACAAAGAGAAAACGAGGTGAGACTTTTGATGTTTATGGGCGTACTTGGGAACATTGGTTAATGCTACAGTATGTAAAAGAAAAAGCAAACGCGTTATCGTAATAAAGCTAAACCATACACATGCATTCATATAGTATCTCATTAGGCACAGATGAAGAAGAAAATTTCTATGACTACATCTAATTGGCATTGAGAACGGTCAAACCTCAGTATACCGCAGCCATCGGCGACTGCGTTGCGAAAGTAGAGAAAACGCAGGCAGAAAAAGAGAAAGTTGTAAACAGCGGAATCGACTCTTGAACTCTTAAAATAAATGACGACATATGCTGGCAGAAGCTACGAAAGAAATCGATTGCTTGTAATTAATTTATCCTTTCTAAAAGAGAATCAGGAAGTGCATGCACATTGAAAATGAAGTAGATTCCTACTTTAGATCGATACTAGTGTCTTGCAGGACGTAAGACTTTAGGCAGAGTAAAGGGCATCGTGCTCCAGGATTGTCCTGGATTTGACGAGGTTAACGAAACATTGGGGAAAATCTGAAAAATTTATTAAATGAGGTACTCTATGCCTCAATTTCTTAACAGCGGCTCATCCGTAACAGAACCGAACTGAGGCCAACATTGTGACAGCGGAGGAACAAAGGCTACAGCAACAAATACGATGCTTTAACATAGAAGGATGAAGGGAGAATGCAAGTAAACAAATGAAACCGTAACGAAAATAATTTCAGAGGCCCCAGTTTAGGCTGGTGGTAGGCTACCACGACAGGAAACTGGCAAGCTCTCACAACCACGAAGTGCTTTGTCTTTCTGCCTTTCATGTCCCATGCAATTGCGCTGTTTTCGTTCCAAATACTTTACTGTAAATACTAATGGGAAGTCCCGTCCGTGTATAACTAGTAATGAGGTTAGAAGTTCAGCTGATGAAGGGATGGCGGGGATATTTTACACGTTGCCCCATGTCTTAAAGTGTACCGGGAGTTTCAAAGAATGTCATCAAAATATTAACACTAAAAAAGAAGACGTGAAATATCAGAATTATAGGCCGATTAGACATTAGTTTCAGTATTATGAAGCATTTTCTAAGGTAATCTCGAATATAATAAGGCCAGCACTTGCCTTCAGTAAGCCATAATATTAAGCCGGCGTTAAAAACGAATATACAGTAATGGGTCACATTCAGGTCCAGAGCCAGGTAATTGAGAAATCTGTGAAATCTAACAGCTCCTGTAAATGACCTTCACAAGTTACAAAAATATGATTAGTTCAGTAGAGATACGAGCACTCTTAGAGGCATTGCGCATTCAAGAAGTAGAGGAAGCATACGCAATATTTTAGTAAGCATCTTCACAGATTCAAGAGGGATATAATTGTTCATATAAAAGCGGGAAAATACCGGTGATAAGGGTACCAGGCAAGGAGGCACAACATCTATAGAGTTATTTAGTGAATGCTTCCAAGACGTATTCAAGAGGGTATATTTCAAGGATTAGGGGTAGGGATAAATGAGGGATATCTCTGAAAGTTACTGTTTGTAGATGACATTGTCCTCTTCAGCAACGCTGAAGATGACTTGCAACAAATGATTCATGACACGAACCAGCACCATCAAGTGAAGGTTTCATGATTAATATGTGAAAAGTAAGATGATGTTCAACAAGACTGGCAAGGGAACCAGCTTGTAGCTGATAGCCAGCATTCTAAAATTATGCAAGAGGGCCCTACGTTTATCTATTTATCTAGGTCAAGCAATGGGCCCGGATTGTAAGAAGGAAATCTCCAGACAAATAAAACAGTTGTAGCTCATACGTCAAGCAAGTTCAAGACATCAAGGGCACCCAAAAAATGTTAAGATTATTGCGTTCTGTCTGTAATACCCTTGAATGAATCTTGGAGGTTAACATGATAGTAAACTAAGGATCGCTCAACCAGCCATGAAATGTAAAATTGCATGTGTAACATTAACGCTTACACACAGGACGAGAGCAGCAACGTAGCAGAAAGCACATGTGTTTACAGCGGATATTAAGAAGCAGAAGTAGAGTTGGGCGGCCTTGTAATGTGTAATGACGATAACCCGTATAATGAGTGCCAAGGGAAGGAAACACAGTAAAGAATGATGAAAAATGATGTGGTCGGTGGTGATTAGGAAATTCACGCGTATTGAGTTCTGTCGGCTAACGGAATACAAGGGTAAGTTATCAATGCGAGAGGCATTCGTCTTGCAGAGGGCATGAAATATACAGAGCGTCCCACGTAGCTTTAGCCAAACAATAAATATATACAAACGCCACGTCTCGATGGGGGCGCAATGTGAGGACACCCGTGTACTGAGATTCAAGTGCACGTTAAAGAACCCCAGGTGGTCCAAATTTCCGGAGTCCCCCACTACGGCATGCCTCATGATCAGATTGTGGTTTTGGTACGTAAAACCCCATAATTTAATTTTTTCAATGCCACGTAGCTGGACAGAACCAAGGTATTATTGGTTGCCGTCATTTGGAGATACTCATATTATTTTTTGCATCTAACCTAATCACATAATTAGTCTTAACGAATGAACCAACTTCTCAAATATTATAATTGGACGAAAACTGTCAATGAGAAAATTGTAGATAAACATGACAAACTCCTGATAGAGCTTTCTGTTGCTCACTACGTGCCACATAAAAGTGTTGTTCCGAGCGTGAAAGAAACTCGCGAATACACACAAAGTGCCTCTAGCGGCCAGTCACGCGGAAATTTTGCGTGCGACTGGCCGTTACGCCGTTCTGCCGACTGGCCCTTACGTTTCCCGTTATGCATTCTTGCTCCTTTGCTATGTACTTCCAACTCCTGCCTAAGACTTTCTGTGAAGGCTGGCAGTAATTCTGAAATAAATAAATGAATAAATTCGCAGGCTTCTTTCACGCCCGAAAAAAGACTTTTATGTAGCACGTATGAGCAATAGAAAGCTGCATCGGGAGTTTTTTACGTGTGTCTACAATTTTCTCGTTGACGCTTTTCATCAACATATAAGACGTAAGAAGTTGATTAATAAATTAAGACTAATTACGTAATTAGGCGGTATGCAAAAATAATCTGAGTGTAAACAAGTGACGGCAAACAAGATTACCTTGGTTCTGTCCAGCTACGTGGCATCTGCATATTTTTAAAGTTTGGCTAAATTACGTGCGACATCCTGTACAGGCTCCGACTGATAGCTTTCTTTATCAGTCTAGGTGTGTTTTTACAGCCATTCAATTCACAATCGCCGCTCACGAGACATATCGCGGGGCTATCAAGATCTGATGTAATGCATATTTATGCGTTGCAAATTAAATAAATTCTGGGATTTTACGAGTGAAAGACACATTATGGTTGTGAAGCACGCCGTAGTGGGGGATCCGTATTAATTTTGACCACCTGGGCGTTTTTAACATGTATACATGCACCTATTGCATGGCACCCGCGAGCTTTTCTGCCTTCCAGCACTATCGAAATGCGACCGCCGCAGCCGGGATCGAACTTCGAGCTCAGCAGCGCAGCGTCATAAGCGCAGTGCTATCGCGGAGGGTCTGTGTGCGTTATATACTGGTTGTCCCACATGAGCGAAAGCTTTAAAATTGAAAGGCACTCTAAACGCGAGTTGAACCAAATGTGTACTGTTGGCACTGGCCTAGAGTTACTCAGGCTATGTTTTATTTTCCCGCAAACTAACGGATTAATGAAGTCTAGGGTTCGACGGAAGCCCGTCTGGTCGGGATGAAGCATGAAGCAATAAAACGACGAACACCGACCAAAAGAAGTACTGAAAAGAAATCTAAAAGACGTTTCGGCTTCCGTATACGCAAACCGTGTTCACAATAGGATGAAGTGAAGTTCACGGAAGCTTATGTATACTTCAGAACGTGGCGTGAGCAGCGCCTGTATGATGGGGGGGGGGGGAGGGTTCCCTCATTTCGATTGAGCGTGTGACGTGTTTTTTGTATATCCAGTGATTCCAGATACAGCCGCGATTTCAGGTTTGTTTCTTGGCCGATAACTCTCGATCGCTTAGGCACCGCTCGGTCAGCAGCACGCATTTGCGCGGTCATGCGTTATAAGCCGTATGCCCAGACTACACCAGACATAACGCGCTGTCGCGGGCCGGCCTCGCTGCACTTGACTTTGTTCATCCATCGCATGCTTGAGAGCAGCGCAATAACAGCGCGCAATCGCCCGGTCACGTGGTATTTTGACATATTTCGCGGGCTTTCTTTGGAATGCGGAAGAAAGGACCACGTGAGATATATCGCGTTGGAAACAATTTGTTGAGAGGTTTCTCAAGGGGCTCTACAACTTTGCGTATCCCACTTGAGGTCTGCAGCCAATACTTAAAAAGTTCATTAATTAAACATACCTAATTCATTAGTTAGGGGAAAATAAAAAATGGCCTGAGTGACTCTAGGGCAGTGCCAGCATTATGCATTCGGTTCAACTCGCGTCCAGACTGCCTTTCATTTTTAAAACTTTGTCTGAAGTTATATGGGACAACCTGTATATCGTGTTATAGTTTCAGCTCGCACTGCAAATACATCCCTTAGCTTCCTCAACCTTCCCATTACTCTACAACACATAACCAAAAGTACCAATAGCTAATTAGCAGGACAATATTCAGGTAAACGACAAAAAAATTGACGTCGACAGCACGTAATGAAAAGATTGGAACTCGGGAAGAAAACTTTGCAGAATTGACGAAACAAGCGCACGAATTAAGGGTTTTGGGGACAATTCCATGGCAGGGTATATCTTTGTCAAAAAAGCACGACGAGTGTTTAAAAAATTGGTCTCCAATTCACGCTGTGAAGACGGGTAGACAGCGAAGCTGTAAACGACAACTAGAATGGCCTACGACTTGACTTGCGGCACTACTTCGTCCACCTACAAAGAGCGAACCAGAGAGAAGAGAAATGCACTTAAAGGGACACTAAAGTGAAAAATGATTTCTTCTGCATCAGTAAATTACCTTTCTACAACACCAAAAACACAACTCTTATAATGATAAGACGTTTGGTAAGCCAGAAGAAGCGCAACAACGAAATACGGGTGGCGACGCCTACTAAAGTTCTCGCACCTGGGGGCTGTGACGTCTTGGACTTGGATGGCATCGTCTAGGGCCTACTAATTATATATAGCTGTACAGATTGACTACATTGTGTTCTAAAGGAACCAAATATTGAACGTGACAAGTTTCGGGAACCTTTGTTCAGCCAACGCGGCCCAAATGCGAAAACATGCGTTTGAATCCCTGACGTCACGCTGACGTACCGGCGCTGGGGTTTCGGCGCCAAATTCAAATACTGATACTTGGACCTTCATTTTCTCTTCTAATATTCGAACTATTTTTTTTAAATGACTGCCTGTAGGGTTCTCAAACAATGCTTCATTAGTCTAAGCTGATTTATTGTTTTGCTTTAGTGTCCCTTTAACCACACTTTCGCCACGTTTCGTATGCACGCTGCTCTTCAGGAGTCCTCACTTTACGTGGCCTTCACATAGCACTGTCACAACACAAATCAGTGGCAAGGCGGGTTCTTCTTTAACACACGAAGGTGATATGTGTCACTCCGTGCTTCGTATGCTACCGTTGTCGCTTCCCGGCAACTGCAGCTTATGCATACAACCGTAATATTTACCGGCAAACGCTTGCGGCGAATGCTATGCGCGAATGCGATCTTTCTAGTTCTTTTTTTCTCTTTCCGCCGCTCGACCGGTAGCGCTGCCGCCGCGAATGGATGGACGGACGCACGGACGGATGGACGGACAGACAGACGGATGGATAAATGGATGGATGGATGGATGGATGGATGGATGGATGGATGGATGGATGGATGGATGGATGGATGGATGGATGGATGGATGGATGGATGGATGGATGGATGGATGGATGGATGGATGGATGGATGGATGGATGCTATGAGCGCCCTCCTTGAAACGGGGATGTTGGTTGCGCAGCCGTGCTCTTGTTATTTTGGCTAATCTGCTACCTATATATTTTAAAGAACAAAAGAAGAAGAAAGAAAGAATGATCAGCATCAAGCTTTTTTTAACCACTATTGGGAACTTTGTTTTTCCACGCCTCCGTTCTTTGTGGTCTCCCTACTTTTCTGCCACCAAACTTCCAAACGCCTCTTACTAATTTTCATAGCGGACATGTTTAAATCCTCCTGCTATCGCTGAACGGAAGGAATTCAAGGAGGCTAGGATAGCTTAAACTGACCGCTCGGTAGATATCTTCATATTCTAATAAAACATGTTCCGTCTTTTCCATAGCTTTAGCGCAGCATGCGCATGCTATTTCTTCCATGTTGCACCTCGCTTTGTAAGTACGCGTTCTAAGACATCCTGATGGATGGATGGATGAATAACTTTCTTGAGGTCCATAGGTGCGCGCGATTAGTGCGCATCGGCCCGCTCCCATGTCGGGACAGAGAGACCATGCCCCTTCGCCGCGTCGCGGGCCCGATGGACAGCCCAGAGCTGTGCTTCAAGGTCCGAGCTGTGTAGAGCTCGGTCCCACTCTTCCTTGGTGGTCCTGATCTCCCTTCGAAAAGTAGAGCTTCCTCCTGAGTTATTAAGAAATGTTCCTTTCCTGATTTCATTTTTTCCTCTTAGTTCCGCAAAGCAGGCTTCTTTTCCATTGACGCCTTCCATTAGACTGTGTGAGCCTCTCTGACTTGGCGTTTGACGTTCTTTGTTGCCATATTACTATACCGGCCGCATATTTGCAGGTAGGCTTCCTAGTTCTTTTCCTCCACTGGGAATCGATGTTTTTCCTGTACGAATATCTAAACACTCTCGCAACCCATTTACTACCTTCCATATTCTTAGTCGTTATTCAAAATTCATTTTACGGTGAGCTTCTTTCGCTTCAAAACTTGTGCTGCTCATATCACCCTGCACAGTTCAATTGTAGTGTTCACGTGAGCGCCCAGTGTGAGGCACCCCACTGATCTTTGGTTGCTATCGTGGTCCTGATTGTACCCGTGATTTCAAGCAAACAACCGCATTTCCAAATGTAAGTCCTGGAGCCATTACACCTTTCCACATTACCTCCGCGCATGCATGGAGGCGAGCGCTATCTGCTGCCGCTGCGAGGAACCCAGCGGTGCACGCGGTGCGCGCTTCCCGAGTGTTTGCCTACGGAGACGACAATTGTGGCGACTGTCCTCTATTCGTGTTCCCCACTGCGCGGGAGACCAGTTTGCGCCGTCTGCCGTTCCTGCACGTGGGGGTCGTTGCCCCCTGCTCGCCCGACGGAGGCGCCACCACAGCCACTTGGCAAACATACGTTTACTTCTGAAAAAGCCAGTCGACTCTCCGTTCTCAACTTGTCAAAACGTATATTACTTGCCTCCGCTAAACCGAGCTCCTAGCAAGTGGTGACCCAGGATATTTGCGTTTTTTTTCTTCGAACACTGCCATGAATGTCGCTGCTCATACTTCTGACAGAGAAGACGCCATGATTACGTATCCTGTCATCGCCGTAGAGCTTCACCTTCCCAGTTTTTCGCACAAGAATTCTCGAGTTTGGTCTATGCAAGCCAGAGGGCCGTTTTCATCTCCGGCGCATCACTTCACAGACAGCAAGGTACCTGCACGTCATCGCCGCACTACCCTCCGACATCTTCGATGCCATAGAAAACTTGCTAGTGGGTACGCTTTCTGCCACAGCATACGACGACCTGAAACGCATGGTCCTACAGCCCCTGGAGCCATCGCAACAGAGTAGGCTTCAACAGCTCCTCTCCGAGGAACTCAGCGACCAACGACCGTCACAACTCCTGCACAAGTTGCGTGAGTTGCTGAGTGGCCACTCCGCATACAAGAGCCAGTTTCCGATTTTGCCCGAGCTGTCCGCAAGCATGGTGCTCGCGGGTTTCGACGAGACGAGTCTCGATCGGCTAGCTGCACTCGCTGACCGCATATGCGACTGCTCGTCTGCGGCACAGCTACCTATCACCGCTGCGAGAGTCTCAGAGCCTGAAGACCTACTCTTGCTCCTGGAGCAAACAGCCGACCGCCTTACCAGTGCACTGGAGAAACTGACGATGGGTGGCAACATTGGCGACCATCTTCGACGCAACCATTCGCCTTCAGTCTCGAAGCGCACCTAGGAACTCGCCGCACCAGTTGTTCTGGTACCACCATCGCTTTCGTGAAAAAGCAAGTTGCTGCGCACAGCCCTGTTCGTGGACGGTAAATACACCATCCAGCCGCTAACGGCGGCATGCGACACCGGCCCTCGCGCAAACCGCCTATTCTACCTAGTCGACCGCATCACCGGCACCCGCCTCCTCGTAGACACTGGAGCCGAGCTGTCAATTGTTCCCGCCACGGCCGCAGATCGCCAATGCCGCCAGTCACACGCAGGCTCCACGCAGTGAACAACACTGCCATAGCGTAGTATGGGCTGCGGTCAATAACGCTAGACATTGGACTCCGGTGCTTGCACAGATGGGTGTTTGTGATCGCCGACGTCAGCCTTGCCATATTGGGAGCGGACTTCCTCAGCCATTTAACCAAGCAAGATGTGAGCGTTCGCGACCAGCGTCTAAAGCATAACGTCACATACCTCGACGTGCTTGGCCTCTAGTCCAACCTCACCTTACCTGGCATCCATAAGTTTCGGCCAGTCTCAACGTACGACACGATACTTGCTTAGTATCCGCAACTCACGAAGCCCCGAAACGATGCGCAGCCCGCGAAACATAAGTTGACGCATCAACTCACCAACAACGGGCCACTTGTCGTCGCTCGGCTATGTAGGCTCGCTGGACGGAGGATGGAAGTCACCTGCCGTGCGTTCGAACACAGGCTTCAGCTCGGCGTTATTCGTCTTTCCTCCAGCAATTGGTCCACTTCTCCACAGGGTTCCAAAATACGACAGTGCCGACTGGCGGCCTTGTGGTGATTACCGAGCTTTCAATGCCGTAACTACTCCTGATCAATCTCCCCTTTCCCACATTGATGACTTCGGCACTCGTCTCGCAGGAACCAAAATATACAGTAAGATCAATTTGATGAGCGCATACCACCAAATTTCTTTCAAACCCAGCGACATTCCGAACAGAGCAATCGCTACTCGGTTTGGCTTATTTGAGTTTGTCCATATGCCTTACGGTTAGAAGAATGCGCGGCGCAAAGTTTTCAAAGGTTCATGGACGAGGTTACGCGCGGACTCCCGTTTGTTTTCGTCTACCTTAACGACATCCTTGTTGCAAGTCGCACAGAGGAAGAGCACAAGGTGCACCTTTGCCTTCTATTTGAGCGACTGGATGAACACAGCCTCGTCCTAAAGACTCAGAAATGCGTTTTCAGAGTTGGAGCCGTGGATTTTCTTGGCCATCGCATTTAATCCCGAGGCATCAAGCCATTGGAATCTTGGGTGCAGGCAATCGAGAACTTCCCTTCTCCAACGTCCTTCCGAAAGTTGCGAAAGTTTCTGGGGCTCATAAATTTTCACAGGCGCTTCAAACCATCCTGTCCGCAAGTTCTACAGCCGCTTACTGACCTGCTGCGTCGTGACTCCAAAAAACTTCCTACCTACCACTGGTCCTCGGTGCACAAACACTCCTTCCAGGTAGCCGAAACGCCGTTGGTGAGTACAGTGTTGCTGATTCATCCGTTTCCCGACACTCCGACTCGCCTTATGGTAGACGCGTCGACCACGTCAGTGGGTGCAGTACTGCAGCAGCGCGATGGCGCAGACTGGAGGCCGCTGGGCTTCTTCTCAAAGCGCCTCAAATCTACAGAAGCTCGCTGCAGCACCTTCGGTTGGGAGATGTTGGCCATCTGTTGCGCTGTCAAGCATTTTCGCATTTTCTTGAAGGCTGAAGCTTTTGCGTTTTGACCAATCACAAGCCGTTAACCTTATCTCCGACTTTTCTACGCACATCCGCGCTATCTCTAAGACCGAATATCAGGCAGCTGACGCACTGTCACGGATCGACGCTGCGCCTGCTGGCCTTGTGGATTTCCAAGCTTTACCTTCCGCCCAACAAAACTACCCCGAGCTGCGCCAATTTCGGGAAAAAAGCTAGTCTCTCCAGCTTGCGGAGGTGCCGCTTCCCTAGACATCAACATTGGTCACGTGCGACACATCGCAGGCAGCTCCTCACCCGTTCGTGCCCCATCAGTTTCGGTGGCCAATATTCGATTCATTGCATTGGCTAAACCATCTCGGCATCAGAGCGACAGAGAGCACAGAGGCTAATCACAGACCGCTTCTTCTGGCCAGGGATCAACAAAGATGTTCGAAGCTGGGCAAGAGGCTGCCAAGCCTCAAGCCGTGAAAGTGACCCGGCGCACACGTTCAGAGGTGAAGCTGTTTAGACCACAGAGAGCCCATTAGATCATGTGTATTTAGACTTGGTTGGGCCTCTTCTGCCCTGCCAAGGTTTGAGGTACCTCCTCACGTGTGTCGACCGGTGCTCAAGGGGGCCGGAGACGACGGCTCTACAAAACATTACTGTCGAAACAGGTGTCGCTGTATGGTTGCCCTTTGCGTATAACTACTGACCGAGGCCGACAATTCCAAAGCTCGCTTTTCCCTGTCCTGGCGAGACTGCTCGGCATGCGCCTACGTAACACCATGCCTTACCACCCACAGAGTAACGGCATGGTCAAGCGTCTTCATCGACAACTGAAGGAGTCGTTCACCGCCACGCCCGACAGACAGCACTAGGTGGAAAGGTACTACTGGGGCTGCGAACATTATTCAAGGATGACCTAGGAGTCAGCGCAGCCAAGATGCTTAATGGATCAGCAATACGTGCTCCAAGCCAGTTTTTCGGCACCCAGCAAGGCACTCCACCAGCGGCCGCACAGCACTTAGGCTACATTCCTGGCTCGACCAGCTTCGACCTACACTCCCACGTATCGCCCGCGGTCAGCCTCTGCTTAGTTTCCCGTCAATGAACACGGTCAGCATGTCTTTCTGCGGCGCGACTCTATCAAGCCACCATTGAGTCCTTCCTATGAAGGCCCCTCTCGTGTGGTTTCGCGTTCAGAGGAAACCTTGAAGAATGACGTACGCGGCAAAGAAGAAACATTGTGCGATATCGTGAAGCCAGCCTATCTTGAACATTAACTCTTCATTCCTTCTGCCATTCACACCTAAGCCTCCGGCATTATAGGGAGGGGGAGGGGCGACTGTCCACTATTCGCGTTCCTTTTTCCTCCGGAAACCAGTTTTGCCCATTTGACGTGCCTCCACGTGGTGGTCATTGCCCCTGATCGCCCGAGGGGGCGCCACCACAGCGACTCGGCAAACCTGCTTTTACTACTGAATAAAGTCAACCGACTCTCCGTTCTCATCCTGTCAAACCGTGTGTGTGTGTGTGTTTGTGTGTGTGTGTTTGTGTGTGTGTGTGTGCGTGTGTGTGTGTGTTTGTGTGTGTGTGTGTGAGTGTGTGTGTGTGTGTTTGTGTATGTGTTTGTGTGTGTGTTTGTGTGTGTGTGTGTGTGTGTGTGTGTGTGTGTGTGTGTGTGTGTGTGTGTGTGTGTGTGTGTGTGTGTGTGTGTGTGTGTGTGTGTGTGTGTGTGTGTGTGTCTTGTCATGGGACTTGGTATGTTTCTTGCCATGGGACACTGAGGCAAACCCGTTCATCCTCAGACAGGTGCAATAAGGACTAGCCGCTCTAGAGGCATTCCGTAAGCAGCACAACTGCTCGCATCCTGCAGCATGCTAATGCGCACCGCAAGATGCGATGCAGGCTGTGGGGGACAAAGTAATTTGAGCTGCGCCATTCTAGAAACAAGAAAGGTCACAAGGACAGTGCACCGTGCTTGAATAATTTTCACTCAGCATGCCAATGCCTACCCTCATCTAACTTTGAAGTTCCAGGAAATATTTATCAAAGCTTTCGGTATTTTGTTCACTAACATGGCCAAGCCATAACTCAACCCAGTGAAACCTAGCGAAAACCTATTTCCGGTTCTCAATCAAATTAAAGTCATAAGAGATTACGGCACGGTAGTGACGGCGAACACTCACTATAAGATGCTCCGCGTAAGACAGAGTTTGTAGACCTCGACGTTGTCGCTCGCACCTTGGGAGCGCGCATGGTCACGTGAACAAGGATCCGTTGGTGCAACTAAGACGTGCATGCCCTTGATTCGCAGGGGTTAACATCTGTGCAATTAGATGAATGTTTTATAAAATAGCACCTTGCCAAAAACACACAAGTGCCCGAGCCCGAACACACACAAGCGCGCACACAGGCAGACACACATCTAGCAAAAGGGCAAGTATAATTCATATTCAGTAGATAGTTACGGCGAAAACAGAGTACCGGGGCATCCAGTCACGAACAGCCATTTTAAATGGCAGAAAAAACTATAAAACACGTATGGATAGACATGCCTGCAAAAATTGCTCTACACACCCGAAGGTGCTCCCGCATGCAAGAAGGCCGAAACGCAGAAAATGACTTCACGAAACACAGCACACAATCATGTATGCCAGCTATCAATCATGCAAACATTAAGAGAAATGATCAAGGAGAAATAGAAAAAAAGAAACATTAAGGAAACAATCACGCTATCTTCAAGTCGGTGATTATTTGGATATGTAAAATTGGGAAGAACCAATAGCCACAGAAGAAAGCAGTAAGAAGAAGGACGGCTTATGTGCCATTTGCTGCAAATAGACCTATAGCCTTGCGAGGTTTATCGAGTATTTCTTCGTGCAAGCACTATTTTATGTTTAAGAAAATTAAAATCTACAGGCACATCACTCAGTGCTTCGTCATTTGTAAGCGCGGCGTGATACAGGTGAACAAGAGAACGAGCTCAGCAAGGCAGTACAGAGCACAATTCCGCAACTTGCGAGCCATCGAGCACACAATGTTGCGTCGGCCCAGCCACCTTCGCTATCCAACACGCTGAAATGAGCCTGCTGAGCGTTACCATTCGTAGGCTAAGTCCACATTACCAACCAACTTCAGAGAAAACCGAGACATGTCCCTCCTGAATATAACATGTCCTAGGGTAGCACACCATGTCGTCGACACTAGCGCGTAAAGCTCCTCAACGCTGAAGTGCTTCAACCAGAGCTATATACGTTCTGCAGCAAGCTTGGGGTACTCAAACATATAATATACATCACAATGAGTTTGACAGGCCACATACATATGCATAAAGTGTTTAAGCAGTAAAAAAAAAATTATGGGAACAATCAAGCATCCAGCCTTGGAATCAACCAAGTAAGCCGAAATAGATTAGAAACTAATCAAGAAAAAGAAAACAGTGAAGTGAGTCAAAACGTTTCATAAAAGGAGCACGCAGGCGAGAGAAAACAGGCACAAAAACAGGCTACATAGAAAGCTATAGTGGATCTAAAAATAAAGCACTACATTGAATAAATAAGTGAATGACTTGTCAAGGCTTCTTCTATGTTTCATTTGAAAGTCTTATCTCGTCGGTTTGCATCACTTCGAGCGTACAGCCTACATGTATGCTCATGAATACAATAAGAGATTTTCGACTACTTACTAATATTAATGCAAAGTTCTTTAGGATGCACTTCCCACGCAAAACTCTTAAGTGGCTGTAACTTCTGCAGTATACTCTCGGGTAAGATAAAATCACATTCTTCTAGCCTACAAAAACAGTAGATAGTAGCTCTTCACCCTGTGGTCTGAACAGAGAAGCCAGCGATGGACCACTGCTTTGCCTTCTTCTACGCACACAGCACGCATCTGTCCTTCCTAAGAGCGTTCAAGCACATGTGCTACTCCGCGATTGTTTCCTGTCCTAAAATTAGGCGCATTGTTGAGCGCATGTCTTGGGCCTTTCAGCGAGCTTGTGATTTGCGTTTGTTTCTGGAGGAGATGCTTTCTGCACGCGCTCTTTGCATCGCCGCATTACTGAAGTAGCGATGGCAATACTTTAAAACAGATGGGCGTCGACGTTACAAAAGAAAGCTGTCTCCATTAACTTGACGTAATGTCATTCTCTCTTTAAGAATTCACCGTTCAGTATATATATATATATACTGTTCGAGAAAGATCGAACGAGTTCAGCTTCACCTGTGAGCTAGTTAAAAACGGAACCTATTGGACTAAGTGAATCAATCTAAAGAATAAAGTGTACCGCCCGGAAAGGGCAGCATCACATAAACCCTAGAATACACGCTCGCAATTCTTTATTAGTGATGATAATACTGGTCGGGAGGTTGATATAGCTGGTGCAAAGTTGAATAACAACAAAGATTTACAAAACTCCCAAGCACCCTTACTGGAGTAATACGTAACGGTCCTCTCAAAATACCTCCACCTGGAACGGCATGGCCCGCGTGGATGCTGCTAATAGTCAGGGTGATGACTCTGACGAGTGACTAGTATACGGAACATGTTCGCCATGTCTCAGTTCCTCGCGCTGTTTGGCGACATTATGTGTGAAATGTAACTTTATTAGACTGGTATTTGGATTTTTTTATTAGTCATTACTGACTCCCACGCTGCCCTTCGCAGACTACAGAGAAGTGAGGCTAATGTTCCAGTTGTGCGTAGCGTTAGTCAGTCTGCCGGCAAAATTACATCTCGTGGGGTATCCTTTGTCGGCCAGTGAATACCTTCGCGCGTAGGTATGGCCCCTAATGAAGAGCCTGATCGACTGGCTTTCCCTTGGGCTCGCAGTGACTGTGACTGCCCGGAAATTTCGTGTAAGCTTGATTACGCTAGTCTGCTCAGCCTTTGGTGTTTCCTTAAGCGGCTTCGCGACCAGAGTGTTGGAAATGCAACATTTCTATAAGAAACTGACTTAGCTTGCCTTTTGTAGTGCAATTTTTTTGTGAGTGAAGATACCTAGTTTGTTTAGCTATTTTTTCTGTTATTGTTTTTGTAATTAGTGTGGTTTGCGGGACATTTTTCCTTTTTACTTCCCGTTCTTCTATTACAGCGAAGCTGTATATGGCTGGGATCCCTCATTCTTTCGTGTCCGTCAACAGAAAATTATCATTATCAGTGGACATCATCATCAATACCCCCGTAAGCAAGCAAAATATGCAATGGCTCCTAGCCCCGTAAGGCAGAGGCTACAAGCACTCAGCAATGTGAAGCGAACAGTGCTCACATTTTTTGGAATCACGAATCACTCGTTGTCCCACGGATGAACAGGGCACGCTTATCGACCACATAGCATCCAATCTTCTTACTAACCCTGACTGTGGTGTTGTCGAAGCTTCAATAACCGATCATTACCCAACATTCTTGCGCTTAACTTCTACTGCTCGCATTACCGATGCAAGCTTCACCAGAAAGAAGTTTAATTCGTCAATTTTTATTGAATTAATTGCCGCTTCAGACTGGTCCCCAGTAATGGTAGGTGATAACCCTGAAACTGCCTATAATACATTCTCACAAATTATTTCTAAAGCTATTTCAGATTCCACGGCACTAATGAATTGTAAAAAAAACGTTTTCAGCTCCTCGTAACCCATGGTTATCCGCCAGTTTGCTAAATTGCTTAAGGAAAAAAGATAACCTTTAGAGAAAAACAAAAAAACAGCCATTTAACACAGCACTTCACGAAAGGTATAATAAATATTCGAACTTACTAGGAAAACTACTCAAACAGGCTAAAACGACGTATTATGAAAATGAAATTAAGTCTGCAGGTAATGATGTCAGAAAGCAATGGAAAGTATTAAACTCTTTTTTAGGTCGATTGAATCATAATTATGAAATAACTATGATACAATCGGGGTATCTTCTCCTTGATAATCCCTTGGACATTGCAAACTCCCTCATAAATTACCTCTGTGGAGATAATGAAGAGTGCGAAGATTCATTGACCAAGACTTACCCCCGTGTACCCCATAGCTTTTTCCTTCATCGCGCAACACCTGAAGACATAGTCACAGTCATTTCCAGTCTAAAAAATACAGGGCCTGGTCTCGATAACTTCAGCCCATCTCTCATAAAATTGATAGCGTACCTAATATCTGAAATATCCTGTCACATAGTGAACCTTATCTTTAAAACAGGAATCTATCCAAGTTCTTTGAAGAAAGCCAAAATAATCCCTGTTTTCAAGAAGGGAGATAAGCGTCTGACATCTAACTACCACCCTATTGCTATACTTTCATAAAACTAATCGTAACACGCTTATCAAGCTATTTATCAAAATTTTGTTTCCTATCACCAAATCAATTTGGGTTTCGGGAAGGTTACTCAACTGATTTGGCATTAATATTTCTAACAGACAAGATTCGGCAGGCAATTGGCACTGGAAATTTCGCAGGCGCAATATTTATTGACCTTTCTAAAGCATTCGATTCACTTGTTCATAACATCCTTTTTGCTAAATTAGACTCTATTGGTATAACCGTCCCGGCACTGCAATTACTACGTAACTATGTGAAAGCTAGCGAATATACTATATCAATCTCCAGCACTTACTCGCACCCTAAAACAACCAACATTGGGGTACCACAAGGACCTATATTAGGACCTCTCTTGTTTTTAATATACATTACTGACCTCCCAAAGTACCTAAAGTCCTCTGACTGTATCCTTTACGCTGACGACACTACCATCTTCTCCTCAGACAAAAGTCTTGATTCATTGATGTGTATGCTTAATCACGACGCCGCTAATGTTGTAACCTGGTGCCAACTAAACAGACTACACATTAATACTGCCAAATCTAACTTCGTCATCTTCTCAGCTAAACAAAAGCATATCTCAGTGTATCCATCGCTAACCTTTGCTTCCAGTGCACTTTATCCGATGATACTCCCGAACTAGAGAGTACGTATGCGTCAGGTTATCGTGCTGGGGGTCAATGCTTTGTGCTGTTCGCATTTTATCGACCACCTGATGCTACACCAGATTACTTGAATAAACTTAAAGACCACGTGTCTCTCTACCAAAATAAGAACATTTTTCTGATCGGCGATGTTAACTTGCCTGATGTCAATTGGGAGCTTCTCCAAGCAAACAATAAGGCTGATGCAAATGCTAACATTATTTCTGACATTATGCTAACACATGATCTTATTCAAGTGGTTAATGAACCCGCGCGTGTCCAAGGGTCATCAAGTTCTATATTATATGTTATTTGTTTTAAACCGAACCTTTTCCGAGCATACCGTGTCAATCGTAGATGGCTTATCTGACCATTACCGTATTGCACTTTCCTCGCCCATTTTCCAAACAGCTGTTCCTAAAACTGCCAATACCAAACTTTTAACGATTACACCAGAGCGGATGACGCCAGCATAGTTGACTACATGGAAACTGTTTTACGCGCTTTGCAGATAGTGGTAGTGATGTGTCTGCACTTTGGACCGCGTCTACTACAATGTGCAGGCATTGCATAGATACATTCATACCGACTAAAACTAAGAAAGTCAATAAAAGTACGCCCTGGATGACGCGTGGAATAGTACAACTAAAGCGCAACATCAAACAAATAAAAAAGAAGCATCCACGCACGGTCGCTATCACGGAACTCCAAAAAAAGCTGTCATGCGTCGTGCGCGATTCAAATTTTTTTTATTTTTCCACAACATTGCCCAACTTTATAAAAAACGCACCGGATAAGTTTTGGGGATACCTTGGCAATAGCAAGAAGGCTATTACGAAAATTGCAGTTAATGGAACCATTCTTAACGACTTGAATGTCATCGCACACCATTTTAACACTTATTTTCATAGCGTATGCTCCCGTGCACGATCAGGACCATCTTTGAGTTCTGCAGTGTTTTAAGAGCTTGAGGCGAACTTTATATCTTACCACGGCATTGTGGTCTATGTTACTCAATTTAAAAAACCAAAACAACCCCTGGCCCTGACAACCTCCCGAATGTGCTTCTTAGGCGATGCGCCGAAACTATTGCCAAGTTTTTAGTTGTATTGTTCAGAGCATCTTTGCTATGCGCGAAAGTGCCTGAAGATTGGAAGATGGCTCGAGTTGTTCCGGTCTTTAAGAAAGGCGATCGATTATTGGTCGAGAATTACCACCCCATATCATTAACGTCATCTTGCTGCAAACTTTTCGAGCACATAATCGCAACTCGCATTAATGAACTTTTAGATGAACACTCCATACTAACAAGTGCTAACATGGCTTCAGAAAAGGCTGTTCCACTACCACACAATTAATAACAATAATTGATTCAGTTACCAAAGCTTTGGATACCAACGGTCAAATTGACGCAGTGTTTTTGGACTTCAGTAAAGCATTCGATAGGGTAATTCACAAAAAGCTAATTTTAAAATTAAGGAACATTAACCTTCCGGACATTATAATTACCTGGATTACAGACTATCTGGATAATCGCCAACAGTATGTTTCGGTTGACGATCACAACTCGGGATATCTACCAGTCACTTCACGTGTTCCCTAGGGCAGTGTCCTGGGTCCATTGCGCTTTCTTTTATATATTAATGACATTGTTACCGTCGTCAAACCAGGAACACAAATAAGGCTGTTTGCAGATGGCTGCGTTGTATTTCGTACTATTAAGTCCGTGGATGATCAGAAGGAATTTAACGCTAGCTTGAATAATATGTTTTTGTGGTGCGAGGAATGGGGCATGGCTGCAAACCTAGATAAAACTGTCTCTCTTCGCATAACGCATAAAAAGAATCCCCTGGAGTACACGCGTCAAATGGTATCTGTTTCATTAAAACAAGTTGAGAGTTACAAGTACATTGGCGTAACGTTCACTAATAAATTTTCTTTAAACCTTCACACATTGACAACACAGGTTCTTCCGCGTTTCGGAAGCTAACCTATCTGCGACACAAACTAAGGAAATGCCCCCTCAAACATTAAGCTACTCACTTACCTAACTAACCTATATCCGGCCAAAACTTGAATGTGCTTGCATTGCATGGGATCCCTATACTGAAGTGAATGTTAATAAACTTCAGAGAATACAGAGAAAATCTGTTCGTTTTATTTATTCCAAGTTCAAAAGTTCGGATTCGCCGTCAGAGTTGATGTTGGCTAACGACATTCCTTCGTTTGAACAAAGAAGACACAAACACATTCTAGATTTTTTACATAATTTAATTAATCACAAATTCGCTCTGGACCCTTCACTATTGGCCTCCAGCTCCACCGCTGGAAAAGTTGGCGCCACCGTCGGCGTGACGTGCTAGGAGGGATCACGTGGACATAGCGGCCGCGTCGGCTGCTTCGGGCGCGCCGAAGCGGGCTGAAAACGAGAGTTTTAATTCCCTCGTACGCTGCGGTCCTCATTTAGTGGCGAGATTTTCCCGCTTCGAGTGTCTCCTTTACAACGCTTGAAAGCACTAGAATAGGTAGTGGCTGCCTTTGAAGGCGCGCAACATGGTAGGCTACTGCTCGGTGCCGCAGTGCCGGACGTACGCAACAGAGCCAGGTGTCAGCCTTATTCACACGTAGCCGCAGGACAAGCTGCGCGAACCTTGGCTCGCGAAATATAAAACCGGCAAACAGTCATCGGCTACAACTCGGGTATGCAGCAAGCACAGACACGAAGAAGATTTCTGCTACGGCGCCGGGTCTGCGATGTTCGGAAAACGCGCACTGAGACGCTCGCCCGAGTCCGCTGCCCGACTAATGTCATGACGGTTTGGTCTATGAACTTGTCCATGATATAGATGCTGGCAAGTTCACTGGAATGGAAAGGGAGCGGTAAGACGCACATTAAAAAAAAGGCATGGCATATGGTCATGTTTGTACGTGTTATGAATTATTGCACTGGATTACAAAAAAGAAGCAGCGGGAATCGCACGCTTAGAACACCGATAAACATACAGTGCGACGCAACTCGAGAAATAATATGGAAACGTCCAAGAATTTAGAAGAAAAAAAAAGATTGAATCGTTGCGACGGCACATCACATGCGTCGAAGTCTCTACAATGAAATTATTTTGAACAGCTCTGATAGCGCCCACGCAGCAATGATTGCTTGTATACTGTCAAATGCTCATATTCTGCGGCCTAAAGCTCATGGCACGGTGCGAAAACGCGCGCGCGGAGAAAGCGAAACAGTGCGCGGACAAGCATGCAGACGCGCAGTCGGTCACTGCGAACCCGTGCGATCGCTGCATTGAGGCTTCATTCTGTTATGCCCCATTTGGTTATAGAGACAGCCCACTCTAACAACATAGTTCACATAGTTTACTCTCATCGTTTGGCTACCTTTCACGCAAGAAGCCGGTTCTGGAGACTCCATCGCGGCGACCGCGCGCAGTGGCGTTCACTGTACGTATTCGGTAAAAAAGATAGCGTCTGTAAACGATTCTGTGCTTTCAGATTGCCCAAGATTATTATTTATACAGTAAAAAACTTCTCTCGTTTCGAAAGTACTTACAGAAATGTCTGGGAGAGCTCGCGCGTGGTGCTTTCAGTGAGCGCTGACAGCAAAACCTATGAGGAGCGCGCCGCGTTATCCCTCATACTACGCCAGTGAGGTGCTTCCGATAGATGGCGACTACGTAACTCCTCGCCTGCACGACACCATCGTCCGGATACACTCACACCTATCTATGCTAGGACAGACAGCTATAAGTTCTCCTTCTTTCCCCGGACTATTTCTGAATGGAATTCGCTGCCCGCCGCTTACAACATGTGATGTGTTTTATGTAAGTTTTTATTGTCCTTTTTTGCACAGAATGTGTTCTTCCTGTTGAATGAGCAAGGCAAGTCCTCGACTCTCAAACTCCCTTGCCTTTGATGTGCAATTCCCTTGCCTTTTATGTGCAATTCCATTGCCTTTTTTTTACATCGTTCTGTTTGCACCATGAATTGATTTAGGTATTGTGTTTTGATCTTTTTACTAAGTGTTTCTGTGAGCAATATATCATTGTAAAGTCTACAATTTAATTAATGTATACGAACGTATCTTGTATATGGCTTGTACTCAATCTCTGCCCGTCCTGCAAGGACCACAATGTGGTCTGCAATATGTACTAAATATATAAGAAGGGAAAACGGAAACAGAAACATTTCGGCATGACCAGAACTGAGCGCTGAGCTAGATCCACACTACGGTGGATGAAATCAAGCTGCAAGTAGAACACGCAACATCCCGATGCCCCGTCAGTTCTATATCCAGTAATTTTATGTCATGATTCTGTGCTGAGGGAACAGTGTTCGAAACCAGCCATCGGTCCAACTTGGGTCACTGGCTATGAGGTCATGTGTACCTATGTGCCGATCTCCAACAAATTGACGCCGACATCAGCCACTGGGGTTTCGGTGCGCTCTTCAATACATATTTGATGCCGACTTGAAGCAATGAGCAGGTGCCACTCGGTCTGTGCTGCTCTTCAATCAAACTCCTTGATACCTACTTGGATCGCTGGGCATGTGCGAATAGGAGTCTGCCTGTCTTCACTTGAGCTTTATTCTGTTAACTTGGGTATGTGTCAATAAATAGGCATGTCTCACTCGTTATGTGCCACTCCACGATGACAGAAATTATCTTCTTAAATTTATCCAATGCATGCGGCAATCAAAACCGCGCCATGCACGGACTATATGGCGACGTCGCTAGATGGAGCAGCTTGTGCACCAAGAAGCGTGAGAGACAAGCTGGGCTGCACAAACGTTTCGGCGTTCGCAAAACGGTGTGTTGCTACCTTGCTTCAATGCTAGTAGCATTGACGTCGGCATTCATAGTGAGATCGATTCTGCCGGATTTTTGCTGCTATTAGATGCCGCGAAGCGTCAGTTCTTGCGACGTTCTTTATTCAGAAAGAAAGTCTGCTGCCGTAAACGTGCGCCGTGTTCTCTTCGCAACACTTCACGCCCTTAACTGCCTGTGCTCTTAACGGGCCTGCCCAAGTGCTTTCTTCAAATATGCAAGGCATTTCTTTTTAATGTAACAGATAATAAATACTGAGTCTTTTTGTTTTAAAGAATGATTTAAGACATTAGCCTGTGTTCACAAACGTTTTTACGCTAGAACTCTTCAAAAGCAGGTATCAACCACAAGATGGATCCAAATGGGTTGCGACGATTCGAGCGAAAGGCGGTCCAGAACCAATTGTCAGCCACTTCAGCAAGGGTGCTTATGGGATGGACGGACGGAAAAAACTTTAATGAGAAAAAGACCTGCCAGGTTACCAGCCCGGGCTCAGGCCACCCGGGCATTATGTACGGTGAGGCATAGCCTTGTCACCGCTGCCAGGGCCTGTTGGATTGCCCATTGTTGGTCGTGTAGTTCCGAGCTATAGTCAGAGCGCTTAGCCATCGATCCTCGAGAAGGTCTGGTTCTATGTTGTCCTCTACGTATATTGATCTGATCTTTTTGCATTTCTATAAGACGTGTGCCATGTCTGCGTGTTCGTGCTTGCAGAGCTTGCAGCTCGCACCTGGGTATTGTCTTCAAGTTTCAAGTTTATTGCTTCATTCATTAGTGGTACATAGAGGCAGTAGAAGTTATAGAGGAAGAGGTCCCACAGTTAGAAACTGCAGCGGGACCTCTTGTTCTTAGTTACATAATAATATATAAATAAAAAGGCGTCAGTTGCGGTTATAAACAAAGAACGGATTACACAATTTCTACAGTGCTAAAGTAATAAAACCTATGGCAACACATCACAACATAAAAAATGTACATAATAAGCAACATAAAAACACTTCAAAGAATAGATGCAGTTTACGAGGTATTAATATAAGCTCTGAGTGAACGTTGGTATGACGATAATGTAGGTGAGGATTTAACGTGAGCAGGTAAATTATTCCACATTTTCACACTAGCAAAACCGACAGTTAGTTTTCTATAGTTGCTGTGTGATTTTGGAAGTAAAAGGTTATTTTGTAAAGAGAACCTGGTAGTGTTAGGATTACCAAGACTATTCCTGCCAATGATATAATGTAATTGTGGGTTTTTAAGAAGGCGGTAAATAACGATGCTGTGGTTGTACCAGATAATTTTATTTATTGTGAGGATACTTAACTCAGTGAAGATGGGGGTAATATGAGCGTTATAAGTAGCTGAAGCGATGATACGGACAACGTTATTTTGGATGCGCTGCAAGGGAGCTATATGACAGCGTTATGTAAGACCCCAAGAACTGATACAGTAATTTAAATCACTATAAATGAAGGCATAATACAATGTCAGGTGAGTGTGCTTTTGAAATTACTGCCTGGCCTTTAAGAACACCCTGATACCATAGGCAGCTTTCTTTTTTATGAAGCTCACATGCAAATTAAACTTTAGAAAGGAGTCTAATTGAACACCTTAAAATGAGCACTCATTAGATGGTAATATTGGGTGAGAAGCTATGTGCAGTGGTGGAAGGTTAGGTCGAGGTTTACTGTGTGAAATAAAAACCATAAACTTTGTTTTCTGATGGTTAATTAGCAATCTTTTTTTGCACCAACTACTGACATTATTTAGTTCTTCATTTAAACGCTCAATTAGCGTAAAGATTTCGTTATGGGAGGCGTAAGCAGTGGTGTCGTCCGCGTACAAAAGACATTCTGTAGAAGTTAGGCAGTTTGGTAAATCATTAATGAAGATTAGAAATAAGAGGGGACCGAGCATGGACACCTGTGGAACGCCAGTGTTAATTATTTTTGTGTCAGACAGTACTCCTGAAATGCAAACCTGTTGCTGTCTGTCGTGTAACTAGCTTCGCAGTAGCTCTAAAGAAGGACATGTTATGCCATATGCGCTGAGTTTAGTAAAGAGAATGTTGTGATTAAGGGAATCGAATGCTTTCGAGTAATCAATAAATACAGATCCTACGAATCTGCCCCCGTTAATTTCCGCTTTGATCTTGGCAGTGAGTGTGATTAAAGCTAGGTTAGTAGAATATCCAGCACGAAAACCAAACTGTCTTTGTGTTAATAGTTGGAACTTGTCCAAGTAGTTAGATAGGCGCTGTGCTATTAGTTTTTCTGTTGCTTTACTGAAACACGGCAAGATGGATATGGGCCTGTAGTTTGCGAGTAAGGAGACGTCTCCATTTTTGTGCGCAGAAAAATTTTTTTATCTTTTCAAGTCACTAGGAAAAACGGCAGTGTTAAATGTTAAATTGACAACGTGACGGGAAGCTTCACATATGCTGTCAACAATTTCTGTGATATGATACGAGCATATGGAATCTAAATCACGACTGCAATTTTTAAGATTAATAATTGTTGCGTGAACTTCACTGGGTGTAGTTAGGAAGAGTTAAAATGATTGTTGTGACAAGCGCGACATGTGAGTGTCATTAGCGCCAGGGATATCAGGCACAGTAGCAAAAAAGATGCTGAATGCGCATGCAATATCTTCAGGGTTTGTAAGTAGGCAGTCTTTTTCTTGAATTTTCGTTATTCTATTCCTAGTAAGATTCTTATTCAGAAACGCATTGTTTCTGGGAATCGTTCCCGGTTTGATTTATTACATTTTCATAGTAAGTTTTCTTCGCTTGTTTAAATAGATGTGTCAGTAAGGTGCAAAACTTCTTGTACCGAAGCTTCTTAAGAGATCGGTTAAATGGTCTATTTTTGCATTTACGATGCAGATTTTTTTTCTTGCGCATGCTCTTCAACAATCCTGGTGTAAGCCAAGGGTTTGAAGGGGAGGCGAAATGTTTACGGCACTTAACTATTGTTGTTGCTGAGGATATACAAGCTTTAATTATGCCAGATAACTCATTATAAGAGGCTTCAGCGTCATTTAATGATGTTACATGCGACCAATCTGAACTGTTAACTAGCTCTATGAAATGTTCTTTGTCAAACCTGCGTTTTGTGTATAGAGTTTCTAAGACCCGATTAAAACGTGGAAAACAGCACAATTGGAAAGTGGTCGGTTATGTTGCTTCGTACGATAAAAGCCTTAGGTGGATAAAGCAGGTTTGTTAGTGCATGATCGATGAGAGTACTCGAGTTAGAGACGCACCTAGTAGGTAGTTGTAACAAAGACTCGATACCGTATCCATGACAGATGCTGATGTATTCTCTGCTGTAAGCGCATTCCTCATCCAGAAGATTGTTATTTAGTTCTCCCATGATAACCATGTTCTTGTTTTCATTCGAAACAGTGTGCAAAATTTCATCTAAAGCCCAGCAAAACGTATTTATGCTAGAGCTCGGTGATCGGTAGATGCAGCCAAAGAATTTACTCTGTTTAAATGTGCTGGGTTCCTGAACGTTCTGGTTTGCAACCTTCTTCAATCTGTTTCTTAAGACCTGTCGAGTTGTTTGTGTGGTTGTTGTGGATATGCTTCTCTTTGTTTTGTATAGTGTGTCAGTATGTCGTGGTACGTGACCAATCTGTCCCTGTCGTCTTGTATCGCTACTTTGTCGTTGTCACCTCCTCCGCGTTCTCTGTCACCTCCGCCGCAGTCCTCCCCCCTTCCCCGGGGGTTGCGGGGTGTTGGACCGTCACTGTCCGAGCCACGACGGGTTAGTTCTCACGCGGCTCGGTGGGCCTTCTTGTTGAGGTTGGGAGGGGCAGTCGTGGTTACCTCTCCCATACGTGCCGGCATCCATTTGAGGTATTTGGTTGTGACTTTGCCGTTCTTGAAGTCTTCTGCTCTGCGGTTCAGGATTTTGGCCGCCTCGGTGGAGACCCAGCCCTTTGTGAAGTTCCTACTGGCCGTCTTGGAGTCACTGATTATTGTTCGGTCTTGTAACCGACCGTTGATTACAGCCAATGCGATTGCCGTTTCTTCCACTGCTTCCGACGATCTGGTCCTTGCGGAGCCCGCAGTCACGGTCTTTCCTTTCGTGCTTACGACTGCCATTGCGAAGTGGGAGGCGCCCTCGTCACTGTCGACGCCACCATTGTCGACCCTGTTTCGGGGGTACCGGGCGGGGTCTACGAAGAGCACCCCTCCCGCGCGCCGTGGTTTTTGAGAATCGTTTTCGTGCGGCATTTTCTTCTCTCGACATTGTGCACGGGGTGCATAATCTTCGGGATATTTTCCGTGTATATTGCGGCTTAGACGTCCGGGTGAATCTGCGTCTTGGGGCCATTCATTCCGTTGTAATTTATGCCGATCTTTTCCATGATTTCTCTGCCCGCCTTGGTTCCGGAGAGCCTTTCAAGTTGCGCTATCCTCTGTGCTTCTGCGATTTCCTGCAGCGTGTTATGTACTCCGAGTTGTAGTAACCTTTCCTTTCTTGTGTATTGAGGGAGACCAAGTGCCGTTCTATATGCTTTTCTAATGAGCGCGTCGATCTTGTCTTTCTCAGCCTTGTTCCAGTGGCCGAATGCCGCCACCTATGCGACGTGGCTGATCAAGAAGGCCTAAACGAGCCGTACGACGTTTCTTTCTTTAATGCCCCTTCATTTGTTGGAGACCCTCTATATTAGCCGAACGGTCGCCGTGACTTCCTTTACCAGGCGCGTTATAGTTTCCGCGTTTGTTCCTCTGGCTTTGATCAAGAGACCCAGGACTCTGATCTTTTGGGCCATGGGTATCTCCGTGCCTTTTCTCGTTGTTAATCTGATTCCCCTCGTGTGTAGTTCTGCTACGTCGCTGGACGGTTTGCCTAGCCTCCTGGGGCGGTAGAGCAGCAATTTCGATTTCTCCGGCGAGCATTCTAGTCCGGTGTCCTCCAGCTGATTTTCGATTGCCTCCACCGCCCCTCGAAGTATGTTCTCCATATCGCCCTCGCTTGCGTCCTTCGTGGTCCAAATTGTAATGTCGTCTGCATAAACTATGTGATTAACACGGTTCATAAAAAACCACTCAAGGCGAAGATGAAGTCGAAGGAACACATACGACAGGACTGGCGCTACTTCCAACTGGCATTTATTACAAACGGTCATATATTTATGCTCTGCGCATCACGTACATCATACACTCATTATTATACACACAAAGATTCAAATGAATCATATCATACATAAGATTGTATGGTCAATCAGTTCAAGTGTCTTGATATCTCGATAGAAACGTCAGTTCTTTTTCTTGCAAAATCAAAGATGTACAGCTGACGCACTTGTCGCCTGCTTTCCTTATAAAATATGCCTCAACTATTTCTCTCTGTGTTTTTGTGTTTACCTTCCTAAGGAAGGTTGTGTGACCAAACATGAGTGTGCATGCACACTTCTTGCAGTGCTCAGCCAAGTGAGTACACCGTATCCTTTTCTGACATCATTGTTGGGCTGTCTAGCCGTGTCATTGAAGCACTGGCCGGTTTGTCCAATATGAACGTGTCCACAATCTAAGGGTATTTGATACAGAACATCTGAAGTGCATTCGGTGTAATTGGTCCGGTGATTAGTGTGATACTGCGTGCGTTTCTGGTGCTTCTTGTTTTAAAGGCTACACACTGCTGACAATTTTCACGGCGCTGAAAAAAATAGATAGACATTGTGTCGGTTTGCCACCTTTTCCAAATTATGTTAATGTTTATGGATGTATGGAATCACATGTACAGGTCTTTTGTCGTGATCTTTAGTTGGGCACTTCCTTCCCTGTTTTAATTTTTGAAGGAATTCCTCTTTGATTTTGCAAGAAAAAAAGTGACGCTTCTATCGAGATATCTAGACACTTGAACTGATTGACCATACAATCATATATATGATATGATTCATTTCAATCTTTGTGTGTATGATAATGGGAGTGCATGATGTACGTGATGCGCAGAGCATAAATAGATGACCGTTTGTAATAAACATCACTTGGAAGTAGCGCCAGTCCTGTCGTAAGTGTTCCTTCCGCTTCGTCTTCGTTTTTAGCACTTTTTTTAATGAAAACTGTCAAGATGAACCAACTCACCCAAATCAAGGTACTGTGTGATTAATGCCTTCTATTCGCTCTAGTATTTCCGATACTCCGATCATGACGAGGTTCTAGAGCATCGGTGACATGACGTACCCTTGTGATGTGCCGGCGCTGCCCATGTCCACCTGGATGGTCTCCTCCTCGTCTAGTCTGATTGGCGGTTCTTGCCGTAAGGGAATTTCGGATATAATTATACGTTCATTCGGCCAGGCCGAGTTTCGCGATTCTGTTAAAGATGACCGCGTGCTTGACCCTGTCGAACGTCTTCTTTAGATCAAGTCCATGTATTGCCTTCAAGCAAGGCCCCGTGGTGTCTATGACTTGCTCCTTGAGTTGTATCATGGCGTCTTGGGTAGAGAGCCCTCTTCTGAAACCAGTCGTGTTTATGTGGCACATGTCGTTTGACTCCAGGTATCCGTTGACTTTACTCAGGCAGGCATGCTCCATCACTTTTCCAACGCAGGAAGTGAGGGAGATCGGCCGCATGTTCTGTATTTCTAAGGATTTACCCAGCTTGGGGATGAGGATCACGTCGGACCTATTCCATTCGTCGGGAATCCCGCTGTTCCGCCAGCACTCGTTGATGTAGTCTGTCAAGCGGCTCGTCGCCTGGTCGTCAAGGTTCCAAAGCATCTTGTTGGTCACTTTGTCGGGCCCCGGAGCCGACTTCGCCTTGATGATGTGCAGGACCACCCTGATTTCTTGCTAGGAGAAGTCTCTCTCGAGGTCCTCGTTGGGAGAGCCCGAGTAGTTCCGTTGTTCAACGGTTGGAGGTCTCTCAAGGTAGAGCTTCACGATTTCATCACCCATCTCAGGGATGTTTCCTGTGTACTCGTGTCTGAGCTTGGTCATTTCCGTTTTCGCCGTTGTCTTCGTGCCCGACGGGTCGAGCAGGTGCTTCAGTATCTTGCACGTCTTGTCCGTGTTGATGTTGCCGTCAATGGCGTCGCATACCTCGTCCCAATCCTGATTGCATAACTGGGCGCAGTGTGTTTCGATGTTCTTGTTTAGTTCCGCGATTTTGGTTATGGAGCAGCGATTAAAGCGCGACTATTTCAGAATGGAGCAAGAAAGCTTGATTTCATTCAACAAAATAAAATTCCTACTTAATGTTACGTACTTGTGGGGAGAAAAAATAGACAAATCTGTTTTACTTGATCCTTTATCAGAAATACATGTTTTTCAGCACTCGCTGTAAAAGGGGGCGTGGCGTTTACGCCGTTATCAATTGCAGTACGGTCCCACTGTTGATGCGTGCAGAAAGGCGTGCTCGTAAAGTTCACCTACTACTATACGGTCCCCTAACACGTTGTGCTGTTTGGGTTGCCAAAGATTGTTTGAATTCGGGTGGCGGGGTGTTTGCCAGGCTGTATTTCATCGTTGTTCAACCCATTAGTCAATAGTAGTGAGTTACGCCAACCAGGTAATTATTTACTATAGCTGCCTTCATGCGGCTGTGCTGGTTTAAGAGCTAGGGATGTGATGATGCCGACCAGCGCTCAAGGTAATAAGCTTTTTCTGCTTTGGGAAAAAAAACTTTGTTCATGGGTACGATTTTTGACACCCGTATGGGTGACGATTTGCTGCATCGATTTCCGTGCTAAAAGTTCGAAACGCCCATCGAGTCAAATTAAGAGGCATTTGAAAAGGCAGCTCTAGTGGCAGGCCACAAAAACAAATGTCGCGCCTTTGACAACAAAAATGTCGTCACTTCTTTTTTAATGGATATGGCGTCGCTGTGTTTTGTGTTCAGCCGGAAGAATGCTATGCCTCGTCACACATGTGGCGCTAAGTCACATGAACTGCCGATGAACCGCCATGTTTGGAACGTATGGGCTTCTACTGTACAGAAGCTTCGCTACCAGGTACGTATATTTATCTTGCCAACCATTCGTGACATTGGGCATATCATTATTGGCCCAATGGGCATATCATTATATCACATCGCCTGTCCTGTGTAATTCTGTCTTTTGCTGCCATTATTTTTGCGCTGCCTTTAATATGAAGATCGGCCAACTCACCCAGTTTTACACTCTATTGCAGATCATTAGAGAAGGCGGCTGTCCAATAGGAAACAGATATTATGAACAAAAAAACAACTGTGATTTTGTTCTCGGAGCCCTTGCGAGTTTCAGTCGAGCTTACGTGTCCCAAATATATACTAATATTGCATTTTTGCCAGGACACGTGAAAGCACTGTACACAATTCACACTTGGACGCTTGCGACTGCGCCGATTTTTTTCGCTGTAGTCGCAGCTTCGAAAACATACTTCAAGAGTGACGATATATATTTAAAAGGCAACGCGGTGACCTTTAAGAGTGTACTATATGGGGAGTTAGAAAAGTTATCAAAATAATGGCGTAGTTTGTTTGCTCTGTTTTTCTTGCAGCATTGAAATTCCAAATCCCGTACAGCAACTCCAGCATGGGGCCTGTCCTTTCTTACGCTGACTACGTCATAGCCGACTCGGAGACTGAGTTGCGCTGTGCCACTAGCAGGATAATGGGTTCCGTGTTCGTAGCCGGCTGCTTGGCAGACGTCCTAGATCGAGCGCTATACGTCGCGTCTGCCTCGCGAGTTCTCATTGCATTTCTCCCTGTTCCCTTCTCCGTCATCTCGCAAAATGGTTGCGAGTGCAATACGCACACGTGATTCGTCCAACGAACCCCGCAGGTACTACCATGATTCCGTAACTGCTCCATATAATTTGTGAACTGCAATCACGAAATTGTTGCTAAGCCCGCCACATTCCTTTATTATTGTATTATTCAGGCTGATGTTCGGCATATCTGGACGTTGCACTGCCCGACTCGACTGGCAGGCAAAAGGGTGGTTCGTTGTTTGTTCTCAGGAATTGTTCGCCACGTCCGGGTGCCTTCTCGCTGCCGTAGCCCATTTCGCCGCTAGGAAGCTGGTCACATTTCGTTTCAGTAACGCCCGGTCGACATGCAGTGGACACGAACTTGCACGAATCAGACAAAATGGACTCGACGAAGTATTTGTGCGCCCTCCTGTGGCGACAGGAAAGACCTGGAGCGAAATGAGAGTGCGCATTGCCGTTTGACTGCAGCTGGACATTCAGTAAAACGCGGTTCGAACAACAGGTAACCCATGAGCAAAAATATACGGACTGCTGGCTCACAGAAAAAAAATACTATTTATTCGTAATCCAGGCGCAGTAACTGAAGTTGATGAATGCATTGGAAAGTTCTCAATGACAAATTTGGACTGCAGTACTGAATTTCAAGTTACATTCATATGCGGAGAAGAAGAAAAAAAATCGGCTTTATCAGAGAATCCCTGGTCCGTATATTTTGCTCAGGGGAGCGCAAACATTTCCACACAGCATGTGAGCACCAGGAAAAAGTACGAAAATAATGCGAATTGCGTGCCGGCTTTCCAGCAGCTTATCTTTTCAGACGTTCATCGCTTAGACAGCAGCAATAAATACAGCAACATCTAGAATTCCTATCGCTTCTACGAGCACAGGTCACTCGTCTCTTTGCAAGTGCACATTTAAAGAGTACCCCACTGAAAAGCTGAGGAGAAGAGAGTTACTTCAAAAGACTCAAACATAGCGGTAACGTTGTTGCGTCACTCATCGCCTTACGTGTGACCTCACTGATCTGACCGGAAGAAATGATGAGCGATAAGAGAACCGCTCTTGCGTGCACGCTGACGCTAGATCTCCGTATACGCACTAAAAGTGTCGCAACCAGGTTGCCTCTCCTGGAAATTGGGATAAAAGTCCACGTGGCCGGCGGCAGCTTGCATGCCAAGGTCCCCATTGAGCACGTTCCAGCCGTAACTGGTGTGGATAATGTCCACGAACATCGCATCCGCCTTGCTCACGTGGACGTCGCTCTCCTCGAAGAGCGGACCCGCTGGATCCAGGGCTGCGCAGTAAAGACGCGCACTGTTAGCCCTCGCACAATGTTTGTCGTTCAGCTAATGAAATTAGAGCGCATTTGAAGTAGACTGCTACGGTTGCAGTCTCACCCTCCTGGTCGATCAAATTCCTCTTGATCAAATACTTTGAATTTGGTTGACGGGCAACGCCATTCCAACACAGCTGGGAAAGGGGAAAGTGCTAATAATTAATTTGTTTGACACACACCATGGAGTGAGACTGCGCTGTGTCAGTTTGATGAAGAGGCTAAGTTGTCACATTATTGTATTTATATGTTTCATAAGAGCTCCGGAGCTACTTAATTATAACTAGAAGCAATTTTTTTAGCTCTTTCTTTTTATGAACATCCGCCTCTTGATATATGAACTTATCAAGTGTTAATAAGAAATCTGCTAATGCCTATCCGTGCCTTTATCTTACGATAGGGCCTCTATTTATGACATTTGTGCTCAAAAACGCCTTTATGAATAAAAAGGATGGCCTCTTTTGTTAGGGTAAGCTGGGCCCTATAATGCAGCTACGGTTTCTATCAGCCCGTTCCGGAGAACGATGCACTTGCGCAACTTACGTAACCTTTTGTGGTCGTTCAAAAGGAGATAGTACTTGTCTCCTGCTGTCTCCTGGATCCTTTCAACATACTATTGGTCGGCCGTACGTGAGTAGTGCTATCGTTAAAGCCGCATTTAAGAAACCTTAAATACTGATGGGCCACATATAATTGCACATGTAACCTTAAATTAGCCATAGGCTTCATTGACACTTCGACTCCCTCGACTCGATTACTGCGAACTGCAGTTCTGAACCTCCGTAATAACTTCAGGGCCTATTAGAGAGACTATACAGGGTGTTTCAGCTCAGCCGGGCCAAATGTTAAAAAAATTATCGTTTGAGCTACGAGAATGCAACCAAGTTGATATTCCTCGCAGTCCTCTTGACCAACTAAAACTATATTTTACTATGAGTTTAGGTAATTAATAAAAAATAATTATATAACCAACTTTTGAAGCTTTGATTTAAATGCAAAAGCTTGTGTAGAAGTTGTAGAGCCTAGTGAAAAACATCCAAATATTTTCTTTCTGTGCTGATAACTGCAGTGGTTTTAATTTTTCCGGCCTGCAACCAAAGCGCGCGATATTTGAAAAAAATACCACGTGACTACGCGCTTGCGTACAGCGACATTAGTGTGTACTCAAACATTCTACCATCGAAGTAAATCGACGCTGCACGCAGACTGAAGGCATGTATAGGCCGCTAAAATTATAGGTGATGGTCCCACCCGTCATCCACGATGGCGATGCATCGTTGATGAGGAGTGCGACTTCCTCCTCCTGCTCTCCGCCTTCCTGGCCCTTTACCCTGTCAACAGCAAAAACACTGGCAGAGCTTCAAGAAATACCATGCGTTATTTATCGCATATTCCATCGCTTCAACTGACAAGATGTCTAGGCAAAAGTGGAAGCCACGACCATTGTATTCTACTTCAGTTGCTCAAAGTCTGTTCGGGCGTTCGGTCTGCGTGCATCATCGACTATTCGTTCGTGGAATCTTTGAAGGCACTGATGTTGCATGCATAAGTGCGCATTCACGCGGTACTTTTTCAACTCTTGCGTGCTTTCTTTACAGTCCGGAAAAAATTAGAACAGCTGCAGCTGTTCGGGCGTTCGGTCTGCGTGCATCATCGACTATTCGTTCATGGCATCTTCGAGGGCACTGATGTCGCATGCATAAGTGCGCATTCACGCGGTACTTTTTCAACTCTTGCGTGCTTTCTTTACAGCCCAGAAAAAATTAGAACAGCTGCAGCTATCGCCACGGAAAAGGGTTGTTGGACATTTTTCAGTAGGCTGTACAACTTCTACATTAAAGATCCTGCGTTTAAATTGATACTTTCAAATTTCTTTAATTAATTACAATTAATTACTTAAGATCATAGTGAAAGATACTGTGAGTTGTTTAAGACAGCGAACAATACTAAGTGAGTTTATTCACGTAACTTAAGCTTGGATTTTTTAATGTTTACCTTGACTTTGCTGAAACGCCCTGTAGTTCTCGCAGACGTTTGCCACCTCCCGTATTTTTATTTCGCGCCTTTGCTTGATCGCTTCGCTATTCTTTCCGTCTTTCTTTTCCCCTTCCCCTTCCCCTAGTGCAGGGTAGCAAACCAGACGCTCTTATGGCTAAGTTCCCTGCCTTTCCCACCCCATTTCTCTTTCTCTCGCTTTATGAGCCTTCGAAGTGACTACCATGGGATCTTCAAAACCACCGATGCTTAAAATACGGCGAAAGCTCCTGTGTCACTTGAAGAACTCCTGGAATCTCCTGGACTACTCTAACAAGCACATTCGCAATCTTTAAAACTCCTGGAATATAAGTACACCCTAACAGCACTCAACTGAATGCTTCAGAAATTCTCTCGGCACAGGGCGCTTGACGTACGTCACTTTTCGAACCTCGCGACTGTGCCAAATATTCTATGAAGCAACCTTTCTAGGCACGCTTTTCCCTTCGTTTGTCGAATAAACTTTCAAATCTACATTATATGTTACGTAATTATTCGCTATAGCCCAGCAAAACTATTCACTGTATCCCTTACAGACTTTTCGCTTCACGCAAGTATACAGAAAACAAATTTCACGAGTGTACTTATTTTGTTCATTTTAAATATCTTCCGATGTGGAACGACGTATAAACAAATCGGCTATTATCTCTTCGCTTGCGCAAAGTGGCCGCGGCGGGGTAGTTACGACGCCAGGCTTAAACCATGTCCCCGCTTATTCTATCCCAGGTACCCTGTTCGGCTATCTTTTTTTCTTTTCTAACGTTGCGTCGTGCGGTACCTGAACCAAAGCGTGACAAACGAACGAACAAACAAGACCCGCTGATTTCTCAAGTTATAAATTATCTTTAGAGTATGTATGTATGTATGTATGTATGTATGTATGTATGTATGTATGTATGTATGTATGTATGTATGTATGTATGTATGTATGTATGTATGTATGTATGTATGTATGTATGTATGTATGTATGTATGTATGTATGTATGTATGTATGTATGTATGTATGTATGTATGTATGTATGTATGTATGTATGTATGTATGTATGTATGTATGGTAACTGAAATCATGAACTGAAAGTTATAGTAAATATTTACGCAGCGCGTCTTTTTGGTAGGAGCTGCAAGTGCATTTAAAATAAAGCGGGAATGGTATCTAAAACGAGTATATATGCAAAACTTGCGCCCGCATTTCGATAGGGGTGACATGCGAAAACACCCGTGTAGCTGCGCGCTGACGTGCGTCCTGCAGGACTTTTATTAAAGTTTGTCCAATTCAATCCCCCACTATGGCGTGCCTCATAATCAGATCGTGGTTTTGGCGCGTAAAACCTCATAATTTAATTATTTATTTTATGCAGAAGTGTCGCTACGCTCTGTGTCTCTATCTCTTACGCAGCAACGTAACTGAAAGCCACAGATAAGAATAATTTTATTGCTCTAATTATCATCTAATATTTTAGGAACAACAAAGGGAGACACCTACGCGCACACACAGCGCTGAATAGCAACTACGTGCTTTAGTCGAAGTACAAAAGCCTTACCTTTCCACGCATTACTCAGCTGCGCAAACGAATTCAGACTATTTTTAGAGGCCCACCGAGAAGGCTACTGGCAAAATTATTTTTGTTGGCAGCTAATTTCCCAACCTTATAGTATATTTCCTGGATAGCTTGCGTGCGTGATTATGCAATACGCATCCAGTCGTCTTTTTCCTTTACCTTTATTTCTTTTACCTTTATCTTTTTTTAATGCTTGAGCAACAACCATTAGACAATGCACTTTTTCTGCGAAGCAGTTTTGCGCAAATTGCTTATCTTCTCCAAGATAAACTCAGAAACGCCGAACCAACGCCGGAAGATTACAACGGAAGATTAGGTGCCGAAGACAATGGCATGCACGCAACAGGCTCTCTACTTGCTGCCATTGTCCTGTGAAAAGATATACGAACCGTGCATTCCAATTGATGTGTAAGTGACAGATTAAGAGAACATAGCTAAAATTCTGGAAACACTGCTGTGCCCGGTAATCTTACCCTTCATCACCACCAATGGGAATTCGGTACTCTGCCTTCCACGCCGTCCTTGAATTGACGTTACGGCGCAAGCATCCAGACAAGCTAACATGAGAAACAGAGGATAACGAAATTGAACGCAGAAAGGCCGATTGTGTCAGCAGTCTCTTGATTAGTCTCCCTGAAAATGAAATCGAACTTTTATGCGCAGCTTCGTAATGGCTGGTAAAAAGGCTCGGATGAACTTGCTTACAATTGCTAACGCACGAAAAAAAAAAAAAAAACGTCGCCCTTCAAATAAAGCATTCCGTTGCCATTCATTGTTACGCTGTGTACGTATGTCTTCTTTGGTGCTGTTCTCACCCGCCATGATTTATCAGTGGCTATGCTGTTGGGCTGCTGAGCACGAGGTCGCGGGATCGAATCCTGGCCACGGCGGCCGCGTTTCGATGGGGGGCGAAAACACCCGTGTACTTATAGTTAGGTGCACGTTACGTAACCCCAGGTGGTCCAAATTTCCGGAGACCCCCATACGGCCTGCCTCATAATCAGAAAGTGGTTTTCGCACGTAAAACCATAATTTAATCCCGGTGCTGTTTTAGGGCACTGAGCCGCGTTAATGCGAAGATTCTATTCCAGTGCAATTCCTTTTCATGCTTCATCAGTGGTCCGAGTGGCACTTCACCTGCGTTAGAAGCAGGACTGCCCGGTCGTGATCGTTGAATGACAGGAAGGGAATAGAATCTAGCCCCATATAGGAATCGTTACACTATACCGGCCCTACATTTTGCGTGAGCCCAAGATGGCTTTTCAAGCGCAATAGAGGGTATATGTCCACACCAGTGATCCTGCCCAAGCTGCGTCCTGTCGAGTTGAGAAAGTGGCGGCCGCAGAAGCCAGACGCTTGACCGCCCAGGCTGAAGCCGACTACATGGATGTTGGCAGGATCCACAGCGTCAGGAAAGACGCGTACCAATGATTGCAGCGCTAGAGACACCTGGCGCCCGATGAGAGCGCTGTTGCCTGCAGCCGCGAAATAGTTGGGGGAGCGGCAGCCGTTGGCCCAGTCCACCAGTATCACAATGGCATCCTCCTGCGTGTCGCGTTGACGCACCCGAGAACCTCAGGCACGGGAGAAGCAACAAGGCACATGGAAACAATATCCTGTGATATTCGGCACAAGAGCAAGTAAACAAGGAGAAAAAGGGGAATATAGGCTTGCATTAAAGGGGCCCCTCACCAGGTCTGGCCATTTTTAGCTGACAAGCGCAGAGCATACAATGCCCGCCCATGATCGTGTTTGCGAAGAATTACATCGCTACGCGCCGCGGAAAGGCCTGAAATTTCAATCCGAACGTCGTTTCTCCTCTTCACTCGCGGCGAATCCGCCCGGAGAAGGACTGTGACGTAGTCGTGCTGCTGCGCCTACGTAATGGTGTCCGCAATGTGACGCCGCTCGTGGTGACACGTGACTTCGAGAATTATTCAAGACAACATCTGTTATCTGTGCGATCCGTTGCTTGAATTGACGAATTGAACTTTAGAGAAATAATAAAACGCACAAACCGAATGTCTGCGTATTTTTGTTTTACTTCGCACCGAAGCAAGAGAGATGTACTTCCGCTTCGTCTGCTTGTTCCCATGGTCGTGCAGTCACGTGCGCAGGTACCGAAACTATGCCATTTTCTACCGTGTTCCAGCGCGTGATCACGCTCTGCGATCCGCTTGTGCTGCCACAGTATTCGTGTAGCACTGAATTATCCGCTAGTCATGTTTTCTTGCGCACAGCGCGCGAAATCATGCGCTGCGCGATTGAGACAACAGCTCGCGCGCGGCACAGTCAACGGAAATGCGTAGCGCAGGAAAAAAAAAAGCGAGGAGAAAGAAATGGACGCGGGGCCTGTGACGTATGCGTCACGCGATCCTCGAGCTCTGGTATAGGAGAACGCAGGGAAGGAATTTCGCTTGCGAAGGCTAAACGGGGCGAGTGGACAGAGCGTCTTGCTTGGCAGTGGAACCCACCTGTTGAAATCATGGGTTCGCGGCGCTGAAATATTTTTATCTCAGCTATTAATGAGCCGATTTGAAATTTTTTTGCGGCAGAACGCTCCCTAGAGGACACGTGACAACTTCCAGCGTATAACCCAAATTTGCTATGGGGCCTGGTGAGGGGCCCTTCACGAAAGTTCTGCAACAGTGTTTCGCCATAGTGCTTGAACAAAGCACCCGTCACTCGTGAAGTGGTGCTCTATTACTGGTGCAGCATACCCCCCACCAAATCGGAGACGTAACACTGACTCGATTGGACTACTGGTTTAGCAGCCAAGCTGCAGCGAAAAAGAATTAAAATTCCCTCGAAAAGTGCAAATCTGTACCTTCTTGAGCAGAGATGTTTTGGTGTAATGGAGCCACGGAGAAGCGACGGACTGCGTGAATCCGTGCAGGAGAACCACCAGCTTCCTGGGTTCCCGGAATAAATGCGTATAGGAAGCGATGGACCTAGGCCCCGGTTCCGTAAATACTGTCGGAATGTCGTCGTTTTGCCGGCTGTACACGTGGAACTGCGTGCCCACGTCTCGTGGATTTTGGGGCAGTGCTATTGGGTGAGTCATGCGGTCCCACCTCGAGAAGCATCCCACGCCGGTGTAACAGACGCTCTCGTGGAGCAACTCTATCTTCTTTCGTTGCTGCTGAAAGGCAATGCAGAGGTGCGATGTCTCAGGAGTTTCTTGCTGACATGCTTATTGGTTAGGATACTAACACTTCACCATATGGGAAAAGGCCGCTCGTGGATACTAGTATGTGCACGTGTCTCCCAACAAAGAGCGATATTTCCAGACATCATAAGTAAACGCAGCGCAAGCTAAACGTCGGTCGCCTATGCCTATGTCGGTCGAAGAGATTCGAAGAAAATGAACCGACGTTATAAATGTATCGAGAAGCGGGCTTGTTTCATCAGTCATTTCGGCATGATGCCCAAGGGGATGCACCAAGCCTTGTCCTGTCCATGGCAGAGCTAGAACGTGCGAATGCTCAGGCTAAAAATTCAGCATGGTTGGCTGGGATATCTTAGCAGGTTTATAGCACGAAAGTACTGAGAAAGTAAGAACATCGCATTTTGTCTTTCCCGTCCGTCTGTGTGGTTTTGCCTTATCAACATATGCGAAAGTAGGAATGCTCGTGCTTTTACGTTAAAATGCGGCCGTGTTAGTCGTGCAGACCCATAAGAAATTGTACAGGGTCGTCCACTCTTAGGGGAAGCACCTCATTATAATTCAGTCGCATGATTCCAATTTTTTTTCCAACTTTATGCGAGAAATATCTGATGACCCCCAACGCAGATATAATCAAGGTTACTCTTCAGCACATATGTCTAAATTTAAGCTTCTATAGCGCTCGAACGCTAAGTCCATGTTTCCCCTAGCAGTGAACGAACAATCCTGTACATTATTAGAACACAGAAACAATTGTCTCTTGATAACCGATAGCGCGTCGTGTCGCGAATGTGCAGCGTGTCCCTCCCATTTTGCTTCAACAGCTGACATGTTCTAATGCTGCTGTCAGTGTGGAAGGCTTCCGCGCAAAGTGTCATAAATACAGTACAAGCACAAATGTATATCCGCAATTTACTTTCTGCAATGTGCTTGGGACATCAAAATTATAACAAATATTTTCATTTCTCAAATGGCCCAATTTGTTGTCGTTTATTTCACTGACATCATCACTAGGAGATTGCTCGTGCCAATGGAAACGTTCGTAGAGAACGTTTTTTATGATATTATTAATATCTTTATTAGAGACATTTAGGTTGACGTTGTTCGCCATAGAAGAAACTGGGTGTACTGCCCTTCTATGGCACCTGAAATATACCAGGAAGCGCTGCAGATAATGCGATCAGAAAGAAAGGGATAAAAATATAGTTATATGTTCTCCCAACGTTTTACAAATGTTTGCTGATCAGGAACCATATTCTCAAAGAACGTTTTTGGGCTAGAATTGCCCGGAAAAACAGGCGTAAGCCAATATTCATTAGGGCATGTTATTACAGCCGCTAGGCGGTCAATAGCAAACTGCACTTACAAAGTAAATGCTTCGTGAATTCGGCCCCGTATACATAAGCACCAACGTCTATATAAATTTATCTAGTGAACATAATTATTTCCCGAGTAGTGGACATAAGTATATAATCCTGGGCAGCCATTTAACAACGTCGAATGGCACATTGAGGTCCGCAGAAATTGTGACGTTCTCACTTTCGAAGGAATGTTTTATATTTGCAATAAAAAGCGGCAGAGTACCTCGTCTGTGTTAAAAGACTCGATATGACGCATAGTTGCATAAATAATGCAAACGTATCCCCCTCCCCTTGGACCCCATTGGAATTCAACCAAGAAGTCACGTTGTTTTATGCCTTGTGTCCCGTATAAGAACGGTTTGTGTTTGGTTGGTTGCCTTCACTAACATAATGTTCTCTCACATGGTTGGTCAGTGCCTGTTCTTACTAAATTCCCTAGCGTCTACACTACTTTGTGGATGCGGGGGCCCACATTCGCCTTTTTTTTTTCTTCAGAGGCGGTAGCCTGGAAGCGTCTTGTTTGCAGTGAGCATTGGTTGTGAACTCACCTTTGCAATTTCAGTGTCGTAGTCGATGGCTTTGATTATTTCAACATCCCCAGACTTGCTTTCTCCAAGTTCAATGTAGTCTTCGTGAGAAGCGCAGACCGCAGCGGTTGCTAGCACGGTCACCAAAAAACTCGGTCCCGCTTGTATGGCGATGGTTGGGTTAAAAGATATGTTCACATGAGTGGCCTTTACTTTTTTAATGGACGTCAGGTGCAGTTTGTTCTAACAAACCGAACATTATAGCACTCGGGTTACTGGACAGGGAGCTATCAAATTTGCGCTTTTTTATTGTGTATTTTTCTCGCTTTGTAATTGGTTGTGTACTCATGTGACTGCGCAAACGTTACCATTTTTTACTCAATTCGAAAAATGCGAAAATCAAAACAATATCGTATTTCTAGTTTGGGTATCAGAATCTGCAGTTTATTCAAGCAAGATGAACAAAAATTTTGAAGATTTCTATTTTTTAACTTAGCAGCACGAGTTTTCCAACTACCCTTCACAACACATTCCTTAACAGCTAACTTGTAAAATATATTTCCTTTTATGCAGAAATGAGGGAAGATGCTGAAAGATTAAATGATATATAGAGAGAAATTCACTTTAACTGCATACCCGTGAACAATTACCCGTGAACGTTTTTTTTTCGTTCTTTTGTTCATCATCATCACCCTAGAGTAAGCACTCAAGAAGCAAAAGCAGATTATAATGACGCTTCCTGGCACGTTACTTGCCAGTGGCTCTTGAAAACTTACATAATATGCAGCGTATTTTCATTATTTTGAACTGCCAGGAAGGGACAAGCATGTTCTTTGTCGAGCCTTGAATTTCAACCTATGATGCAAAGAGACATAGAAGGCGTATATCAATCATAATGACCTTTACATCTGCACGTGTGGAGTTGGCATGACACGAGAAAGATAAGGCAGCGATTCGGCCTGTCGGCAAGTTCGTATCTGCAACCTTGTCCTGCAAATATCATACGCTAGCATAGCGTCTGCTGTTCTCCTGTAAAACGAAGCTGCTAAGGTAAGTTCCGCAATGGTTCTCGTGAGGCGGTGTGACGGCGTGGTCGATATCAAATGCAAATGTAACGCAACGTGTGTCGTAGGCCCGAAATTAGTTTGAATTTTAATCATGAATGATTGTAAAATTAAAGTTACCTTCCGTACATCTCATTCAAATGGACAACAAATCATACGTGCGGCTTTCTGTAGTCAATAACCCGCAATATTTGTTAAACGTTGCCTGCGGTGGTGGAAGTGGACGTCGTGGTGCTGCAACGCCGCCTGCGTGGGAGTCGTCACCAAGAACAGGCAGCCACGACTGCACTCTTAAAATTTGCACACCCTTATGGATGTAGTAGGGGTGTTTCGGTTTTTTCACCCTTGTAAACACCCTTGAAACGCCTTTTTTTTTAAAAAAAAGAATGTTCCACAAGAAAACTTTCTTGGAACAGCTCAATCCTTCTTATTTAATCCTAATTTTATAGGTGTACATTAGCAAGGCTATAGCATGATAAATGAATGTTGGCAGGTTACGCATTTATATTATACTGCTGCGCCAAGCAGTGGGACATCCTGTGTCCTTAGTGCAGCATGATTTGTTATTACGCTGTGCTGCCTGGTGGCAGTGAACCATCACTGCAGAGGAAGATGACGAAAAGCATGGGGTGTGTGTCTTGCTGCTATGGCGAAACCTTAAATTTTTTTGCCTGAAAGGACTTCACATTAAATATAGTACTACATGCTCAACCAGGGGAGCAATGTGGCCACACCTTTCACATTCTGACTCATGTACTGAACAAGATAGTTACATAGCTAAGGCTAGGCAGCATTTACAGTACCTAGGCGCTCCATTGACTACGCGCCTTTAGTGAACGCTCAAATACTTGCAAGAACCCGCCATGGCTACTTAGCGGCTATGGTGTTGGGCTACTAAACACGAGACACGCCGCGGTTGCTCAGTGGCTATGGTGTTGAACTGCTGAGCACGAGGTCACGGGATCGAATCCCGGCCATGGCGGCCGAATTTCGATGGGGGCGAAATGCAAAAACACCCGTGTATTTAGATTTAGGGGCACGTTAAAGAACCCCAGGTGGTCGAAATTTCCGGAGTCTTACGCTACGGCGTGCCTCATAATCGGAAACTGGTTTTGGCACGTAAAACCCCATAATTTTTTTCTGTTTTTAAATTTATATTTTTGTCAACCATACTACTAAACTACGCAGATCGCGATTGCAGTAGCGCACAGTAAATGCTACCTTCCACCAGTGTCGTTTCCCACGTTCTGTGATTCGCTGCAGGCATTAAATGGGATTTCTTAGAGTATTCGCCGCTCCAAATTTACTAGGCTCTCTCTATGGGTTATATAAGGTATAGGGAGCCAGCGCTATCAAACATGAGCCGTTACTGCACATCGGAAGTCACAAGTGCGGTTGCGGCCCATTTACTTGAGCACATCTTGGCTTATATATCGCAGTGTTGAAAGGCCTGCATAAATTCAATACCTAAATGCATTCCCCCACAAATCGCTTTGTGTTTTTCAACTTTTGACTCGACATCATCGCAATGCTATGTATTCGAGTACTCTGGAAGGCCTAGACAACAGCTTTTCAATAGCCGTTAGATCTCGTGAATTATTATTTCCACAATCTCTTGCGCCCCCTCCCTAATCGCTTCCAGATACCCCCCCCCCCTCCTTTTCTTTGTGGTCGAAACTACTCGTAACAATTTTTATTCTGGAAATTTACAAAATATCAGTCATCCTCAAATCAGGTGTCACTTACCCTAGGGCATATATTAAAAGAATATGGCAACACTGTACAGTTCTCTAGGAATGGCTCCATAAATTCCCCTCTATTGCAGCCAAAATTGCACCAGCTTTTGTCATCAGAAGATTTCTCTTTCGATGACACAGCAACTTTAATCATGTACTATGACTCAAAGCTTAGTGACTGAAAAGCCGGCCCTGCAGAGGTGTAAACGCGTGGTAAGAAATAGTATTTTATATCCGAGAGTACACCGCGAAATTAGGAATAGGACGAAAGAGGTTTGAAGAGAACGGCACTTTCTATTAAATAAAAATTTTATTACAACGAAATGGCTATATTACACATAGGGTCAGTTCACGTGCAGAAAAGGCAGTATGGCTTCATAGATAAGAATAAGCGACACTGTTGTATATATCTTAAAACATAAGCTTGATAATTCGGACAGACTTCGGCAGAAAGTTTACAAACGAAGCTACGAACTTTTTCTTAATCAACCTCTAAAGCATAACACGCGCGTGATTATTGCTGACCGATTCAGCTTCAGTGTAAACGATTTCCTTTTCTGAGAATGAACCACAAGCTTTATCACACAAGAACCCTCACATTTTAGCAATGCGATATACAATTAAATTAATAAGCTCTTTCTATGCATTCGTGATGGGGAAAATAAGTGTGCTGTGTAATTACTTAGCTTAACAGCCATGCTCTGAATATTACGAACAGTCTTCTCGACCCGGAATGTGCCACTGTAAGAGGTGTCTGATATTCAATGTCCACTTGACATCTTACAAATTGTTTCTGTGATTAATTAAACACGTTGCCCCTTGACGTACCTATTACCCTTCTTCGCGTTTCTATATGACCGAACAAATCCTTTCGCTTTCTTTTTTTTCGGGGGGGGGGGGAGTGGGGGGGGGATTTGACTCAATGCAATGCAGTTCGGACGTGGAAGGGCGCAGTGACGACATTGTTTTTCATGTGCCATTGGCTTTCTTCAGAACCACAGAAACGAGCCGCGTTATAGCGTCATGGAAACATATTTAAGAAGCATTTCTTGGACGCTCTACCACTTTAAGATAGCACTTATGCCCTAAGACATATATCGTTCTAATTGAACGTTACTAATTAGCTAATTAAACGCCCTTTAAAAAATGGTCTGAGGAACTGAAGACTACTACGAACAATAATCTGTTGGTGTCATACGTCAAGGTGTACTACCCTAATGTTAAATGTTTGTTCAAGCTACTTGAAACACCTGATATACAAAAAAATACTTTTACACAATGCCGTGTTCCTAGACATAGATAGGTAATACTTTTTTGTTAATGCCAAGCGCTACAAAAAACATGCCCGCCGCTGCTGTGATGTTCGTGAAGGAAAAATTGGCGTTTTTTTGGGGGATCCTCTGATTTTAATAAACTCAGAGACATTTATGCAGGCCTGCATGAAAGCCATGAAACCCACGAAAGACATCAGAGACACACACGACATACATTAAACGTATCGCGTCGAGTGAACCGCGTAGAGGTCGATTTATTATTGGAAAACCGTTTCTTTAAACACTGGTATTCGATTTCAAAATTACACTCTATAACAGCCTCACTAGTTTCAGGGAGGTTATTCATGAAACAGTGCCTCTCTCAGTGGCAATACTAGCTAGTTGGATGTTAAGTTTATTGGTTATTGCACAAGTGCGGTTCTGGTACTGCTTTCTTTAATAACTTGTTTTTCTTCGTATCAGTTCCAGATAGAACAGACTGCCTAGATATGTTACTGGTTGCCGACCCAAAAGTATACCACCAGGCTTGATTTTTGGCGGGAATATAGTTGCTCACTAGTCGCTCCATTTTTTTTTTCTTCTGATGTCTCTGTTTTAATTTGTGGCATGCCACAATGCTAGACACTGCCTACAAACAAGGTAGTATTTTTCTATGGTAATGACGGAAATAGTGAAGAAATATGTCAATATTACAGTAATGGCATTGATATCGGCTGGCCGCTCGGCGCTCTCACGCTCTGACGCCACTTTGCTGGGTTTCTTGTTTATAGCGCCGCTATACCTTGTGCTTATATAATTCTAATCGTAACTACTGACAGCGCCGCGTGCAGCATTTGCACTTGCGCCGACAATGTGTGATCGCACAAAAGCACACACGTGATTGTTTACCATAATGCGAAAAGCGGCTGCAATGTCTGCTTGCCTCTAGCAAGCGTAGCAGCACTTTCGTCGCTTCACGCGCGGAAGGTATCGCCTGAGGCCCCGTGTGTTTGGCAAATATGTTCTGGGAGTAAGTGCCCTGCGTTCCATTTCCAAATATATTATCTGCCTGCTAGCCCAAGTCGGTTCGACAGTCGGGTTGTCACGGAGCAAAAGTTAGTGAACAATAGTTTCAGTCATTAGGTGCGCACAAAATGACAAATGCGCTGGTAGGTTCGCTAAATGTATCTGGAGCTGTTCGACTGCTTTTTACTGCTTGGTTAACGCACATGTGTGTTTTCATTCATTGGCATTTTAGATGTTCGTTTTGCTTATTTCTAGCTAAATTATTTCACTTTTCTAAAGCAGAGGAGCAATTCTGGTTAATCTCCCTGCTCGTTCCTTCTGTCATCCTCTCATCAACCTAGAGGTCGCGAGTTCTGATTTCTAGACGTGGAAACCCGCATTCAGATAAGGGCGAAACGCATTTTGACTTTCTAGTCATACTTCAGTGCACGGTAAACAACGCCGGGTGGTCAAAATTACTCCAGATATATGTCATGGCAGCTTGCTTTTCAATGAAACTAATGTTAATTATACCTTTATTACAGGTGCGACGTTCTAAAGAAAAAAAGTTTCGGCGCAAACGGAACGCATTCATTGCTGCAATACTTTATCACGTGCGTGTACCACTTCAAGAGCAGAAAAACACGGGGCTTTCAAATACTAGCTTCCAATTTTCATTACTTTTTAGTAAGATGTTGCATTGTACAAGAGCTTCAAGCAAAGGAGTTAGAAGGTTTACCTTTCTGGTTGTAACAATGAGTGATTGTACACAGTTACTCGTTGGCATGCTGACGTTATGTTCTGTTTGATGGTGTGATATAGGATGACATCACACCATCAAGAACTCTTGATGCTAGAAAGTAATACATCCGCTCTGACGACCTAACATCAGCACTGATGTCCTTCCCCAAAAAAAAACAATCAGGTCCAATTATTTTCCTTTCAGTTGAAAAGCATTTACTGGCTTCAACTCACTCTACACAACAGATTTCTTTAAGGGCAGCTGAATTATACTTTAGCGTGATATAATTTTCTAAAACAGGGATATTTTATTACGTACAGCTTCAGTAAAGAAACAACCTTGTTTCCACGGTCATTTCATCGATTTTCAGGACGGGAAATAGAATATACGCAGTCTCTTACCTGGTATAATTCCCCGTTGCGACAAGCACAGCCTTCTGAGCGATGACTGCGGTGAATTCCTTGCTGTATCAAAGAGCCAATCCCGTGGTAAAAAAAAAGTGGAGCGCGTGTCACGCTTCTTGCAGAAGCAGGCCTGCTTTTCTCTGACAGCAAAAACAGGAGATGGTCAAATGCTGAAACCAGGTGGTGACCCGCACTCTGCCGTTCGGATTTATGGCTCGTGTTTACTGGACATGACAAGGGTAAAGGAGTTCCGAATTGCTGAGCGCTGAAAGCTCATATATACACGTCTCCGCCTGCCTGCATCACTCCTGCCCAACGTATGTTGCTCTTGACATGAATCCATGCGGGCGACCACGTGTGTATGTCAATGTTCTGCCGCATCTTCCACATCGAGATTAGAGCTGCATGCATAAGAGAATCAATCAGTGCGCGCTACAATGTCCCGGAGGTCACGCCGAACAGGGCACATCGTGTTTTGTGCTCTCGCTGTACTTCACGCAGACGTATTGTTTGCCTTGGTGCTCATGTGTCTGTGAACACGGAGAACTTTTCGTAACGCAGCCTTCGATCTCTACGCACACCTCCCTTCTGCATCAAGGTTCAAGCTTTGTTTCTTTTTTTTTTATTATCCGTGACCTAGATAACTACAGCGTTGCTTTGCTCGCGCCTGTCTTGTTTTTCGGACCTGTTCACTTTGCTAAGAGCAGCTGCTGATATTGTGACTTGATTCACTGAAATGTTTAGGCTGTCGTCAAAAGAAGTCATTGATCACAAAGCATACTAGAACAATAAGCTGAGCTATGCAATTTATTTGAAACGTGCTGCCGGGAAATGCTTCGTAAAGTCATGTGTAGTAATTTGTACAACTTTTTCAGTCTCTTCTAATAAAAGGAAAGCTGAAACAAAAGACAGTTACTGTAAACGAAGAAAGTAATAAGTAAAAACAAAACGAAGTTGCCTATTGATTCTTGTCTAGTGTGGTTCTTCATGCGTCTACACTTGATACAATTAAAGCTTACCCGGTGAACGCTAATATATCATCCTATAGGTTGTTCAAAGCCAAAATAAATGCTTGTTTATTTAATGGCCGCCTACTGCGAAAAATTTTTGGCATCTGTTGCTCTTGGATACTGCCTCCACGGAAACGGGCATGATCCTTTGGAATTAAGACTCCGGCAGTCATTAGCGTACACTATTCTAATATCCTGGTACTGTAATTGCAAATTTGAGGCGGGGAAGAAGCAAACGCTTATTGAATTTTTTTACGAGCATGTAGGTGGTCGTTCTTCGTTTAATATTTTGTGGGTGTCGCCTTGCAATATTAGTCGGATTTGTTTTGTGGGGAGGTGAATTTGTGGGGAGGTGAATTGGAGGTGAATACTGAGTCACCTTTATTTGAGCAAGTTCATGTACTGGCGAGGAGCAGGGGTAGGAGAAAAGAAAGAGAGAAGACAGGAATGTTAACCAAAAACTCACCTGGTTTGGTGCTCTACGCTGAGTAAATGGGGGAATAGGAAGATGAGAAAGAGGGGAGGGGAACACGTGGTGAAATCGCGCACGTGCGCGGACAGCACCACTTAACTGACAAAACTTTGATATGCAAGGAATTCAACCCCCTCAGACTCACATGCAAATTTTGTACCCTCACGCCTTAAAAATAATTCAACGTGAAAAACAACCCGCACATGAAAGAAGAGGGAGAAGAGAAGAGAGAAATGAAGTTTGTTGATTGAAAAAGCCTCATAGAGAAAGCGCATGCTCCCACACCCGAGCTATTTTTTTATTCTACATGTCAGTGTGTTTTTACATTGCATTGCCTTACATATGCATTGCGTTTTTCCTGCCAACTTTATTGCTCTTTTTGTGTATGCGTAATTTCTTGCACTGGCTATCTTTCAAAGTATCACAAGCTTTCCCAGCAAGCGACGCCTCATGATGGTGGTAAGGGCTCTGTGTATTTGCTGTGCATACACAGAGCCCTTACCACCATCATGAGGCGTCGCTTGCTGGGAAAGCTTGTGATACTTTGAAAGATAGCCAGTGCAAGAAATTACGCATACACAAAAAGAGCAATAAAGTTGGCAGGAAAAACGCATACTAATATATTCAATGAAAGGGCCACTAGGCTACCTCGTCTTAGCTGTTGTCACGGGCGCTTGGTTGAACGTCTGCCTCAGCTATCGGTGTCTGTGGGTTCATTTGATTCCGCTACAGTCATCCCATCGGCAAAAGTGGGCAGAAGCATTTACCGTCCCGTATCCTGGCATTTTCAGGCGTGAACTGTTTTTTGAGAGAGGAGGCTGCACCTTCGCAATCCGAACAGCGCAAAGAATCTCAAAGGAAGTTGAGATGCGGCTTCTAGCGTGGCAATGTCACTTGTAGCATCCCAAGTCCGCCATACAGTTAGGAATCCTTTATGCACGCAATATTTTATGGATTCGCCCTTCTACAAATTTCTATTAATTCGTAATAGGAATGGCCAACAGTGCGGCGTGCAATTTGTGCGGGTGCGATGAGACTCTAGAGCACCTTCTGTGTCACTGCCCATCCTTTCACACTCAACGACGAACTTTACAAGCGAAACTCAACCTGCTAGATAATCGAGCACTCTCAGAAGAAAAGATCCTTGGACCATCATAGCCCATGCATTCTTGCATGCAAGAAGGCCACAAAAGCCCTTCTGTGCTTCTTGAAAGACACTGGATTGTATGAACGCTTGCGACAGGGGAGATTCCTCTGTGACTGACTGCGAATGACTATTATCTTTCTTTTCTCTCCTTATCTGTCCTTACGTTTTCCCCTCCCCAAGTGTAGGGTAGCCAACCGGGCACGTCCTTAATTAACCTCCCTACCTTTCCCTCTTAGTTTCTCTCTCTCCCTTTAACGAAGCTTGGTGGGGATGTCCTCCCATTTCTGATCATTTAAGCTTTAAAATGACTGAGTCCCTGGGACTGAGTCACAGGCCTCAATGACAATAAGTTTATTTTATCTAAGCAAACGTTGATGAAAAGCTTGACATACGAGTTGTTTACATCTTTAAGTCAGCTACGCGTAGCCTAACATTGGATCGACGAAATTCATCCGAATTTACAAGCACACGCCTTGATGCCCTGGATCCTAATTTACAACTTTGTATTCCGTCCGACCTCCCACGACAAGACTGTATCCTTCTAGCCCGTCTGTGGCATGGAGTATCATATTCAAATGCGCACACCTTTAGATTGGAATATTCAATTGCGACTTCTGCTGGTGCAGCGAAACAATCGCGCACGTTCTTTGCGAGTTCCCTCGTTTTAACTCGCAAAGAGCAGGCTGCTCTCAGCCACTCTAGACCAATCGGACAAGCGCCCACTGACGGAAGACAACATTCTTGGAAACTGGCCTACACAAACATCAGCGCGAGAGCTGTGAAGGCGCTGCTGCGTTACTTAAGAAATGCCGGACTGTGTGCCGAATTGCGACTTTGCGCTGTATGACGTTGAATGTATTAGTGGTACGTTGACACTGTGTATACCTATGTGGCGCCTTCGCAGATTGTGTGGCAGCGCCCACAGCTGTGTATATATATCTATATATATACATACATATATATATATATATATATATATATATATATATATATATATATATATATATATATATATATATATATATATATATATAAAGATCAGCACCACGTAAAAGACATTCTGCCACCAAAGAGAGTTATTAAAAAACAAAAGCACCTTTTTAAGTGAGTAAGCGCAGCGCTTCCCAAGCAGCAGACTTTACCGCGCATATTCATATATAGACTCGACTGCAGTTGTTGACGATGTTTATTTCACACATGATTACAAGGCGAAGAAATGCAATGTGCAGCTTCTCTGGTACGTGCGTGCATCTGCAATCTCTGCCGCACTATGCCACTGGGACGGTTAGTGGTATCACTTTAGTAGCTATATATAGCTTCGCCCTGCATGAGACCGTGCTGCTTTAGAACATGCAATGTTGCTTCACGCCTTACAGAAGGGGTTGTTTCCGTTGGTCCACAGGAACTGGGCTCCACGACCTTCGGCACTGTCGCTGAAGTAACCCATTTCGCCATGAGGTCCCGTAGAATTGCACTTCGAATCCAGAAAGCTGTCAATGCTTTCACAAGGGTTCGACTTGAATAGGCAATGTCGGTTCTCATGTATGGACTCCATGAAATACTGTACTGAGCGGCGGTGATGGCAAAGCACATCTGAAAAAGAAAGTTTACAGTGCGCTTCATCAGTAGTTGCTGGCATTGGAGCAGACTTTAAAAAAATGTTGTGGGTTTTTGTATGCCAAAACCACAATTTTATTATGGGGCACGCCTTAGTGGGGGACTTCGGAATAATTTTGGCCACCTGGGGCTACTTGACGTGCACCCAATGCACGGTATACGGACGTTTTTTTTTTTGCATTTCTTTCCCATCGAAATGCGGCCGCCGCGGCTGAAATTTGATCCCGGGCCTTCGGGCTTATAGCACTGCAACGCCATAGCCACTGCGCCACCACAGCGGGTACGAGCGGACTTGTGGTGCTTGTAATTTGCGCTGTTTTTCTCTGAGCAAGTTTTTCTCTCAAGCCTACTGTGCCTACTGTGCGCCATCGTCCGTGTTTTTTTCGTTTTTTTTCTTTCTTTCTTTTGATTCGCCTGTATAGTAATTTTGAGCCTTTTCCTGCCGAGACTTGGTAGCAATATAAGACACTCTGTCATACACGTGTGCAAACTGCCTTCCACAGTGACATCACTTTAAGTGTATCCTCTGCACGTCGCTGAGTTTGATGACGTTAAGCTGCTCGTCACGTGAGGTTGATGTGCAATGGCGGCCTCACCTCAGATTTACTCATCGGGCCTTTAGCTCTACATCATCCCCAAATTGTAAGGCACAGCTGCTGAAATATTCGGCTTGCGTGCCTTTTTCTACAATAAAATAAGATAGGACAGCTCTCGCAGGCTGAACGTCGTCTTCTACGTGATCTGCCGTATTTCATACAAAAATATGCGGCCTCACGTACTTTCTATGAAATCATATAAAATTGTTCTTGTTATGTAATTTTTATTGGTATAGTAATTCCTTGAATCATATTGACTTGCCGAAACGACACAATAAAAATTTTCTTAATAGTTTTTTTTTCTTTTTTATTTATTCGAATATAGGTGGAACATAGCTTACATTTTTTCTCCGGATGCGCGAAGCGCTTCGCATCGAATTGTGGTTTAGTAAGTATCAGTGCAGTCCAAACCCGACAATGAATCAAAGTATGGTCCAGGCGTCGACCAATGGCGCTACAGTTTTACGGAGTAAGAGCATTGTGAGACCGGCCCCTGTTTCGTCTCTATTACAATGCCGGCGTTGCTGTGGATACCTCCCGGACTGCCCTAGACTGCCCGAGAGGCGGCTTTCATCGCATGAGCGTGCGCGTATGCAACATCTCGGGCACTCCTGCACAGTCCGGGATGACAAATCAAAGAGACTCAATGCCTGCGCAACTCTGAAATAACAGTAGCCCTGTCAAAACACGAAGTCACTAATGTAAGTACAGGTATGCTTACCGAAAAACCAGCAACCTGGCTGCGACCTTCCACCGTTTGGATAGAAGTTAACATGGCCGAAGGGGCTCTCTATGCCCAGCAGTCCTGCAAGAACGTTGCTCCCGGCTGTCGTGTGGATGGCGTCTACGTATGATGCGTCCTCCTTGCACACTTGGAATTCATAGGACTCGAAAAGTGGTCCGGCTGCGTCTAACGCTGGAAGAGAGTGACGTCAGTTAGAAAAATCCCTGTATTTTGGCACGTTTCTGTGGAAAATCGCCTTACAATGCTATATTCTGCATGACTTCCCCTATGAAAATGGTCATTGCCTATATGTTTCCTTTATGTTTCCTTCTTGTGCCCTATGTGACCTTTATGATTCCTTGTCCTTTGTGTGACCTCCGGGACGCCAACTTTGTGTGTACCACATGTTTACTCATCCTAACGTATACCTCGAGGAAGTGACCTTTATTATGCCTCTAGGATGTGTCCTTTATGTTTACGGCAGGATGTTAACTGGGTGTGTACTATGTGTTACCTGAGTGTACACTTGAGTGCACATGTAGGTGACATAGAATGCACATAACAACTGTCTGTACATATAATACAGGCAGATATATCTGTACTTTGTGACAGCCGTTGATACACTCTGCAGAGTCATTGTAAGTACTAAATCTTGACTTATCCTTTCCTTTGCCCCAAGAAAACAACCCTTATTATAATTATTGTAGTATGTGCCCTTTGTGTTTACGGCGGGATGTTACCGAGGTGTGCACTTCAGTGCACACGTAGGTAACATAGAGCATTAATCTATATATGGTGCATGCACTCTTTATATCTTACCTACATGTGCACTTGAGTGCACATGTAGGTAACAGAATGTGCGCAGTAAGCATCTTTTGCGAATGGTACAGTTAGAGCTATCTGTACTGTATGTTAGTCACTGGCAGATTCAAGGAAAATGCACTGCTTGCACCCCTCGCACTAGACATGCCGACCGGCACTAATTGTGGCTATATTGTGCGGAAAATCGAGCATGCCATGAAATAGGAAGGTGTATATAATGGTGCCATGCATTCTCCTAATAAATAAAGTATTTCTTACTTTTTCAACCTGCTATTCTCCAGTAGCAAGCCATATCTAGAAATCTGCAGTATTTAATCTAATATGCAAGAATTTCGTGAAAGTTGTGCGCCAGCTAGGCTATCAAATATAGTTCATTGAGTGTTTAAGACGGTTCTCATAGCAGGCGTCTTTCAGATGCTCCGCTTCGCCTCCAGTTTGGGAAATAATCTACTGAAATTGTGTATATATATATATATATATATATATATATATATATATATATATATATATATATATATATATATATATATATATTTATATATATATATACATATGTGTGTATATATGTGTATATATATATATATATATGAGCACTATGTTACCTGTGTGGGCACTCTATGTTACCTGGCTGTGTACTCCCTCGAGTGCTCATCCAGGTAAGATAGAGTGCGCTTATATATAGTGATTATCTTTTGACACATGCTACAGATAGATCGTCTACCTGCACGATGTATTAACTTTAACTACTGGCGTATCAGAGTAAAAAAAAAATGGGGGGGTGCACCTGCCTCCCCCTCCCTATCTATCTTGGCCGTATTGATCACCACGCGCCATCAACACTACATACGTACATCAAAGCCTCATGCAGCGAATAATCCCTCACGACAAATAACAATTGCGCGGCGGCTGGAGACGCGGTGGCACGACGCGCAGTGTTCGATGGCTTGCGCTACATGAACCGCAATAGAGGCGGACGCCTCCGCGGCCAATCTGCCGCTTTGCTAGTGAACGTATATGATTATACAATCATTTAAGTAGGTGTTCTCGTCGCTTTCGCGCTGACCACAAGTACGAGTAACTGCTGTGTCGATATTAGCACGCGTAGAAGAAGGGCAGCGCGGATCCCGTAAATGCTTGCTTGGGCGTACAACTGAATAATTCACAATTGTGAGTTGGCTGAGTATGAAAGTTGTGTGCGGGGTATGGCCCTATTTGATTATGCGAGCATGGAAGCAGTACGCCTGCTTCACTTTGGCCGATGTTCCGCTGCCGCTGCAAGCCAGCCATCGCCACATTTTGTTGCCTTTATTCCTTACGCTACGGGAAATATGGTTCCACCTATTCAAGATAAGGCCTGACATTCTCAAAAACACGCCACTGGGCGCCATAAGAAGCGTGTATATGTGTGGCGATTCCGAATTTCTGATCGGTGGGTGTCACAGCTATCGCGGCTGCCCGCACACCGTGCGCCATGGCAAGCAGACGGAGATGCACATGGTGCGCGCTGATTGGCTCGTGTCCGCCGGCAAAAGTTCGTGCGTAGTTCGTCTAAAATCTCTGTATATACTTTAAAAAACAAGGCAACACACCAAGACACATTAAACTCAATAATTTGTGTTTAAATACCAGCCTTCCTTCCAGCTACGATTTTTTTAAATCTCGAAGGCCGTGCTTTTTCAACATGTACGCCCTAAAAGAAAATACAGATCTCGGAGGCTAAATTCACTTGTTAACCGCAGTGCGGCGCTGCCACAGTTGACGGTGAGCTGGGCCACGTTGTGTTGCGGTGAGTGGTGAGAGTGCACGTTGCAGTTACACGGTAATTTTTTTTAATAATATTTTCGAAGTGCCTAAACAAACTGTGATCCGTACCGTGTGCATTAACCATCAAGAAACCTCTGGACTCGTGTAACGCCATTAGTTCGCCTTATGTTTCCTGTGATACGCCAGTGTCTTATGTGTACTACAGCGCCCGTCCGAGCTGCCTTTGTTCTCGCCTGTCCGCGTTCGCTCGTGGAATACCTGGTACTGTGGCTTCGAATTATGGTGCGTGGAAGAATTTGTTGAAAGTTGTGCTTTCGTGCACGGGTATTCATCGGCAATTCGACAGTGTTCGCGCCGGAAAGAGCGTCGTCGCGTGGTGCCTGCGAGACTAAGGAGCCGTTTGCCGACCACATTGAAGGTAAGCAGGTCTGACGCTTGCGCGCGTTCTCGCAGCTTCTGGTTCATGTAGTAAGCTTTGTGGAACGACAACAGAACACGTTCTGAGCGTATGTTGACCATGTTGCTCTGCACATTTAGCAAAGCGTTTCACGAGGGGAGTTTCCGTGAAATGTATTATTTCTTACCGCTTACTTGCTTTATGGAGTGATGTGCTACCACCGCTGATCGTTGGGACTTAATGGGCAAATATTTACGTAAACGCTGAAAGTTACTGTTTTCTCGGTAGTTTCCCGGCAAGAAATCCTTCCGTAGATATGAATTTCCGCAAGTTACGTGTGTAATACATGTCGGTGTGTCACGGGCATCGCGAGTTGGCACGCGACTGCGATGTTTGACACTTGAACAGATATTAGCTTGTGTGAAGTTTACTTTATTGATAGTGTTCAGTTTGAAGTCCAGCTTCGCGAGAACTTGTCTGCATTGTTTGTGTTCGACGTGCTCGCGTATTTGTCTTTTATATTGTAGGGCAAGTATAGACCGACATAACAACAGCGAAATTTCTTTTTAATCGAGGCATATCAATCAGACGCTCGTTTTCATTAATATTTTCATCCGAAGAACAGGATGTCAGTGCCTGCGATTGTTAAAGACAGTGGCTTGTAGCACTGCCTAATAAGGGATGCGATTTTCTAGCGATGCTTTCCGCTCGATGTTTGCCACTCTTATAACCCACCTTCCATGGCTGGCTGTTCTAGTTAATAACGATAGCCGAAAGTCGGTCAGATCAATGAGCAAAAGGAGTAGCATCGGAAAAGGGTCGCTACAAAATCGCGGCCTAGGTTTTAGACCCTTCGTAATCGATTGTTCGTTTGATTTACTAGATATTTGAGTTTTGGTGATAATTTCCCAGGTAGTCTGATGTTTGCTGCTGGTTTTATTCCCGCCTGAATTTTACCATATAGCAGTGTAACCACTTGAGATATAACTACGAGACATTTGTACAAGCAGGCACACAAAGATTTGTTGGCCAGTTAACTTCTCCTAAATGTCATGTACTACTTAGCAGCTGCTGCAGAAATGTTTAAACGAATTTGTGAGCAGTTTATTACCTGAGTGGACTGGCAGCTCAGTCTGTTTCAAACAACAATTAGTTAAAAGCTTCTGTGTTGCCCTGATGTTTTTATGAGCTGTTTTTGACTGCTCCACGTTTCTTAGCTGCGTGCATACAGGCCAGGCTGTTCTTGCTTATATGAATATTTTTGAATGAGTGAAAAAGATTGGCTTTTGTTTTATTTTTCAGGTCCCAAGCACCACATTCCAGAGGTCTGCTGTGAGCAGACGTGGCGAATTGCAGTAACATCCAGATAGTCCAATAAACTGTTCGTAGTTTCAGACAAACCTTTGCAAAGTATAGTCAAAACTTTCTTTTAAAAGTGCGAGTACTGATCCAACCTGGTCTTTCTATCCAAACATTACATTTTATATTAGTAATAAAGACATAACTAGAACAGCAGCACTGCAGTGAGGAACGTACACATGGCACTCCAAGTGTTATACTAAAATAATCTATGAAGTCTAATTACTTTGTAATTTTATAACAAATTGGCATGAATTTCTGTGCTATAGCAGAGTTCCAATCCGTGCGCTGCATCATGTAGGGAACAGTAACCTTACAATGAAAACCAATGCAAAACTTTTCAACTCAGGAAATGTTTATAAAAATAAAATGTACACACGGAACTCTTCATCTATGCATGTCTACGTAAAACACAGGATTTCATCACTGCGGCCACATAAAGGATGCATAAAGGTAGGACACACGAAGGAAACATAAAAGCAGTGGCCAAATTTCAACATGGAGGAAACATAAAGTACGGTAACATAAGGGATACATAAAGGGAGGACACATGAAGGAAACGTAAAAGCAGTGGCCAAATTTCAACATGGAGGAAACATAAAGTACGGTAACATAAGGGATACATAAAGGGAGGACACACGAAGGAAACATAAAAGCAGTGGCCAAATTTCAACATGGAGGAAACATAAAGGACATTTCCTCATGTGAACTGCGGGAAACATACAGTAAACATAAAGGGCATAACCATTTTCATAAGGGTTAGACAATTTCGAGAATATATGTCCGAGTTTAAGCAGCTTCCCATCATACATATTCAGTGAGCTGCTCCTAATTCCTTTCAAATTTTGGCTGATTTGGGACCCGTTAATCTATAGAGTTTTTTTTATTCACTAAAAGAAAAACTAGCGCTACCGTACTGTTCTATATGCATAGGAATGCAGGGACATGGTGACTTTGGATTGGCATTTTCTCGTAGAGCTGAGACACTGTGAGGACATGTCTGGCTAGCAGCGTTCCGTCTGTCACAATGTTTCGTTTCTTACTAAAACCGCGTGTAGAATGACAATTTCTCTATACTATTATGTAAAAAAATTCAATCAACCGTGACCATTCTTGCTTGGTTGTGCAATTTATAAAACATGAGCAGTATACCGGTGACCGCTAAGGTTAGAATAAAAATTGCAAGGTCAGCGCTCACAATGCGTCAGTTTAAATTTTTGTTTTTGTTTTGCTCGTTCGCTTGTTATATTTAACGAGCGTAAACAGTAACGAAGTGTGCCATAAAGTAAATATGTGACTTATGATGATTTCATTCTAAGAAAGCAATATATGCGAGAAAATTGTGAAGCTTTAAGCCAAGCCCCGTGGGAGACAAGTCTCGCACGCCTACATAACGGCATTGGTAAGGTGGCACAGAGTCTATAAGGGAACTAGTCACCTTTTTATTAATAACCACTTCTCTCAGCCGAGTTCGTCATTTATTTTGGTGCTTTCGTAGATTAAAGAAAGATAACTTAGACTAAAAAGAGACCTTGGATGTGCTCGCAAACGACGTACCACCATGAGAATTAACGGCTTCCTGTGTCGTCACAGACTGTGGTAACCACCAGCAAAATAATTAAGCATAGTACTTGTTTGGTCACGAGGGGAATTACGAAACTGAATTATGGCTTTCGCCTAAAATTTTCATATCCAACAAAACAACTCATGCCAACATACTCTGAAGGCTGCCAACATAGCCTCACTTCGTGTTGGCCGTATGTGTCCCTTTACAAGTACGAACGCAAGTGGTCCTACATAGTGTGCTTAATTGTTAGCAACGTATTTGAATCATCGTGCGCGAAAAATTATGGGTGCCAACTTACTTTATTTTAACTGTAAAAGTAGATGCTTTACTTTGGGAGAACCTCGCATAGGTTGAAGTAATGCAACATTTCCTATAGAAACGCTCAATAATTTCTGGATTGCAACATGACTGCGGAGTTCTTTTCTGCTTATTCGTACTGCGGTCTGTGTACTTTCAGATACTTCTGTTTATGTTTGTTGTGCTCCGAATAAACTGTAGTCGCAAGTTGTCGCCTGTCCTGTATCTTTCTTGCTTTCGTCCTTGTCTTTCAGTGTGCGCTTGTTAAAACCTGCAATTTCTTAGAGTTCTGCAACCTGCAAATTTCTTAGAGTTCCTAGATGACGATTTAGGCAACCTCCATATTTTGTAGCTCCTTGGTGCGCTCAAGCATCGAGGATGGACGAAAATTGTATGCATACCGGTGATGCGCCCAATTTTGGTTCCCGTCGCGTTGAAGAAATGACGTCCGCAGAATCCGGCAACCTGTGCGCCAAGACTGTAGCCGACCAGGTATACTTGTGTGGCGTTCATGGTGTCCGGATGAGAACGTATGAGTTCTTGGATCAGCAAGGAGATCTGGCGCCCTACCAAAGCAGTGTTTGCTGCCGCGGAGACGTAGTCTGGCGACTTACTGCCGTTCCTCCAGTCGACCAGTACCACGTTCACATCATTCTGCAAGTATTAGCAAAGAGTATGGCATGAGCGAGGCTAAATAAAGAAATTTCCTTCTCGGGGATACTTATTTTTACGTAAGCGTTCAGTCATGGTGCTACTAAAAGCAATAAGTATATTTCTTTCGCTTATAGATGGAACTCAACCTCCCAAAGCAACAGAGAGGCTTTGAGAGACTTAAGTGCGCCTACATTTTTAGCCAGTGGTTTGGCTTTATTCACATGCGTCGGTTCGTATTGATCATGTACTGAAATTATGCAGGCCTTTTCAGTTTTAAAAATAATTAGTTTACCGGGTTTACGAGCCGAAACCACTTTCTGATTATGAGGCACGCCGTAGTGGGCGACTCGGGAAATTTGTACCACGTGGGGTTCTTCAATGGGCACCTAAATCTAAGTACACGGGTGTTTTCGCATTTCGCCCCCATCGAAATGCGGCCGCCGTGGCCGGGATTCGATCCCGCGACCTCCTGCTTAGCAGCCCAACACCATAGCCACTAAGCAAACACGGTGGTGCCTCTTCAGTATTGAACACCCTTATCTTAGACCAACTCAACCAAGAAAAAGCGTCAACACTGCAGTTAGGGCACATTGAACGATCGGTCGCGTCGCGTGGTTGTTTTGAGCAGCTCACCAGATTCAAGAAGGCTTCCTTCAGCTTGATCACCCAATTCTTTTCCGCTGAAGCGCCGAAGCCGTGGATCACAAAGACCAGTTCCTTGGTTTCGTTGAAGTGAGCGACGTCGAGCGTGGCGTTGTCAGCGTAGTCTAACAGCACCGGAGTATCCTTGTTAAGTCGAGAGTGGAGCAGGAATTTCGTCCCAATGACTTCCGGCGACTTCGGACTGGAGACAAAATGGGAAAATTTTCCGCCTAGGCGATCGAAGCAACCGACCTTGTCGAAGCACACCGTGTGATCGCTGTAGAAGGCATTCTGTGGAAGTTTCTGCGGAAATTAAAGGCAGAGCGTTTGTAACTGTTGCACTGTTCCCAGCGACAAGATGTCGAATTGTTTGAAAGCTTTTTTGTTTCGCGTGAAATATCTTTCAGCTTAAAAGCTGTCGGAAAAGTTTTGTTTTGATGAGGCGGATACATGATTGTAGAATGACTGCAGAGTGCCTATAACCATAGAATCGAGTAGAAAAGTTATCAAAGAACATTTTCCTTTCGTATGCAATAAAAATGCAGTGCTGAGTTGTCTGTTTTTCTTTTTGTCAATTTCTATGGGAAGTTCTGCAAATGATTATCTGGGAATTGGAACAATAAAAGAGGAAACGGGGTTGTACACTCGCGCGTTGAACATTTGAAAAGATGCAACATGTGTAGTTACTTTGGCGGCTGGCTGGCAAGAACCTTACCGGGCAAATAAGCTAGGTAGCAAGAGCAGGGAACTACCCTACGTTAGCATCCCTGACCTACAAGGTCAAAAAGCAGATTTCGGACACACCCGCATACGTAGTCATCAGCAACAATATGTTAAATATTTATTGATTCATTGCCATATAAACGGACGGGGGTGCAGGGGAGGGGATTTCTCGTGCGGCATTCAGGAATGGGGTGCAAGGCAAAAAGGAGAGTAAAGCATCTGTGACACGTGAAATCGCAGAATCTGAACGGATTTCTAGACTTGCAGAGGGATGTGTCAGCATGGCCTCCATCACGCTAGCAGATGAAGAGCTGGCATATTTACGCATGCGCAGATCATAACCCCTGGCTCGGACAGCACGTATATATTGGTGAACCATTCACAGTCACGTTGTTGGAAGTTCAGCACTCGTCCTTATCGTCTCGTCTCAATCCGTGTCTTTCTTGCGCTACCACCTTTTAAAATATGTACCAACACTCCCAGTTCGCCACATTGCACAAGGCGTATTATAAAACAAAACCAGTCTCTCTTAAAAACTCGATGAGGAGACGTGAAGTTTCTTTTCGGGCTATAACTGATCCCGCGGGAAATATAAGGTGTTGCAGGCGCGCATGCGGAAGGTTCTTGCTCTGCAGATTCTTCAGGAGAGTGTCTCTTTCATCTTGGAATTGCTGGCAGGACCACAAAAAGTGCTCAATGTCTCCTGTCTCGTTGCATGCCGAACAGTTCGGAGAATTGATTCGCCCCGTTTTAAATAACCAGGCCGGTGTATTTGCAGATCCTGTCCTTATTCGATATAGAAGTGTGGCTTCCTCTCGGTGCAGTCGCTTGGTTACGCAGGGCATATGCGGTGGAACCCAAAGCGACGCAAAGTGATTTCGAATGTCAGATTTTTGCACTTGATTACTCTTTGGGGCCTTGATTTTGGGAGGATGATAGAGCGCGGCGTATGCAAGCGCATCAGCTTTTTCGTTTCCTGAGATACCAATGTGGGAAGGAATTTATTGAAACTTTACTGTGAAGCCTTTGTTGTTGAGCTCTTTCACGATGGCTAGTGATTTGCGTGGGAACTTGAGGGATGGCAAACCACGGTATATTTGTTGTAATGCGGCCTTTGAGTCCGTAAGGACAACCACATTCTGCGGAGGCAAAGTCTTTAATTTGCGCAGAGCAGAAGCTATTGCTGCGCCTTCCACAACTGTCGACGAGGCTATACAGTCCAGACGGCCAGACCACGTATATCTTAGAGAGGGAATATAGAATGCAGCTGCACAGCGGTCTTCGTCTGCCTTGACAGAGCCATCTGTGTATACTTGTAGGTGACTCGGGTAAATCGTGTTCAGGTGTTCCAGGACTAATGACTTGGCTTCTGCAGATGGAATGCAGCTCTTTGATTGCAACCGTGGTACACTTAAGTTGCATATGATGTCCTCGAATGTCCAGGGTGGTTCTATCCTTTCCCTTTGTCTCGAGCAGCGCAATCCTAATACGCGAAGCGTGTTCAATGCTGCATAAAAATGTGAGCGCGGCCTGTTACCTATACGTCGTAAGAGCGCTCTACCGGGCGTAGACTCACTCAATCGTAGGAGCTGGATCATCAGAGCCTGGGAAGCCTGAAGTCGTAGAGGGCGTGACTCAGCTTCGTAGAGCACTTTCTTGTTTGACGCTGGCTGAGGGACTCCAAGGCAAAGTCGGATACCTTTTCTGTGGATGGCTTCTAAGCGCTCGTATTGGCTGTCTGAGGGTGACATCAGAGGTAGCTGATACAGGATTCGACTTGTAACCAACGCTGTATGTAGCCGTAGCATGGACGTCGGGTGGTTGCCCCAGCGTATGCCAGCGACTCGCTTGAGCACATGTAGCCTGGGTGACGATGACGCCACAACGTGGTCAACACCGCGGCGCCAGAGTAGCCTGTGGTCTAAGGTAACGCCCAGAAATCGGACGTTGGTGACTTGTCGAATCTGGTATCCGTCCAAATTCAGCGTCAAACGTGTAGATTTTCTTTTCACTCCAGGAAATAGTACGAATGATGATTTTTCTGCTGATAGTGATAATCCAATCGTTGCCAAGTGGCCCTGAATGGCTTTTACTGCTCCCTGGGCTATTCGTGCAAGGCGGCGATGCTGGTAGCCGGAGACCCAAATGCAGATATCATCGGCATATATAGATATCTTCACTGGTGTTCGATGGTTTAGTACTGTTGGGAGGCTACTCATGGCAATGTTAAATAATAAGGGAGATAAAACACTCCCCTGTGGCACACCACGAAATATACGTATTTCATCGCTCAACGTGTCGCCAAGACGAACTCTGATGCGACGATCATTGAGGAACGTATGTATGAAGTGCAAGAGATGACCCGTGACGCCTATAACTTGCAACTGGCTGATGATGGCTCTTCGAGACACGTAGTCGTAAGCCTTAGAAACATCCATGAAAACAGCAAGTGTCGACAGGCCATCCGCACTGTAATGCTCTATGTGGCTTAGAAGGTCTAGTACACTGTCTTGAGCGCTTAGATGCTGCCGAAACCCAGTCATGCACGATGGTAGTTTTCGACCCTCCTCGACATACCAAGTGAGTCTTGTGCACGCCATCTTCTCCATTAGCTTCGCTGCACACGAGGTCAGTGATACCGGTCTGTATGAGTCCAGAGCTGCAGGATTCTTTCCAGGCTTCAGAACCGGTACCACCCATGCTACCTTCCATAAATGTGGGATAGCCCCACTGGCCCAGACTTGGTTAAAAAATGCCAGCAAATCACGCCGTCTCTCAACCGGTAGGTTAGTCAGCATCTGATTACTGATGAGGTCAGGTCCCACCGCACAGCGACGTCGGAGGCTGCTCATAGCTAGTTCCAGCTCTCTGAGTGTGAAAGGAGCATCCATTATAGACGACGATAGCGGCGGTGGCGGGTTGGTTGTGCCAGCTGACCTTCCGGAAGAGTATATTTCAGCGAAGTCATTCGCAAGGCAAGCGAGTGTCTTGCCTAACTTCAATGCTAGGGCTTCAAATGGCTTGTTTGGTCGAAAGTTTCCAGCAAGGTTATTAACGACCCACCATATCCGTGGAACTGGCGTGAAGACCGATAGGCTTGCACAAAATGATGCCCATTGATCTCTTCTTAGTTTCCTTGTATAACGTCGAATTACTGCGTTAATCCTGTTATATATAGTCTTCATTGATGGGTTGCCTTTCGTCCTCATCAGCCTCCGTTCCGCTCTTCTACGGGCAGCGCATAGATTTTTGAGCTTTAGATCGGGAGCGGGGAAGTGGTCGGGTAGCTTCAGCTCAGCGGTAGCCAATCTCTTGCTACGTAGCATGTCCGCGAACAGGTTTCCAGATGATTCGCTTAGGCCGTCCCTGTATGTATCCCAATGCGTCACAGGACAGGATCTTCGGCCGTTGGTTCGATATCCAGCAATGTTAACGAAGACAGGAAAATGATCACTGCCCATTCTATCTTTACTAGTCGTTGACGATGCGAGGATGTCCGTTGAGTGTAACGTCAAGTCAATGACACTGTAAGAGGCCGGTGGTCGAAAAAACGTTGGCTGTTGGTCATTTGCCACGCAGAGTCCCTCGGTGTTTAAAGCACTAACAATTTGCTTTCCACGTGCATCAGTCGCCTTGTCGCCCCAGAGAGTATGGTGCGCGTTGAAGTCGCCACATATAATCCTAGGAGCTGGGCAGCGGCTGCAGAGGTCTCTGATAATTTCTCCCATCGAGACCTTCAGGCGAGAGCTCACATACACAGAGGCCACGCTGAGGCTTCGATTTCCCAGCCGCACTTGTACAGCAGTGACTTCCAAAGCACTGCTGCAAAGGTCTTGAACTGGAAGAACGTAATGTGGTATTTCACGTCTCACATATAGCATGGCGCTTCCGTTCGGAAATGTTGGAATACTTTGGTTTCCATGTGCGACGTAACCAGCAATTGTTCTGGAACCTGGAAGACCAGCCTCGGACAGGGCCAATATTGGCACAGGCATGTTGCGTAAGAAAAGCGACAGTTCAGGTAAATGGCACGCAAGACCCGCACAGTTCCATTGCATAATAAGTGGCACCTGTGGACGAGATGGTGAACATTGTGTCCTGACCGCATCCATATTTTTAGGTGCTTTAAGAAGAGGTAGAGCTGAGAATCACTGACTCGAGAGCGAGGACTACTTCGAGCATTTCCTTCATCGAGCTAGCCGGCATCTTCTCTATGTGTGATCGCAAGGCCTTGAAGAGAGCACGTAGCACCTGCTGACAGTTCTCCTGTGGTGTGTTTTCATCGCAACGCGATTGGGGTCGCTGCAGTACAGACACATAACTTCGCTGTTCCGGTTGTTCAGCAGTCTTCTCTTCTACGGGGCCTCTGTTCATTGATTTGACTGTTTTAGCCTGTCCGCTGCGCGATGGCAACACTGTGTCCTGGATTCCTGGAGAAGGCTTCAGGCTTGGAAAATCAGTTTCACTCTTTGAGCTCAATTTCATTGCGTCTGACTCTCTGTGTCTTTCTGTCGTTGTCTTCGTCGTATTTTTATGTTTATGTATTTTTTGTTTATGTTTATGTTTATGTTTATGTTTATTATGTTTATGTTTTATTTTGTTTTATTATTTTTTTATATATTTTAGGACACATGGTGAAACCCTTCAGCGGTATTGTGCGAGACGCTCGGGCGGAGCAATTGCCGGCCTTGTTCGCCAGGCTAAACCCGCCTGTTGCTACAATTCACCACCACCACCACCACCACCATAAAACAAAAAACAAAGTAAAAGTGAAGGAGGAAAAGAAGCAAAGAACAGAGAGGGATTCACGATGCACGTGAATGCAAGTTGCAACTGGATGCCTAAGCAGCGAAAACCTATGATTCTTTAATAATTATGGTAAATTAACGCACATTATTAACGCGCACAACGAAGAAAGTGGACAAGAACGGGTGCCTCCGGCCTTGCCAACTTTGTTCTTTGTGTCCCTTATTAATTTGCGCTAATTTACCATAATTATTATGCTAGACCAACGAGCCCAACAGTCAGTCCTCCCATGATACCTTTAACAGTTTTTTTTTTCCAGTATATTCTTAGCCAGGTTCTGGATGTTCACACTTGTTTTTTTTTTTCGACGCTACCAAATTTTGCGTCACGGCTACAGGACTTCAAAGGTAACTTATCGGAGAGAAAGAAATCACAAACAATGGGAAACAATCGTGTTGCCGGTAGTGGGCGTGGTACCGTTGCTTATACGAGGCATGATCAACGCTAATTTTCCGTCTGCTATAAACAAGTCTCAAGAAGAAGAGTAACTGCTAGATTGACGACGTAAGAACATTTTGAGAGCTTTGATATATCCGCTGACCCTACTGGATATACGCTTATACAGACAACGACGTCAAATTATGCCCCGTAATTATTCGCAGTTGTTTTCAAGTAAACTGTGATTTTTATGCTGATAAAGAACCACTGATTGCTGGATTTTTCTCCGGTAGCCTTGTTTCTCCTAGGCGCTGTTATATTTAATCATAAGTTTAATTTCCGTAAATTATACGTGCGCTAGAGTAGGAAAAATTTGTTGCTGCCAAAATTTCTATTGACTTCACTGTGACCATGCCCCCTGCTCTCACACTAATAACACAGTTTAGTTGCAGGTGCAATGACTTATGGTATGTACACCCACTAGTGCCGGCATGAGCCACACGTAACATGTCAGTCTTAGCAGCACTTGTTCTTTAATCACTCAATCAATCTTTATTTATCCAGAAAATCTGGATGATCTTCATGGATAAAAGCCACTCTAGGCAACTTGACTGGGTCCCTAAAGACCATTACATTGACAGTGTGCGATGTTCATTCTACAATTAAAAAGCCGGGAAAACGAAAAGAAACATGTCGCAATTACAATGAACGTTGGTGCTCACTAAGGTAACAGATTTAGAATATGAAGCACACCAGATGTTAACATAGGATAAATAAATTGATCATTTTAATACACGCACTCTAAATGCACAAAAAGTATCTGTAGCTTAAAATAAGCAGGTAACGTTAACTATGAAGAATACAAGAATACAAATTCGAGAGACATATACGAAATAGTTGATAAGGCAGATTAATACTCTGCTAAGGCAAACAAGGTAAGGGCAGTATATAAATAAGACATAAATGTGTCATTCCAATAATCGCAACGTGAAAATAATGTTACGATATTCTATTGAAGCAAGGCGTAAATAGAGCGCCTTAGCACATAGGCGGATAATTTGGACATGCATTGTTCATAAAATTTGACTACTCGATTCCCAAACACAATCAGAAGTTGTGCAGCCTTCATTTTTTATGACGCATTTTGTTTTATTATCACAGCATTCAACAATGTCGTACGTTCAACTACCATGTCACACACTATTTACCACTGTGCTGTTCGATGTCCGGTCTTACTCAGTCATTTTTGTTCGCGAACTACCTACAAGTATCTTGGAGTCACTTTCACGGCTTACTTAAATTGGCACAAGCACGTTGACCTCATCTGTTCAAAAGCGCTTCAGAGGCTTGGTTAAGTCAAACGCACGCTGAAAAATTCCACTAAAATGTGCAAACTCACGACCTACAAAACGCTAGTTCAACCCATCCTTGAATACGCCTCTATAATTTGAAGTAGTACAAAAAAAAGCGATACGATTTATATACGGCAGGTTCGATCGCCACTTCTCCCCCTCCTCGCATGCTCAGCTATTATCCCTACAGTCGCTGGCTCGTACACGCGCATGTGATCGTCTTATCATGCTTCACAAAATTGTCAGTTCTTCTGTTCACGTTTGCATGCCTACATCTTATGTCACCAGCTCTGTGCGCAGAACCAGGCGCACTGATTTGATGAACATTTGTCCCACTTAGTTCGCAACTGAACTGCTTTAAATTTTCTTTCCTTCTGTCAACAATTGAACTGTGGAACAAGCTTGATGGATCCGTTAGACGACTACCCACGGAACAATTTTCTGCAGAAGTTATAAAATATATATCGTGTTAGTATTTGTTAGCATTCTTACCTCTGATATGCATTCTGTAAACCTGTTTTGCCTCTTTTATGCGACCATTTAACCTGTTATATTGTGCAAACGTGTTCTTGTACCTTCTAAGTTTTGTACTGACCCACCCCCTTGCTATATCTCGTATGGGTACAGCAGTACTTGTAAATAATAAAAATAATAATATTGTTTAAGCAAGACACGAGGCATCGTCCTCTTACCCACCATATCTTATTGCGTTTTATCAGAAACTGCAGTGTCCTTGTTGTATTCATGGAGCGTTTTTTTTTTCATGCGCATCAGGTGACATGAGTATTGCAAGCGACCTTAAGTGGCATTGACCCCTAAAAGACTTGATGGTGTAGATTATTGCGTCCCAGTGTCAGCTCCCGCGTATCATCTCCAGCGTACAAAGAAACAAAGGAGTTTTGCGCTCTTGTAGTTCTTTCTGCACCGAGTTCACCGAAACACAGTAACGTTCGAGATACATAGCGCTGAGAACCAAACTGTCAGGCCCTCCTCGTCACGGCAATAAGCTCATCCTAATTCGGCACGCTCAGCACACAAGGGCGCCATTCTTTTAGGGAACTCGTTGTGTAGTCAGATGCATCGTGGTAGGTGCACGAGCAGCTTCCACTGCAGTCACGTTGAGCAGCGTAATTTGGCGCACAAAAATAGCAATAAATACGTGTTTTCACATTCATCGCCGAAAAAGGACGTGAAAAGCTGTCGCACAAACTGGCTCATCTAACCTTTTCTCTTGTACTGTGTGTCTCGCCTTTGCCGCAGTTCCCCAACGTGATCGCATGACAAGGTGGCCAGCTCTCATTCTCTCCTCCCGTTACAAGCGTCCGGAAAGTTCTATTGTAAAGAAAGGACCATATTCGTATGATGCTTCTCAGCTTATCTAGTTGACGCATACGTTCCAGTAATTCACGAGGAACTTATTTTGTCGACACGGTAAGAAAACGACACATTTCAGCAATGTGTCATTTTCCTTCCGCGTTGTCAAAGTAAATGTCTGCTAAATTCCTGGAACGTATTCTTGTCCTTTGCAAAAGAATATTTGCAGGGTAAAAGTACTAATTACTTATACAGTTAAGAGCCGATTTTTGAAAAACGTGTTTTATTTTGCGCAACAGCATTCGCGATTTTTACACCGTCTTCGAAAATTGAATGACCTTATTTTTTTTTCAATCTTATTTCTCAAGTTTTTTTTGCGGAAAATTCGCATTTTTACGACAAACTACAACGGAATATGCTTAATAATAACATCGTGGGTTTACAGTTTCCGCTCATTTATGGTGTTCTCCGATAACCCTAGTCTTCCCAAAGCCCCCGAAAGTAGTCGTATGGTGTCGGACCAAAGCTGTGATGCTGCGACCCCGCAGAGATCGGCCACGCACAATAAGGTAGCATGCCATTTCCGCATTATATATCGTTTGTCTATAATGACCCCTCTGTCAGCCGTTCTTTGCTATCATCGTCAAAGCAGAACAATTCTCTGACCGTCTCGCTTACAATAAAGTTCGTTTCGCTAACATAAAGGCGTAGTCTTTCACCTTGTATCAAATTTATTAGAATTTATTCTCTGGACGCGCTCTACGGCCACTGAACATGACATGATTAGAACTAATTTGCAGCAGGTGTGAGTCTGCCATTGTGATCAACTTTACTTCGCTCAAGAAACATAACGAAACGGCATCTTTCGTTCTCACCTTGACTGCTTCGTTGGCGAGGTGAATGCTTCGAAGCATCCCTTTCCCCCACTTCAGCTCTTCGGTGGAAATCATTTCCATATCCGAGCAGCAACCTTCTCTCTTTTCTTTCGCATCGGACTTCTGTTGTTCGCGATGAAATTTTTTGCTGGCTTCTTGAGTGGCAGCAAGCGAAGTAGCTAGCAGTGAAACTGATGAAACAAAAAAAGACGAAACGATATGAATTACTGCTTTTCGCTTGTTAAGTTCTCCCCCTATGCAACGAAAAAGCTGGCTTCGTTAGTGGTAACAAGCGAAGTAACTAGCAGTGCAACTAATGAGACAAAAAAGAAAAGACGAAACAATATGAATTACCGCTTTTCGCTTGTTAAGTTCTCGCCCTATGCAACGAAAATGGCGACAAGAGTAGTGACAATAGTTGCTATGGGCAATAAGAAAGATAAAAAAAAGACCTCAATGGTCTATTGCTTAGTCCTTTTAACACAATGCTCCGCTTTGTTGTGTTCGACCCTCTCGATCTCTTTTTTGTAGCATAAACTTGAGAAAAGTTTCGAAAAATTTGAGTCCCTTAGGAGCCAGATAATTGATTGTTCGCATTAAAAATAAATTCGATTGGAAGTTGCATTCATTACTACCGTTTACTACTTGCTCGCAACCCAGCATAAGCCACGCAGCCATCGTTTCTGAAATTTAATTAATTCATTCGTTGCTATTTTTTGCTGCCACCAGAACAGTTCCACAACTGCTGGTTCCTGTATTCGGCACTGTGAACTCATATGTGTAAAGAATGTATGACAACGACTTAAAAGTCATAAACTGAGTCATAAGATGAGTAGCTGGCGCCGCTGGCTACTGATCTTCTGAAAAAAAATGCATTATTGCTCGCCACCTGTCACACGTAAACTATCCTTTATAATCATGTCAGTACGCGAGCGTTTTTTTTATTTCTTTTTTGTGTTTTTGACTAGGCATTCCCCTAAATCTACTTTACCTCCCTCTGCGTGCAATAAAAAAACTAACCTGATTGTCCAGGCACTCAAGCAGCAATACATACTTTGAGAAGACTGCAGGTCACTATCTCTCTGTGTGTCTTTATTGCGTTATGCTCTGTAGCGGTATATAATGTTGCAAGACGCATGGATTAATCGATTCACTTTCTGTCAGCCTGTTTACTCTTCTGATACGTATTCAGTCCTTCTTACAAACGATACAAAGCGCACTCCACAGCCCCTTCAGTGGGAGTGTGTCTACATTTCAAGGCACTCCTTTTTCTCGAGACCCTCGGGGTCGCAACGAGCTTGTTAACCGAGGAAGTGAATGCTTGCGCACCCAAGTGCATTATTCGAAGCCGTTGACTGCAACTCGGCACGCCACTTCCATGCATCACGGCACGCTATTGCTGTGCCATGCTTAATGGGGTGGTACCACTCAGTTTTGAATATTTGGCTCGCTTTTCCGCAAGAGTTGTTGCTAAGCTATGTATGCGGTCCTGTTTTTCTTTTTTCTCTCATCTTTTTTAAGTCCAAGAGCATCAAATCAACTGAAAACGTTTTCAAAACCTAAGTCGAATCCCAAAATGTGTCTCGAGGGCCGATGTGGTATACAAATAATAATAATAATAATAATAATAATAATAATAATAATAATAATAATAATAATAATAATAATAATAATAATAATAATAATAATAATAATAATAATAATAATAATAATATTATTATTATTATTATTATTATTATTATTATTATTATTATTATTATTATTATTATTATTATTATTATATTTACCATGCCCAGTAAGAACCCTAAGCTCTGAGTGCTGGCGCACGCATACATTTACAAACAAATAACAAAAAAAACAAAAAAAGAAGGAGAATAAGTTAATAAATAATTAATAAACAGAACAATCTTCAAAAGAAGAGTGTACATACGACAAAGCGTAATGTGTATAGAAAAGAAAAAGGAGGAAAAAGGCAGTTGAACAATGTGTGAAACTATGACACAACAACCCAAAGGTCAGAAGGGAACAATGGTAGCGAATTATGCACATTATCGAGGTAATGAAAATAAGCCCTATAAAGACTCGGAATTCTGGGGACAGTTGAATGTTGATGATGACAGGCAGGAACGTGGAAAGTCTGTGTTCTCTAGTGATCTTGCGCGGACTACGAAACATGATGCAACTGATAGGTTCGGGGCATGTGAGTATATCATCAAGAAGTTTGAAAAGAAACAAACTGTCAGCGCGATTACGTCGGCAGCGAAGTAAGGGCAAAGCGGTGATGTTGAATGCTTATAAGCTTTTTTCTGGACCCGATTTACAATGTCACTGTTGGATCTAGAAATGCCGCTCCAGGCGACCTCGGCATATTCGAGTTGAGGAAGACAGTTGCGTACAACTTGCGGAACGGTGTAGGAGAATTGAATTCTCTCGATAGTCTGCAAACAGAGCCAAGAGAGCGCGTACCCCTCATTGCAACGCGTTTTGTGTGAGCTGAAAAGTTTAGCATGATATCAAAAAGTACGACGAGATCATTGATCTCACAAACCTTACACAATTGTACAGAACCTACAGAATAAAAAAAGGAAATGCTTGCTGTTGTGCATGTGAAAGTCATGACTTTGGGCTTAGCAGCATTCAAGGTGAGGTTATTATCTTTGCACCGTTTAGAAAAAAGAAACAGGTCATGCTGCAGGATGCGACAGTCATCAACAGTGTGAATTTGCTTTAAAAATTTTGACGTCATCGGCACATAAAAAGGAATGAAGGATCCCAAATAGCGGAAAGAACCTCATTAATAAATATTAAAAATTTTTGCAGAGGTACTTACGAGTGGGAATGCGAACGCATTATAGCTGCTTTCGCGAATTGCTTTTCTTCTGTGCGCTCTTTGTTCGCACAAACTCTCGCCTGTATTCTAACTGCGCCCAGTAAGGCCAAGTGAAAACGCGCCAAGCGTCTGAACGCGCTCGCTTGCCCACGAGGAGTTCATAATTGGAAGGACTGCTCCGCGGCATTCAATTGTACATTCATGCTTTTATTTTTATACACTCGTGACGTGGCGCCACCTCGTGAACATTGGCTGCTCCGTCATGTGCCCAACGAGGCACGCTCGTTTAGTCAACCAGAACCGTGGAGCCGCCACGATGTCGGGGAAGCGACTCGCACTTCGGAGGCCCGCGCTCGATTCCCACCCAGATCTAAAGTTACCTCGTATTCTTTTCAAGGGCATTGATTTAATTTATTTACCTGAGAAATTTGACCTTAATTTGACTACTTTTTGATGTGGTGTTACTCTTTGCCATCGGCCATTTTTGGTACCATTCGGTCACGCCGCCGACTACAACGTCGGATTTTCACGTAATGGGGTATATAATCCTTCCGCAATAGAAGAAATGAGTCGCCCTAATGCTAATCCTTGAGGAACGCCACGAGTCGCCATGCAAAATGAAGACGCATGGCCATTGACGTTAACATAACATGAAATAAAAAGAATATAGCTGCACAAGAGATTGTCAACTGACGAGTCAACACCAAAGTGTGTAAGCATGATCAGAGGCAGTGAGTGGCTGACTACATCAAAAGTTTGCTGAGGTCACAGTAAATGGTGCCAACTTGCCCCCCTTTGGAGTACCGGTGCGGACATCTGTGTCATAAACTGGCGCGATTTGGGATAGTGGAGCGGCCTTTGAGAAGTCAATACTGATTCGGAATCAATGAATTTTTCACACTAAAAGACAATAGATTGTAAGGAGCGTGCTAAAAAATCTCAGACGTAGCACAGAGAAGAGAAATCGGGTGATAATTAAAGACGTCGGTTTTACAGCCAGACTTAAATGCAGGAAAAACACGAGCAGTTTTCTACATGTGAGGGAAAGGGAAGGCATTCAAAGAGTTATTAAATATAGTTGTCAATACTGGGGCAAATTTTATGCCCTAAGCTTTTAGAATTGCGAAGGGTTTGCCATCAGGGCCGCATGATAAGGAAGGTTTCAAGCGCTTAATGCGCACGTTGATGAGCTTTTCCTGAAACAAACACAGCACTAGATGCAAGAACCGTCGTCTGCGACTGAGTGACACCATCGTTGAAACCTGAAGCTGCTTTACGTAAGTATGAGAAATGGGCAGCAAGATATGCCGCAATTCTTCGACTTCTACTCCACTAGAGCCAAGCAGGCGAAAACACTGCATGTTTACTACAGTGCTTGCGGATATACTTCCAACGTTGCGCCAGCAGGTCGGAGACGCTCTTTTCCAAGAATACAATATATGAGTCATGGTCCCGCTTATAGAGGCATTTGCAGAGAGCCCGAAACAAGCAGAATTCTTCTCTCTAATCATTAGGCACAAGACTCCTAGATCTTTAGTGCACGCGATACTTATGCTTCAGGGCAGCGAGAAGTTCAGACGAGCTCCAGTGGGGATATTTATAGCGTTCGGCTTGTACTGAGGCATATATTTAGGCATACTGCTCAAAACAAGCTCCGTAAACTGATCTAGATAGAGTTTAACGCCGAGAAGCCAAAGCTTGACTGTGAGATAGGCAGGTATGGCGCCCTGCGGAATGGTTTCGACCGCCTCGCTTCTACAATGTGCACCAAAATCTCTATACGCCAGTTGGCATGACACAGACAAACGGTAATGCTGAAATATTGCAGAATAGTATATGGTGCTACGCGCAAGCCACTAACTCGACATGATGACATCGTTAGCACTGTAAAGCGTCTTAGCATGGCTTTTTTAGCAGTCTAGTAATATTAAAGCTTGTAAAGCATGACATAGAAGTTGTTAACCTTGTCCAATACTTGAAGTTACATTAAATAAAGAACAGTTTATGAAGTTTTGATACATTCTTTGGTGCCTGCCGATGTCAGCGTAGAGCTTCCTACTTGTGCCAATTCGCTCAGAGACTTATAAATTTCAGAAGTAAACTGAAATTCACTTTTGCTGCAGATAGTTGTCGATTTTTCTCTGATATACTTTCGTTTTTTCATAAATGGTGAGCCGCAAGGTTTTTAGGCACACATAATAAAAAAAATGTAGATGAAAAGAGATGTCTTGTCTCTTCGGTTAAATTGGGCACTAAAATTGGCTACTTTAGCTTAGCCTTACCACATCTTGTTTGTTTGCCTCTTTGTTCCTTTTTTTTTGAAATCTCATTGACCTGTCAATGTGCTAGTACGAAAATATACGCAAGTGCACTGAAGGAAACCACATAAAAAGCAGCTATTTAAACCGAATCATGCCTCCCCCCCCCCTCACTTCGTGCACCGAAGACATTACGTTAGTTCATATATGATACGAAGCCTCCTGATCCTGCTGAAGCGTACACCTTAGAAATTTGCCTAAGCAAGAGAATAGACAGCAATGAACATATTTGTTTCAAAAAGATAAGTTTGCCTTTGTCGAGGAAGTTAGGCGACCTTATGCGCCGTACTGTTCGATTGTGGTAATGGGCGCCAGGACATCGTGCAAGTTTACATTGGCAGAACCGAACAGTACTAGGCGTGCAAGAGAGTTGGCATGAAAAGTAGTATATGGAGTTTGCAATCTACTCACAGAGACAGAGCTTTAGAAACATTGCCAGCGGCTGCGGGCTTTCCCGGAGACAGGACTGTGAGTCGGCTGAGCCTAAAAGATGTCCGTTGCTGGCAGCTTTTTTATCGTGGCGGACCTTATAGCATTTGCGTCCATGTAGAGAGAGGGGAATTCTCTGGGAATAGATATAAAGCCGTTGATAACGGGCCATTTCTTTATCTCACCTGGGCACTCCTCTGTTTCTCGCTAGCTCATTATCAGTCGTGCGAACGGAACTATGCGATCTTTTCTTTTTTGACGTGCTTGCAGGGCGTCAGACGACACGCTACTACATTAGTTGAAGCGTGGCGTGTTCTCGATAAGGTTACATGCCTAACTGGCACAATATCAAGGCAGTGTCGGTTTCTGCCCTTCTTTGTACAAACAAAAACGTGATGACTTACCATGAGCGCCCCGTAATCAGCGAACACCAAAGCGATCGTACGAGCGCAAGATAGCGCTGCAGGACGGTGAGCAAGGGCAGATTTTTGTAACGAAGTAGCAGTGTTAGGGAGTTGATGCATTTTACACTGCGCTTTGTCGCGCACGAACGCATTCACGGCAGCTCATCCTGCACCCGATTATCTAAGAAAAATATAAGGAGCACTTATTTCTTATATGACAGAACTGGGTTGTGACCTCTTACCGCTGTAAAGGTATTTGCTAAAAATTATATCGCATGCGTTTGTCAGCCACACCGCGCCTACAGAATATATTTGAGATGATTTTCAGCTATTAAACGTGGTTCCATAATACATGCATACCTGCCACCCGGAATCTTGCCAGCATGCCCGAAGAAATTGCGCCGCAATATTTTCCTTCCTTCTCCTTCACTGAGGATTCGTCACTTGGACTGACCTGTATTTCCTATGCTTTGCATCTTCTATATTTACCTCTGAACATGTTCGCTGACCTTGAATATAAAAAGGAAAGGTTGAGGATGGTTGCTGAAATAATGAAAAAAAAAAGCTTGGGGGTGCTTGAGAGTCAACTGTCTTTTCATACGCACGTGCGACCTTTAAGGCGTGATAATACTTCTGCGAATAAAACAACAAACAGTGAACAGCCCTGTGACCTAAAACACTTCGCAAGGACAACTGGAAGCGCTAACAAAGCGATAACGGCGATAGCTGGCTAATGAAACACTGAACAGCTGCACGTCAGATTTCAAAAGAATAGAGATATTTGAGGATTAAAAAGGCTCACATCACTCAAGAGATACGCATTTGGCGCCGAACAAATAAAATGTACATTGAAGGGCATTGTGTTAAAATCAGTATAAGCGTCACACAGGGGCAGCGTAACTCTTTAGGTCTATGAATAACCTTTGGGTTAACGGACGTCGGTAGAAGAAATTTTTAGAAAAAACTAGAAGTTCCCGGCAGTTCTGGAAGTGGTGCTCTGCTGTTGTTATTTATTAACTATAAATAAATGGGAAGGTAGACTACAACAGAGCCAGCAATCTGAATACAGTCAACTGAGGCAACCCGTTTCCCCATATAACGCGCACACACCACCGACACAAACATACTAAGCTAAAAAAACATGAATGTAAACGAAAGAAAAAAATTCTGGAAGAACTCATCTCACGATGACTGTCGGCGGTAATGCGACGGTAATAGCAATAAAGAAATGTAGCGACGTATCATATTCCTGAAGTCACGTTTATTTCACACGTGTAGTGGTAATTCTGACTTTGGTTGCTTCGGCTTTATGCCACCGGTACACCGGTATCGGCCCACTATGAAGTGGCACTCGTTTGCCAAAGTTGCAGTGAGCACAGCGGCGTGACTACGACTGTACGGCGACGACGCAGTTCCGACGATAGAAAGACGAAAACGAGATGACGTCGATGGACCGGCAAAGGTGCTATGACGGGGAAGGTGTGACAATAACGAGATGATGATTTCTACATTATGACTAGGGGCCAGATTCTTAGGCACTAAAAATGTATGTTTTAGGCGCCTAAAAAAGCACTTGTAGCCTCATTTTAGTATATAAACTGCTCGAAAACAATGACCTGTTTCGTGTATTGAATGCGTATAGTCCATTTTCGACGCAAGAACACCGAGGTAGCATTCATTTGTTAGATTTGAAAGGCTGCAGCCTTACTGTGCAAGCCACCGCTTCACAAGGATTTGCTGGGAAGACGAAGGGCCGTTGTTTTGTCCATCCGCGTACTAGAGCCAACACGCTTGTCTTTGTCCACCTCGGTTGTGTCTGTGGTTTTTATTGCGCTAAGTTATTTGTTCAGTAATAAATGAGGGATCGACGTTGGGCTAGTTGGTGTTCGGAACCTTCCTTATGAAGGCTCTCAGAACACTCAGCATCAATGACCCTTATTTGCTCCGTAGTACGACCGAGTTGACTGACCACTTCAAAGAGAAAATCGCAGGAAGCCTTTCGGGGATTTCCATCGAAATAAAAGACCTTTACTACACCCTGCCGCACGCCCCGCTGTGCCTTGTTGTAAGGAGAGCCACTGACGTGGCCGGAAGCCTGAACTTCCAAAATTCGTTCGGGATCAGCATCGATTACTTTATTGAATTGTTGATGTGCTACGTGCAGTCCACTGCGATCACTTTCAACGAGGAAGCGTTTGTCCGGAAAAAGGGCATATGCATCGGTTCTCGTTCAGCGCCCGTGCTTAGTGACCTCCTTTTGGCAAGTTTGGACAGGTGTCTTGAAGCTGAACTATCCGGGTCCAACGTGCACTCTGTTCTTCGGTATGTAGATGATTTTCTAATTGTGTTGAAGAAGGCAGATGGTGACCTTGCTTCCCAGATGAAGACCATCTTCGCCGTTTTTGCCCGTGTGCTGTACGATTTTACCCTCACCAGTGAGCTCCCAAGGAATCTAGAGTTGGGGTTTCTAGACACTAACCTAACCTTTCTCGATGACCACATTTATTGGCACTACGCACCACGCTCAGCAAAAGGCCTGCTCCCCTTCAACTCCGCCCACTCAAAACTCGTTAAGCAAGCAATAGGGACCGCCGCACTAAAGAGAAACTCCCTTTCAGGGTCGTGCGTCCGCATGATTGACTCAAGCTTCAGAATTCAAGTAGGAAGACTGACTATTGGGGAATTTCCTGTCCCGCTAATACAAGACCTAGCGTAGGCAATCCTGAAATCCATCTGAAAATGGTCGCAACACAGGCGGATTTCCCGCGACTGGTCAAAAACGAGCGTTATCCCCTACGTACACATTGTTTCTCACGGCATCAAGGAAGTCCCTCAGCAAGTAGGAGGTCCTGTCGTTTTTTCAAGCGCAAAAACAGGTTAGGCCGGCTACACAGACATGTTAACCACGAAGGACCCAGAAAAAGAGTATATGCATACTGGGCACACAAAAACGCCTGTAAAATGTACCGTTAGAGTTGTGTACGAGATTCCGCTGTCCTGCAAGAAAACGTACATGGGGCGAACCATGCTGTACCTCAATGATCGCCTCAGAAAACACAAAAACAACCTTCGCCAGAAGCAAGGGTGCAATTTGGCGCTACATTGTGGCAAATGTGGCTGGACAGCAAACTTCTGTGCGTGTTGGGTTATCGGCAGATACCGACAGACTTACGCGTGTTTGATAGCCGTAGCAAGCGCTGTTCACAAAGGAGGCAATGTATGCGTGAGCATGGCTTCGATAGCTTTAAGCAAAAAAGAAATCACATTCCTAGACTGCTCCTGAGGAACAGTCACCTTTATAAATAGATGATTCATCTTTCCTACACAAAAACTTTAATCAATGCCTTCTACCCTTGACGATATTCTAGGCGCATGCGGGGAAGCTGCACCCGGTTTGTATATATCGCCTTGTTGCAATAAAGACTACGTTGTTAGTCAGTGCTGGTGCTGTCGTTCTTTCACTTGTCCTCGTCTTACGCGCTGTTTACCCCGTCCAAATACGCTTAATACGTTTCTCTTGACAATATGAGCAGGTATAGTATACATTCAATAGCCAAACTTCTTTGATTACACTGACGCTTCAAGTGCAACAAACACGATAAATACAAAATACGGCAGGAAAGTGACTGAAGCGCAGGATAGTGCTGTGTGTGTAGGCAGACATTATTGCAGGGGAGCTGAGTTAGTTGCTGGTCTACTGCACCGCTCAGGTAAGCCGTCATTGGCAGATATATCTGCACAACCACAAAAGAAGCTGAGTAGCCGAGAAAGGTGGCCACTTAACTACAGTCGACAGTACTTCCAGTGAACCTTGCACGCTTCGGCCGAACGCACGCGCAGCGCAGTCTAGTCAATAGTCTTTCCAAGCAGCAGTCGGAAGTACGCCTTACTCAAAGCTGCACCTTTCTCGCTCAAATCCCCGCTTGCACTATAACATGGAGTTGCGAGCCCACTCCTGAAGATGGATACTTTGGATGCTCTCTTTGTCTGACTATGCTAACCAGTCAGTGTTAGGCAGAGGGTGAAAGGCCCTCGCAAGCTTTGTCTGCGCAAGCGCTTATTTGCTAGGTCACATTGCCAGGTGGTTTTGCCATTAGCAGCAGTCTCTGTTGTTCTTGCCAGGTCTTGTGGAAATAAATGAATGAATGAAATAAATGTGCTTTCGAAGCAATAAAAAATATAAACTTGCAGTTTCGCAGGAAATACGAAGCATTGATACAAAAAGCGAAGTATTATACAATCTGAATTAAATTTCGTAGTTTCATATCGGCCTTGTAAAACATTCGTTTACTAACTAAATTACCAAGTATGGTGTCACGCAGGCCCAGGCAAACGTGAACAGATCTGTCTCGATGACCGCAAACGCTCACTTTCATAACGCTGGCGTGATGAAGAGCGGCAGCAGCGACGTACGAATTCCCCTTCGTGCTTCCTGTCCCTCATTTAAACGCGGACTAGGTGCGCGTGCACACAGCATAAACGAAGTTACTAGACATCTCGGCTCGCCTAGCCAGACATGGCGTTCTGATGCGTCCCATGTCTAGTCACGGCTGGGCCAGAAGAAGAGGCGAAGGCGCACTTCCTCTCTCTTCCCAACCCCCTTGCGTGAGCGAGTAGACAGCGTGTGCTACGCCAACATCCTTCTAGGCTCACCCTCGCAAGCTTTTTCTCGCAACCGCAGCATATGGCTCCCGGGACGCGATCTTACGGCACCTGGACTTTATGCGGAAGGAACCTCACGGTGACATCGTCGCTGACGGCGAAAGTTCGCTTGTAGTATGTATATAATTTCTATTGCAAAAAAAGCGCGCCAAAAAGCATTTTAAGTGGTAAAAGCAAAAATACGATGAGCAAAACGAGAACAAGGTAAAAACGGGGGCCAACGTTTCGACAAGTGTACTTGTCTATTTCAAGGCGACATATGCTTTCCTCGGCACACTATACATACATACATACATACATACATACATACATACATACATACATACATACATACATACATACATACATACATACATACATACATACATACATACATACATACATACATACATACATACATACATACATACATACATACATACATACATACATACATACATACAACCCGCCGCGGTTGCTCAGTGGCTATGGTGTTAGGCTGCTGAGCACGAGGTTGCGGGATCGAATCCCGGCCACGGCGGCCGCATTTCGATGGGGGCGAAATGCGAAAACACCCGTGTACTTAGATTTAGGTGCACGTTAAAGAACCCCAGGTGGTCAAAATTTCCGGAGTCCCCCACTACGGCGTGCCTCATAATCAGAAAGTGGTTTTGGCACGTAAAACCCCATATATTATTATTATTATTACATACATACATACATACATACATACATACATACATACATACATACATACATACATACATACATACATACATACATACATACATACATACATACATACATACATACAAGCAAACATGAACACATATCCCTCGATAACCGCGGAAACTCGCTGTCAAAACGCTGCAGTTAGGAAGCGCGGCAGCAGCAGCGAGCGAATTGACCTTCGTGCTGCCGCTCGCATCAACGCGAACAAAACCGCAAAAACACATCGCAGCGCGGGCTCTGTACACGTCACAGATGGCTTTCAAGATACAGCGGCCCGGCCGCGTGCACGCGGCCACCCGGGCCGCCCGGGCCGCCCGGAGTAGAGCGTGGCCCCATACCTACCCTCCCCCCGAAGCCTTGCGCGTGACGGAAGGTGGCGCGCTTATGATCACCGGCTCACCTTCGCACGCTTTCTCTCGCACATACAGCATACGAAGCGCGGCGACGATTGTATCGCCCTTGGACATTATACGGAATCTCATGGCGACGTCGACGGCAGAAATGCGCCGTGAGTGTCCATACAATTGCTTTCGCAATAATAAGCAATTATAGGCATTATATGGTCTCTGTCAAGCTACTTCTTAACCCATATGTCGGGTTTATGCATCAAAAGGGAGGTCCCTCGCGCGCGGGATGAAATAAGCATTTTTCTATAATCCGGTCTTTAATGTGTGACAATGGTATAACAAATACAGGGCGACGACACCGGCACGAGGACAACGGGATGACGACGACTGTAAAAAGAGAATGGCGTGGCAACGGCAGTACGATGACAACCATATGAGAAAGCGGGAATGACTATGCTGGCACAACCACGACGGCATGATCGAAGATTACAGTATGACAGCGGATGCATGATAGCGTCCCTGTGATAACAACGCCATAACGACAGTGGCATGACTGCGGCGGCGTAATCACAATTTAATGGCGGCAGCACGATCACGATACAATGACGAACAAATAAGGACATCGATGTATCGACGAACGTGGTAAACGATGACGGCATGACGACAATGGGATGACGATACTGAAGGGATGAGGATGGTGAAACGACAGCATGACGACGATTACATGATCATGAGGGTATGACGACGAATGCATGACGAAGACTGTATGACGATGATGCAGAGACGACGATGGGATGACAACGGCGTGAGGACAATGGCATGACGACGACTTCATGATGACAATGGCGCTATGATGACTTTAATACTAAACCTTTATGAAGACGATGGGTGACGACGACAGCATGATGAGAGTAGAAAGATGAAGTTGAAGTGATGATGATGTCATAGTGATGTTCTGACAATGGATGCATGATAGCAACTGTCTGACGAAGAAGGCATGACAAGAGCGGCATAATCACGATCGAATGACAATAGTATGATTACAATACACTGACGAGACAAAAAGAGAGAGAGAAAACTTTATTTTTATGGAGTACGGAGAGGGCTGGATCCCCGTGGCGGATGGAGCCTTCAGTCCAAGGACCCAGTGGCGCTGGCAGCTCTTTCGGCTCTGCTGATAGCTTTCGCTTATCCTCTAATGCCGAGCTGATCAGCACCATCTCCCACTGCTTTGGGCCACCCCCGCTTCACCTGTTTGTCACGCGACGAACGAAAACCGCGAAAACTGATATAATATGTGCATATGATATGATATGTATATGATATGTATCTGATATGATATGTGCACACTGATTATGCAGGATGAGACCGAACGAAAAAATTATAATTATTTCTGATTCAATGCTTTTTTCGTCATTAGCCCTCTGCTATTGGTCAAACGTTTTCTGGCTGCGCCCACTTACCCTATCTGTAACGCTATGTAACAAAACTGCGACAACTCGCCGTGTCAATGTGACGTGCACGCCGAACAAAACTGATTTTTTCCTGAATTGCCGGAGGCTGCCCCATTCCGGAAGGAATAGAAGATGGCTGCCAGCCGATCGCTCTGGCACTGGCTACTCGTAGCTGCATGGATTTGTTTGCGTGAAATATTTTTCGTAGCAGTATAACGTTATTGAGCCCTTTCGGCACGTATACGACATCCCACTGCCAACTCTGATGATGGTGCGTTCTGGTGACATTTTGAACCTTCCATGGCATACCGCCGAGATTTTCGACCAGCCGCCGCAAGCTAAGTTCAGGGAAGTGGACCAATCGCAGACGACGGCACCACCTTTCCAAGCCGGTTATCTAATTTCACTGTGCTGGCTCGGCCCCACTGAAACCATCTGCACTTGAGCGTGCTCCTCACCTCTTGTCAGCCAATTTGGTAGGAAAAACTGCTCAACGTAGGCATCTACGTAGGCATCAACGTAGGCATCTATGCTATCCTCTTTGAAAGCAAAAAGGTTACCTCCTATAAACGAGGTGCGCGTTTGATTGGGCTTTTCAAACAACGCTGCGGGTTACCGCCCGATGCTTGCGTTCGTGGTAACGCAAATATGACGTCAGGAGATTGGAATAAAAGCAGATTCGAACAACTTTATGTTATAGTGCCCCTAGTAACATCTTTTGGTGGAAGGTTCTGGGTACGCCCGATTGCAACCCTGTCCTGGATCTCTGCAGTAGATGCCACGTTTGTCCCGTCACGATGCCTGAAGACAGTGCGCAGTCTACGCAGTACACGCCAGCTCCGGCATTGACCATTCTTTTGCATCTCCTCTACCCCAGTACAATCTGTGGTACGGACACCACTGACGTGGAAGACAGGCTCGTGTTATACGAACGCGTCAGAGATCACAGCAGGTGGGACGAGACGATGGCTTATGCCAACATGTATTTTTATGTATGGGCTACAGCAAGCGTCTGGTTTAACACGCACGAAGAACTGACAAGTTGGGACGTATGAAAGCAAACTTATACGCGACTGGTTTGGCTGATCAGTTGGACTACAGCTTGCAGCGAGACAAGAACTCGCGTCAAGAGCTCAGTCGTCCACGGAACCCTATAAACCACGTATATTGAAGACGTGTTAGCCCTGCGCCGCAAAGTTGACAAAGACATGCCGGAGGCACACAGGGTCGGGCGTGTGTTAAAAGGCTTAGCTGACGATGCCTTCAACTTGCTCCTCTGTAAGAACTGCTCCACGATTGAGCCCATTGTCACTGAATGACGGCGGTTCAAACAGGCTAAAAGCAGACCGATTATTCAGCTCTTTGACCGCCTCCCTAATACCACTGCGACTTCCTCATGCGACAATCCGGTGGCAACACTTCAGCTCTCGATTTCTGACAACCTCGGAAGCACTGTCCGCTATGGCTACCGCCACTTACCAGACCCGTGTGCACGATAATCTTGCAACCATATCTCTTATTCAAGCCGTCTTGCGTCAAAAGGTTGCCAATATGGGCGTTCTACTTCCACGTACTGCCAGTCACAACCCTCACGCCATGTGTCCCACTCGTCATAATACTCAACACCACGACGCCCCAGCCGTTGCTGCTGCTTTGGTTCCCCGTTTCCCACCACACCACAGAAATCCTTCTGAATGGCGCACGCCCCACGGTAGACCAATCTGCTTCTCTCGCTCTCGCGTAGGCCATATTTCCTGCCACTGTCGCAGCCGACGGTATTCCCAACCCAGCTTTCATGATGACCGCCATCAGTACTCTGGACCTTACAGTTCGTCTTCACGCTCAGACCCACTGTACACTGAATCCACCGTTCAAAGAGACTGGTCAAGCCGCTTGCTGTCACATCAGGGTCGTCAGTCGCGCTCACCACGAAGGTGCTGCTCTCCGTCCACTGCTTACTCCGGGCACCTGTCGGGAAACTAGACAGTGCACCTTCCGGAGTTGAAACTGAATTGATGACCCGTACCGAAGAACCTCTGCCGAGTGTTAATTCAAGCCGCAACTTGCTTGGTGTTTTGTTGAAGGAGCGCTGACCGTTACCGCTCTTATGGACACGGGCTCATATTTCTGCAATGAGTGCTACGCTCCGCTACCGACTAAAAAATGTCCCTACGCCAGCCGTGTCCCCTAAAGTTCGTGTAGCTGTCGGAAGCCAAACAGCCCTTCTTGGTATGTGCACTGCTCGCATTGCTGTTGCCGGCCACCATACTTATCTTCACTGTTCTCAGTGATTGTCCAAACGATGTCATTCTTGGCATCGACTTCTTGACCGCTCACTCAGCCCTCATCAATTGCTCTAACGGTGCTCTACAGCTCGAATTGCCTTTGTGCCCTGATGTCACCTTTGCAGGTCACGCTCAATTACGTTCCATAGATTTCCTTCGGCTTCCACCTCAAGCTGCCACCTGCGTACTTATGTCGGCGTTCCCGTCACTCCCTGTTGGCGATTATGTAGTAGCTCCGCTTACAGATTTAATCCTCACCCGCAACCTCATTCTTCCGCACGTTATTGTAGCTGTTGCCAACAAGAGAACATTCCTCTCTGTCCTCAGCTTCTCGACTTCCACCCAAGTTTTTCCTCAAAGGACCTCACTCGCGGAGCTTTCTGCCTTGGGCGACTGCACAAGTTCTGCTTTCGCCCTTGACACTAATCCTGCGGCCCTATCTTCCACGACCGCGCCAATTAAGGAATTTGTTGACAAAATGATATCTCCGGGCCTTCGAACTTCCCAAATCGAAGCACGTCGCGTTGTTCTAACGTCCTGCCTCGATGTCTTCGACGTCAACAATCGTCCTTTGGGCCGAACATATGCAACCCACCGTATTGACACTGGCGATACCAGTCCTCTTCACCGACGCCCTTACAGTGTGTCTCATTCTGAACGCCAAGTCATGCAGATGGAGGTAGAGTAAATTCTTGCCAAAGTCGTTATAGAGCCTTCATCTAGCTTTTTGGCATCACCTGTCGTGCTTGTTAAAATGAAGGTCAATAGCTGGTGATTTCGCATCGATTATCGCCATCGCAATCGAATCACTAAGAAGGACGTTTATCCTGTACTACGAATTGATGATGCGCTCGACTGTCTTAATGGTGTCAAGTATTTCTCATCACTCGACCTACGGTCTGGATATTGGCAAATTTCTGTCGATGGCCACGACCGTGAGAAGACCGCATTTATAACCCCTGATGGCCTATACCAATTTAGGGTCATGCCTTTCGGTTTGTGTACTGCTCCTGCAAAACTTTTGAGCGCATAATGGGCTCGCTTCTACGCGGTTTTAAATGGCCAACCTGCTTTGCTACCTGGACGATGTTGTTGTTTTCTGCTCCATGTTTGAAAGCCACCTTCCTCGTCTGTCGGCCAATCTTGACGTTTTTCGTCGCGCTGGTTTCTTCTTGACCACCTTGTCGACGCTACCTGTGTCCATCCAGAACCTGCCAGAGTTCATGCTGTCCGCGAGATCCCAGTTCCGCCTTCTTCTCAAGAGGTCGGCAGTTTTCTTGGGCTCTGCTTTTATTTCCCGAGATTTGTCAGTAACTGCGCAGACATTGCCCGACCACTTACTGACCTCTTCAGGAAGAACAATGCCTTTTCTTGGGGTGGGAAACGAGCGAACGCCTTTACGGCACTGATATCTGCCCTCACATCACCACCAGTGCTGGCTCATTTTGGCCCGGCCACAAGAACGGAGCTTCACATCGACGCAAGTGGCCGTGGTATTGATGCTGTCCTTGCTCAAATACAGAGTGGCGAAGTCGTGTCAAAGCGTACTCCAGCCGCCCACTTTCTCCATGAAAACAAAATTACTCGATTACTGAGCGGTAGTGCCTAGCTCTCGTTTGGGCTATCGCAAAATTGTGCCCTCACCTATACTAGTCGCCCTTTCACAGTTGTTACAAATCATCATGCGCTCTATTGGCTGTGAACCCTTAAAGATCTCACAAGGCTTGCCTGTTGGGCATTACGACTACAGGAGTAAACGTTATCTGTAGTCTACAAATCTTGAAAGTTGCACAAGTATGCCTACTACTGGCCCACCCTGATGCACCAAACCTCAAGCTGACGCCTGCGTCTTGGCCATCACTGACTTTCTTCATAGGCTGACGAACAGCGCCATGATCCATTGTTTCTGGCCCTCATTGACCATCTTCGATCCGGCAATGCCGTTCTTTCAGTCAGTATGTTCTTGCTTCAAGACGTATTGTACCGGCGCAACATGCACCATGATGGCGAGGAAGTTCTCGTCGCTTCACATCATCTGTGCAGGAATGTCCTCACGCAATTTCATAATGCTCCAACCTCTGGACATTTAGGCGAGGCCTTTATTTAGGCGAGGACATCTGGCGTGGCCTTTATCACTCCGTTCACCGATATGTAACAAATTTTGGCCGGTGACAGCGTCGGAAGCAAATTACGACACTTCCTGCTGGTCTCCTTCAAACAATTAAAATCCCTATCGAGCCGTTTTATCACGTGGAGCTATACTTGCTAGGCCTCTTCCCCACATCGACCACGGGGAGCAAATGGGTTTCGTCTGCAACAGATTGTACCAAGCGATACACAATCACTCAAGCACTCCCGACCAGCTGCGCCGACTGATGTCGCTGATTTCTTGCTCTATGGCATCATCCTTCAGCATGGCACAACTCGTCAGCTACTCACAGGCCGTGGTCGCTACGTTTTGTCTCGCTTGGTTGACAACATTCTCTGTTCGTGTGCTACTCATCATAAGTTTGCCACTTCGTATTATCCCCAGAATAACGGCTTTGCTGAACGTCTCAACCGTACACTGGCCGACATGCTTTACATGCATGTTTCAGACGATCACAGTGATTGGTACATTGCTGGGCCGTTTGTCCCCTTCGCCTACAATTCATCCCGTCATGAAACAGCCGGCTACTCATTCTTTCATTTTCCGTCTGGCCGTGACCCCCTTTTGCACTTCGACACTATGCTTCCGCGTGATTCGGCGTCCACCACTTCATATGCTCATGGCGCCATGGCCCGTTAGGCTATCGCACACATGGTAGCTCGCGATCGGCGCTTTTCATCACAGGTCGCACAAAAGTCTATTTATGATCGTCGACACATAAATGCCTACTTCCCTCCAGGTTCTTTCGTCCTGCTCTGGCTCCCACCTCATCGTGTTAACCTTTGCGAGAAGCTGCTGTCACGCTATGCAGCACCCTATCGAGTCCTGCGCCAACTAACTTCGGTCACCTATGAAATATCTCCGCTGACATCCAAATCATCGACTGCCACACCACCAAGCGACATCATGCATGCTTACAGCCACAAGCTTTACAACCGCAAGCATCATAGCAAGCACCGGGACGGTGCTTGTCCGCCGGGGGTTGTCACGGTTAAGCGATGAAGACGACAACGATGTAGGCATGACTGAACGCTCGAGCAAGCCGGAACCTTGTTTTTGTGCTGCGTAGCCTAACACTAACCAGCTACTGCCGATGAAATACTCCTCGTAATAATAACTATAACCCCGACATGACCTACCCGTCATAAACATTCTTTAACATTAAACGAATTCTCATTTCATACGGAATGTCCTAAGTGTTCATATTTTCCCTCAATGGCTCGTGGATGGAAGAAGTTGGATTCTTCCATTATAAGCAGCCAAACATTTCCTATTATTTTATCATTAGTTGAAAAATAATTACATGTCTTACAATTATGACCTACCAGTGTTATTATTTTTCCTGCGCAACATATTGTATACATAACCCTAACTTGTACTAGCGATACCTAAAATGGACCCTATGGTTTATTACCACTTTGTTTGACCATAACATTAATACAATGTATTATTCTCTGTTTTTTCTGCTTACCGTACTCCTTAACTATGCTTATTGTCTATATATTTTGTGTAATCACATTTCTACACATTTACATGTTATGTGTTATGATTACTTATGTACATGCCCTTCCTGTTATGATCCCCAATGGGATCGATGGTACTAACAACTAAGTAAATAAAAAATAAAAATAAATACCTTGACAGCGTCACCAAGAAGTAGCAAGTTTTTCGATGGCGAAGACATAGGAAGGACTTTCCTCTTACTAGGTAGCAGCTCTCGCAGCTTGTCCCTTCAAAATTAACAACGTGGTGGTCCTGCAGCAAACAGTGTACAGACGACTGTGGGGTCGAATGTTTCGCTTTGTCTGTCAATAGACCCTCAGGCGCTCCTTGTAAAACTTAACCTGCCACCACATTTCCAATTGTAGGAGGAAACCAGCTCTTCTGACGGTTTCACTTCACTGGCATGCAAAAAAAGAGTAAATAGTCAAACATATCTCGCGACCTGTTGTGATTATTCATGCCATGCCAAACATATGCAGTTCAGCAAGTGCCAGAAAGTTTGTGCAACCACACAGCTGAGTAAAACATCTCAGGAATGTTTCAAATTGCCAAACTACGCTGAAGACGTTGTCCCCAGGCACAATGATAGACAGTGTCAAACCGCCTGACCCCTGAAAGTGGAAGGCAGCATTCGAAAAAAAGCCGCCTCTTCAAGGAGAAGTTTAAACCTTTCCTTACAACCATATATTTGAAAAAGCCCAGGTCGAAAGTAGTAAAGCAGTGATCCTACTCAGCATCACAAATGAAGAGGCATTGCACGTTTACAACTTGTTCTTTGCAATGGGGGAAACACTGAAGATTTGCAAAGTGTACTGCGAAAATATGAAAAATTGTTTATTGACCAAGGAGATTATGAGTACTAAAGGCATGGGTTCTGCCTTGGGACGAAAGATGAAGCAGAACATCTCATCGCTTTTTGCGGGAGTTCATGAAGCAAGTAGTGAACTTTCGGTCACCAAGAGGAGTCGATCAGTGATAATAGATACACACATGTACACATTACCCGCCATCATGGTTTACCAGCTGTGGTGTTGCACTGCTAAGCGCCAGGTCGAGTTCCGGCATCGGCGGCCGCATTTCCATGGGGGCGTGTGTCCCGTGAATTGGGGGTACGTTAAAGATCCCCAGGCGGTCAAAATTAATCCGGGGGTTTTGGGGGGTAAAACCTCAACACTCTCTCTCTCTCTCTCTCTCGCACACGCACGCACACAAAGAAACTCACACAAAAGCTACTGAGAGAAAACGGCCTCACGTTGAAGAAAGCTGAACCAATTTACAGATAAACAGAAATTTCCCACCCACAGAGTGCCTCTTGGCAAAGGCAGACGGGCAGGTGGACTACACCTGCATATCAGATTATGAAAAAGCAGCACGGCCAAGATGTTGCCAAGGCGGCAGGGTACACGCACCAAGACAGTGTCCTTCATACAATAAATCACGCTATGCATTCACGTAAATGGATGAAACATTTCACAAGTTATTCCTAAAACCAAAATGTGAGTCAGGTTTAAGCAGAAATAATTGTTGAGTGTGATGCAGTCAACATTGTTGTTTAAAGAATTCATGGTGGTACCACGATCGGCAGCACAACTTCAGGGAAGATATGCAACCAATAAATCAAGAATATACTGTAGAGCAAGTTGGTTGTACATTATGATGTTTCCAGGCAAAGTCGGATCAAAATAAAAGATTACACATGGCACGGCTGCGGCGTCATTGCGGCGCCATTTGTAACGAATTAGTCGATGTCCGATGTGCTCATGCCGGAGCGCTAACACACTTTACAACGTTGTCAAAAGTGGACGCTGCAAGAGAGCTTCGCCATCTGGTACGTAAGGCACGTTGGATCGCTGAAATATTCCTGGGAACTTGCTTCAAACATATATTACACAGCCTCGGTCCGTCTTTACGAACGAATTTACTGCAAAATACCACATGTTATGGTCCAACACTGCTCTAGCTCTCGGCAATGGATGGAAGTAGCCTTCACTAAATCATACTGCCATCTCAATGCATTTCATACGTGCCCTCTGCACCTTGAAAAAGACTATTGAGCAACTCCCCTGAAAATGTTATGGCTTCGAAGAAGATTATCCGGTGTGCGTTTGGCAAAATTAACAATTGGCCTTTTACTGAAGCAAAGGTACAAGGAGGAGGGGTGGCGGTCTTACTTTTCGTTGGCCCAGAAAGTCACGCAAGTGCATCTACAGCGTCTGAAAGAAACGTACTTGAACGCTCAACTATAGACAGGCTGTGTCTTGTCTAGTGCATGTGACTACTGTGAGCACTTGTCTCATCTTTCTCGGTTTCTTTCACCCTTGGTTCACCTTTCTCTTGGTTCTGTCACTGTGCTATGAAAACAGCAATTTTGATAACTTCTTGTCCGTTTCCCGAGGCAGTGTTGAAACGAGCTAAAAGCGGAGTCTTCTAACTTTATAAACCTCCTTACTTTATGTGTGCAAAAAATGTCTCCAAATGTGGATGGTTTCTACATACCCCATAGTTAAAACTTGCCTTGTACCAATTACGAACGGGTTTTCGTTCGCGAAAAATAGGACCATTCTTGTGGGATGTAGGCCTTCGGGCATATTTTAAGGCTGACCTCTGTGAATAGTGAATAACTGCGCCATCCCATAGAAACAGCGTTTCTTTTCAGCTCGCTAGACATTGACGCCAGACGCTGTGTTGAAGTTCCTAATTCCTGTAATTCTGCTGTCACGTTAGTTGCCTTAAAAGTATACATTTCATTGGAATCAACCTATTTGAGCTTTATGTTTCTTCAATTATGTCTTGTGTACAAGAATGGATACTTGAGAGATGGTGCTGAATGGCACAGTGCTTTGATTTCAAAAAGTTTATTTGAGACATGTGATAAGTGTCGACCATTTTACTTTCCAGTCATCACACATTCCTACGGCATTCAACAAAAAAATGAAAACAACCAATGAATGAAACCTACGACCTGCACGTGCGCTAGAGATAGCTGAGCTCTATTACAGTGATGGCTATCGAAGGGGTACATACTGATGCATGCATTACCTGCTCGGGCTATCTTTTTCCCTCAAATACCTCGCGCGGGCGACGATCGCATTGCCTAACAAAATGCCACTCGTCAAAAAGCGCGAAGCAACCGCATGATTTGCAGTGGGCTGCAGAGCATGCGGTTGTAATTGTCGATTGTAATTAAGCTCTATAAACCCGTTCACACATCGGCCGGACTGCTCAACAAGCTTATCAAATGACAGCGAAATCTCGTAAACCACATTTTCCGCACATTCCATAGCTCTTTTCAGGTTATGTAAATTGTAATCAAGTATGCGATGATGACGATTTTTCCTCTTTCCTGAGGTAGGTCGTGTGAGCCTTCAATTCTGCCTCCGCAGAATCTTTTTGACAAGTTTTCAGCTACTGAAACTTGCATTTGCATTGGATATCCTGCGTCAATCAAGCGCCCCGATTGCTGGCAGCAACTGTCCATCATTTTGCGTGGGCAGGATTTTTTGGTTGCTTTATTAAATCGCAGGTTAAAATTGCTACACTTCAGAAGCTTAATGGAAATGCGCTGCATCCATGGACACAAGATGCTTATGGCTGCGCGTTTGATATTTACAACAAATGCCATCGTCATAAAAGAACTTCAAATCAAGAAATCTTATTTTCCATAGTCTGGGAATTTCTGTGCACTTCAACAGATTTAAAATGCTCATTGAGAGCAGTTAGCAGAATAAAAGCGTCAGTGTCGAAAGTGTATGCATCACTACGAAGAAATACTAAAAAAAGACAGCAGCCTTGAGCGATTCCTTCGGCTCTGCCACCTTGAGGACCATCGGACCACCGTCGCATATTTGTTTGCCTGCTTTTAAAGCGATAGCTGTCCTTGGCTCCTCCCCTCCACCTTTGCGGTTTGTCAGTTTCTGGCCATTTACTGGCAACTTGGGACACTGGATGTCACTAGGTGATACAAGGCACCGAATATAGGCACCAGTGAACGAGCCTAGATAACCCTGGTATGGTGACCAAGTAGTATGACCCTGTCTGTTCTGCGTAACAAAAAAATTACTTCCTACGTAAAACCTGAACATAAGATGTCGGCTCACAGGCATATCTAAAGAACACCGATCTATTAATGGAATAGTTAGTTATATATAACGTATTCTTTTATTTTTTTTATTTAGCCACTCGATATGTACCATTGTGTGTGTGCGCGTTCTCTGTCAATCCTCCAGAATGTCCCACTACGATTATTTCATGAAGCTCATCAAACTAGACCAGCTTTTGCATAGCGTCATATAGGTATCACCAATGAACAAAGTTTTGCTTCACGTTGATTTCAACATGTTCGTTGCATCTGCATGCAATAGCAACAGGGTCGGATTGCGTTATCAGAAGAAAATCAGAATAAAGAAATAAAACAAGCAGACATGAACATGTAATAACTAATCTGAAAATCAATAAACATGTACATATGCAAATATGTAATATATATCGAGAATGCCACTTTATTTCCAACACACTAGAATATATATATATATATATATATATATATATATATATATATATAGACACGTGCGTACGTACGTCAGGGTTCGCACAGAACATGATACGCTGAGGGACGCTTGCAGCGCGATCAATGCAGCATGGGTTTTACGAAATCTTTTCCACTCAAATAGTTGTGCACGCCCACTGCGGAGGGAATAGGCAAGAAGCCAGTGGTTGTAGGATTGTTGGGTAGGGAGAGGGATGATCGGTTGTAGAATAATGTAGTAATATATTGTAAGAAATTTTAGAAAAAATGTAATAGAATGTTTTCATGATAAAGAGGAGTGTTTAAATGAGCACGTCTTGCTTAACTTCTTTGTGATGTATGCAAGTTACCTTTTTATGGAATACTAACGTATGTTGTGGACTCCTAAACACGTCAGAGACACACTTTATCACTCTCAGACTATCCCTGCCTAAGTAGGCTAGATTTAACTACTAGTTCAAATGTGTAGCTGTATGAAACCTTGTATTTGCAGTAGTTTGGTCAAAGGCTTGCGCAATTTTTTTTTTCTTTCTGTGAAGTAATTCAATATTTTAATATCTAAATATATTTGCTTCGGGCACTCTTGGTGCGTCATGTTTGTTTTCCTTTCTATTGTGTTTTCATAGTGATGTTGCCTTGGGGTCAGTGCAGTAACGTTCGAGAGCGTGTGCAAAGCAGCCATATTTTCTGTTCGCATCATTCAGTAGGACACCGTCAGAACATCTACCTGTCCGACTTATCGGCAGCGTATCATTTCAGATGCCCTTTAAATACTATTTCCTGTCACCTGTGCGGTGACAGTGTGCGGCGACAGTGACCGATTGGGATTGTGTGTCTATGCTCCCTTCTTTCTTTATCTCTGCTTTGTTATCACTTTACTCCCCCTCCCCTCTTTCGCCAGCGTAGGGTGGCAAACCGGATCTTCCCCTCTGGTTAACCTCCCTGCCTTGCCCCTTTCCTCTCTCTCTCTCTCTCTCTCTCTCTGTTCCATTTTTGAAAAACCAGTGTTTGTGAAAACTGATGTTTAAGCCGCCGGAGACGAGACCGTTCCTGTGTTAATTCTTTCTGATCCGATTATTTCTCTGGTAATCCCAATCTTTTGCAGGAAATATCCAATATCGAAGTAAACAAACAATAAAATATTTTCAAAGATGTGAATGTCAGCAATGCTAATTACATCATTTGTCGACTTTGTGCCGCAGGTAAATATTCTTGCCAAGCACTGCCAGAGACGAAGCTTTGGGCAGTACAGAAGACGACGACGCACACTGGTGTTGCTTGGACTGCCTTCCATCTTGCATGCCTTGCATGCCAGTAGACACGTTGTAAATACCCTGTAAACATATATTAAGCCTGTCTTCTCCCCGTAGCAATATGACTCTCCTTGTAATTTTACAAATGTTCAGGCATCGCATCACCCTGAAGATAGTAGGCCTCTGCGCTCCAATTCTGGAGCCTGCTGCCTGATGCATGTAACCTGCTTTGGGTGGTATAAAAGTGGTCTTCAGATAATCTGTGGCCGCATGTCACACCATTATAATTTTGAATGAAAAAGTTTAAAGAACCAGATGCTCCTTACAACATATTAAGTTTTTGGTATTTTATGAGAAAATTCTTCGACTCATTGCCAAGGACTCCAGTGGATTTTTTCGTTTATCATTATTCACTTTGTCGTTCAGATTCATGTAATATAAAATTTCCCCTTCATTTAAGAAATTTGGACCAGAAAGGGTTAAAGAATTTCCTTCCTTTTCAGTCTCCGTGAATCGTTATGAAGGTGCTGGCTGGGGATTATTCAAGGTCAAAGCTTTTGCTACAATTGATGTCGAAAGCGGAATGACGCAGTGCCATCTATGCGTTATCTGAGCGAACGGTTTTTTTTTTTCAAGTATATTTGCAGTGCTGTTATATCGGGCACGTGGCGGCTGAGAATCCTGTGAGCTGATATGCAAAACAATTTATGCAGCGTTAATGGTGGGACGTCGTTGTTGGCATTGACGCCGTCGATACTCTCAACATTATTTTCCATCAACCACCTGATACTCGGCAGATCCTCCATTGTGAGCGCTTATTTGTATCGCACTTATTTGACCTTTCTTTGTATCGTCGACGCTGTTTTCCCGAGCATGGCAACGAAAAATTTCACGTCAGCACACCACCATCTTGTCAAGAACAATTATATGCTATGCACATAATGTCATCCTCGTATCTCACCAGTATTGCTCGTTCTGGCGTCCGAAATAAATGTGCAGACACCAACGCTCTCCGAGTCTGTGTAGAGCACAAAACTTTGCAAACCCAGCGCTGTTGTTCAGCGATAGTGCATGCGCATTTTTCATGGGCCGGAATGCGAGTCCATTGATTCTTTAAAATTTCAGTTAGTCAAATAATAATTGGGGGGTTTCACGTGCCAAAATAATGATCTGATTATGAGGCACATCATTCGCACATTCAAAGTAAAAAAACACAGTCGAATCATTTTAAACTTGAAGGACAGGTATGACCTAACAACGTTTCAGCCTGACAGGAACAATGTTTTAAACAGTTGCCTGTCGTTGCCACTCTTTTAGGCGGAAAAATGCGTGTACCGTTATTTGTTGCGAGGGGCACATACTGCGTTTTCTATGTGCTTATCAGAACATCGGCATTTGATGTGTTCACTAGCACTTGGGCATTTCTCAGATACAGTGTTGCACTGCATACAATAAAAGCAATCTAAAAAAATAAAATTGGGCATTTCATCGCGTCTGCAATTACTTTTTGTTTTCTCTTCTAGAACACCCTAATGTTTATCCCACATTAGTAATGGCAATCGGCTTTGTTATTGTACTCGTACAACCTGCTCCGTTGTCAAGGGTATCTATCCACTCAAATTCTATCTACACCCGCTTCTCCCTCAAGCAAGGATATCCTCCTCTTCGCTCTATACTTAGAACCACTCTGTCTTCTTGCAGCAACGTTCGTAGTTTCAATATTCTGAAGAACGAATTAAAACTGTTAGAGAAATACCAATGATCTGGCCTTCACCTGCCGGACGACCCGAGCATCGATAAAACTCTGCCTATCACATAAGAGTGTTGTGCTGTCTGTCGTGTGCAAATAAATAACTTTAGGATCTCGGGCCTATGGTTTGAATTGGGGGCTATTACAGCATCAGAATATGGTTGCACTGAATAACCTTGCGTACCACCTAAATATCTGGGTGTTCTACTGCATGCTGTTAGATACGGGACCTTTTCCTGAGCCTCCTTCGAGTTCACCAGACCACATCGAATCGCGTCGCACCTAATTAAGGAGCGCAGAAACACATCTACCACGTTCCCGAGGCATGGCACGTCCAAACAAGTTGGCGTCCCCCACCTTGTGCGCCGCATGTGGAGCTGTTGTCCCACTGCTTGACTCTTCCCGAAAGTGTAGTGGGAGCCTGGCACTGTTCCAGGTAACGTGAGTCCCGAGCAAAGCTGCTTTGCGGCTCTGAAAGGTCGCTCGAGAACAAACCGCCTGCCCCCGCTGTGCGCTTGCAAGCCACGAGGCAATACGGCTGTAATGCACAGTGAAGCCCTGGCAGCAACCCCCTCGTCCGCCTTTGTGACGGCAGTTGCAAACTAGGAAGGCAATACCGCAGAGAAGTACTCCCTCGGACAGGTGGAGACAATGGAGCGACCCCCTGCGCCGGGTGTGACTTACATTCGCACGGGCGCTTACCATTGGCCGGAAATGACGCCACCTGAGCGGGCTCGCCGATTGGCCGAACGGGACGTGACTTCGAGACACCGATGGGGTAGAAAGCCAGAGATCGGGAGCAGCAAGAGAGCATTCCTTCATTCATCTCTTTCGAGCTTCTTGCCCCGGGCCGCAGCGTCCGAGTTGCTGCCGGCCCGTAATGACTTTATGACTGTTAATCTCTTTGTACTCTCACTGTAAATAATGTAAATAAACCTCCAATTTTCATCTCAAAGTCCTCGTCAACCTCGGCCAACTCCCGCACACAACGCCAAGGTCCAAAATCTGGGGGCAGCAATTGGGATTGTCCTCCAGATCCAACAATTCCTACAAGTTAAGTATACACTATACTGCGGAGAGCGCGTTCCAGCCTTTAAGCGTTACACACGTACCTTTTTCCTGCAGCGCAGAAGCCTTACACGTGCCTTATTGCGATAGCAACCATATGGACACTTCAGGCGCGTTTCCGCCAGCGTCGGCGCTGCCGTGGTGTTCCGTATGAAGTCCAAGCCAGACGCCGTATGCTGTGGGTGCGAGTAAAGGCATGCGTATGACGGTGAACCGAGGGTGGTGGATCGATCTCGTCCGCGCAAGGGAGGAAGGCGGAGCTGAAGCGCGCTGTCTTCCGTCGCACGCACAGCCCCCCGGGGGTGGGGGGGGAGAGGGAAGGGCTGGTTTTATTCCGGCGGCGGCTGAGTATGGCGCGACCGCGCGGGCCCTATCTTGAAAGTGATCTGCGATGAGTACCGAGTCTACGTCCACCGAAGGCTCATATTGCCTTCGTGTGCGCTGTGTTCTCGCCGCTTAGTTCGTGTTGAATCGAGAGGCAGCACGAAATCCCGTTCACTCTCTGCTTCTGCCACTCTACTTCACGTGAGCATTTTTACAGCGAGTGTCTGTGGTCATCGAGTGCGATGTGTTTATGTTTTCCTGTGTGTGCGTAACACCATGCTTGTCAATTTCGTTAGCGAATGTTTACAAGTTTATACAGCCGATGAAACTAGTATAGTTACTTCGTATGGCTGTCTAATAATTTGCTATCGCACTCGATGCCTGGCCTTTCGGGCAAAACTTCGACTTCTTTGGTAACTAAAATATCTATTTCGATCATATTTCTATGCCGAAACCTTTACATTCAATGTTTTCACAGAACCTCTTCAACATTTATTTCGCCTTGTAGTTACAAACCTATGAGACACGATAACATTTTCCGACCAGATTTTCCTGGAGGGCTAGGTTTGGTGCATTTGTGTGTGTGTGACAGTTAATTTCCTTATTCTTTTTACGGGATAGCTCTAATCTAATATTGCGAGCCTTGTAGCTTACCCAGCAACCCTGCTTGCAGGTTAACTTAGTCCATGCCTTGCCAGGTTTGGTGGTGCCTTGCAATTTTCTTTTTAGGCATTGGTTATGGGGTTCATGAGTGAGGTTTATTTATTGGTCGCATTTCTCACTGCTCGTTTTTTTTTTAAATCTTAGCGTTGCGTGCAAATTTTTATAAAGAGTTAATATCGATGCCGTTCCCTTCGTCGTTTTATCGGTCAGTGTACACCGGATTACGAGGACATGATGTACCTTGGAAGAGTTCGCAAAATGTCACTCTCCCCTTCCACAAAAGCCTTCTTTTACATATTACGAACTCAAGCCTTGCTAGTT